>NW_022170511.1:43629665-44122679 GCF_008802855.1 Photinus pyralis
GTATCAAGTATCAAGTATCAAGTATCAAGTATCAAGTATCAAGTATCAAGTATCAAGTATCAAGTATCAAGTATCAAGTATCAAGTATCAAGTATCAAGTATCAAGTATCAAGTATCAAGTATCAAGTATCAAGTATCAAGTATCAAGTATCAAGTATCAAGTATCAAGTATCAAGTATCAAGTATCAAGTATCAAGTATCAAGTATCAAGTATCAAGTATCAAGTATCAAGTATCAAGTATCAAGTATCAAGTATCAAGTATCAAGTATCAAGTATCAAGTATCAAGTATCAAGTATCAAGTATCAAGTATCAAGTATCAAGTATCAAGTATCAAGTATCAAGTATCAAGTATCAAGTATCAAGTATCAAGTATCAAGTATCAAGTATCAAGTATCAAGTATCAAGTATCAAGTATCAAGTATCAAGTATCAAGTATCAAGTATCAAGTATCAAGTATCAAGTATCAAGTATCAAGTATCAAGTATCAAGTATCAAGTATCAAGTATCAAGTATCAAGTATCAAGTATCAAGTATCAAGTATCAAGTATCAAGTATCAAGTATCAAGTATCAAGTATCAAGTATCAAGTATCAAGTATCAAGTATCAAGTATCAAGTATCAAGTATCAAGTATCAAGTATCAAGTATCAAGTATCAAGTATCAAGTATCAAGTATCAAGTATCAAGTATCAGTATCAAGTATCAAGTATCAAGTATCAAGTATCAAGTATCAAGTATCAAGTATCAAGTATCAAGTATCAAGTATCAAGTATCAAGTATCAAGTATCAAGTATCAAGTATCAAGTATCAAGTATCAAGTATCAAGTATCAAGTATCAAGTATCAAGTATCAAGTATCAAGTATCAAGTATCAAGTATCAAGTATCAAGTATCAAGTATCAAGTATCAAGTATCAAGTATCAAGTATCAAGTATCAAGTATCAAGTATCAAGTATCAAGTATCAAGTATCAAGTATCAAGTATCAAGTATCAAGTATCAAGTATCAAGTATCAAGTATCAAGTATCAAGTATCAAGTATCAAGTAAGTATCAAGTATCAAGTATCAAGTATCAAGTATCAAGTATCAAGTATCAAGTATCAAGTATCAAGTATCAAGTATCAAGTATCAAGTATCAAGTATCAAGTATCAAGTATCAAGTATCAAGTATCAAGTATCAAGTATCAAGTATCAAGTATCAAGTATCAAGTATCAAGTATCAAGTATCAAGTATCAAGTATCAAGTATCAAGTATCAAGTATCAAGTATCAAGTATCAAGTATCAAGTATCAAGTATCAAGTATCAAGTATCAAGTATCAAGTATCAAGTATCAAGTATCAAGTATCAAGTATCAAGTATCAAGTATCAAGTATCAAGTATCAAGTATCAAGTATCAAGTATCAAGTATCAAGTATCAAGTATCAAGTATCAAGTATCAAGTTCAAGTATCAAGTATCAAGTATCAGTATCAAGTATCAAGTATCAAGTGAGAAGCTTACGAGATTTTAAGAGAAATTAAAAAAGTGATTCAAAAAAGTGATTCAAAAAAGTTACGAGTGATTCAAAAAAGTGATTCAAAAAAGTTACGAGTGATTCAAAAAAGTGATTCAAAAAAGTTACGAGTGATTCAAAAAAGTGATTCAAAAAAGTTTTTGAATTCAAAAAAGTGATTCAAAAAAGTTTTTTGAATAAAAAGTCAAAAAAATTTTTTGAATTCAAAAAAGTTGTAAAAAGGAATGTTTAAAAAAAAACAAAAAAATTGTAAACTTTTTTATTCTATTTTTCAATAAAGTTACATTTTGTAAATCAAATTTTTTTGAATTTCTAATAAAGTTTAAATATAGATTATCTTGTTAATTAAAAAAATATCCTGCTGCCAGCAAAGTGCAGTACAATATTATTCTAGAGATGAACAGTTTCTTTTTTGTATTACAAAGATCTTCTTGTAACAGTGATAACTTAAAAAATAAATAACTTAATACCTACCTACGTATATTTTGTTATCAATTTTAAACATATGCATGCACAAATGGAAATTGAAGTTACTAGTGAAACACCATAGTCAGAGTAAATCTGGATGACAGATGGACCGGAATGATGATGATGACAGCGCCGAATTCGAAGTGGTGAATAGTACCTACACATCCCTACAACAATAAGATTATCCAGTAAACGTGTAGACAGGATTTCATTGTCCTACCTAAGAATGTTGGTCTTTGTTGACAACTGCAGAGGTGACTAGTTCCTTCGGTCTTCGCATCGGAAAAGTGTCGTCGTTTTAGAGGTAGGTACTGCTTGAGACCGCCTAAAAAGTGAACTTGAATTAAAAAAGATCTTTTGATGGGTACCTATGTATCTCAATACAGCCGAGATATTAATGAAATAAATCAGAATCAGTTGAATTTGGCCTGTAGAATCCATAATTTCAAACATTTCCAAGATTGGGCTACTAGTTCAAAAGTTACAGCCCCTTTGAATTTTTTTCGACATTGGTTTCTAGCCATAACTTTTGATTGAGAAGTCTGATCGAAAAAGTACGAATTGTTTTGGATTCTACGCACCAAAATTAACAAAAATATTGACCACAGAAAAATTGCCATAATCATTGCACATACACAACATTTTGAACATACCATCAGATCATGTATTCCATCACAACTCCCTCCAAAGGATCTAGTTGCCGATGACGATATGACGGCTTTCGCAATGGCTTCCGACCATCATCATTCCCGAAGGCACGAACATTTGCAGATCGCTAGAAATAGAGACAAATTATTTCAAAGAAAGATATGAGCACAATGTTTTGTTACTTAAATTTTTTTCTATCCACGTCATTTCAAGAATTGTAATGTGGTCAGTGCAATTATGCAACCAACAATAAGAATATTTTTAAAAATGCCCCACCGCCTCCAGTGCTAATCTGAATCGCGAACTTTTAAATAACAAAATATCTTCTAAAGGGCGCCCACTCCAAAATAAAGGTAAAATAAATAAATCAAATAAACCAAAAAAATATAAATCTAGCTGTCATATTAATTAATTTGAATATTTGTTGCTTCGGCTTCCATAGTTTTATTTTCGTTCATGTGCGATGTATTCAACTGAAAAAAAGGTGATATTGTCAATTGCGGGTTACCGTTTAAAAAGCACAAGAGATCTATTTTCTGTGAAGCCAAAGCAACGATATTCAAATTAATTAATATGACCGCCAGATCTTTAAAGTTTTAAAAAGTTATTTTGGTTGCATAAAATTCGGCGCCCTTCAGAGGAAGTAGACATGGAGAAAAACAATACACGTAAATCCCTATCTTTAAAATCAAAATCCAAAATTCAATTTGTACGAAAGTCTTATTGACTGATCAACCATTTAAAATTTCATTATTTTTAGCTGATTATGGTTTGAGTTTTTACGAAATGGGTACCTATTAAGCCCGAGCCATGAATTCGTTTCGAAATATTTGCTCCCCCGAATCTTCACGTTCTACCCAAATAAATTGGACTTAAAAATGTAACCGTCCTTACTGAGAATTGTGTAGATGTCCACTAAGAAACTAATTTTAAATATTTGAATATTACAGTAGATAGCAGTTGAAGGTGAACCGGACTGAACGGTTATGCAATGTTATTAGTCGTACCTACGATTCTAAAGAGGATTTTGAATACCTACCTATATACAAATTTCATTAAAAATGTACTATGTACTTACTATAAATATCTGTTTTAATGGTTGTATGGTTTTCGAGTTTGAATAAGTTATTTTTGGAAAAAGTATCGTCCTCATTCCTTTTCGAAATTATAGAAGCGCCTGTTTTTTTTTTGAAAATTAAATAAAGGCGAACCTTGATAGGTAAGTATATAAAATTTTCGACTAACATGGCTTAATATATTAATATATTAAAATCTCAAAAAAAATTCAAAGTCTAATCTGTCCCTGTGAAGATTAAAAAGTTATCGAAGTTACTGTATTTGCCTGACGTAACTAATTAGCAAAACTTACAATGGCAGTAGGATTGGCAACGCTGTTATCCTATATCCATGTGCTGCCATCTGAATGTGAATTCCGCTGATGTAGAATTGCTCCATTTTGGCTTGCTGAATCCAGATTCATCTGTTTGAAATTAAAAACATTAATGTGGATCGTATATGCATAATATGTATGTGTCTCATTAAAAAAAAACTCAAAATGTTGACATGTGTAATCCCAAGTAGGGTCCGACGATATACAATGCTATTTATTAGGAAGTAGATATAGGGATCTATATGTACTGTTTTTCCGTATGTCTACTTTTAAATGACAAAATCCCTTCTGAAGAAAAAGTTGATGTTCTCAATTGGTGTAGTGCTGGAAACAGTTTAAGGAGCGTAAGAGATCTATTTTTTGTTAAGCCAAAGGAATAATATTCAAACTAATTAATATGACAGCCATCAGATATATTTATATTTTTAAAAAGTTATTTTGGATGTATAAAATTATACGTCCTTCAGAAGAGATTTTGTCTTTTAAAAGTAGACATAGGAAAAACAATGCACGTAACTCCCTATGTCTACTCCTTCATAAACATCACTGTATAAATTAAAAAAAAGTTTGTATCAGCGCAAATCTGGACACTTTATCATTGACGAATCTGAATACTGGATAATTGAAACCTAACATTTATAAATAGTTTTCACATCGTATATTAAACTCTCCCACAATTGCAGTTTAAAACATAAATAATGTACCTATGTTCACTTACCATAAGTTGCTGTACGCGCACAAAATGGCGACGGGTTTCGTCCTCGTGCTTGGGTAGCTGACGCTCTCGATTAACTTTCCTAGACAAAAGTTCAAATCATGAAACTAGAACACAGCACTAATACCCAAATCACTGTGTATTGTGGATGATTAGGTCCAAACAGTGATTCATTAATAAAAAATTAATTAAGAACGAGCCAATAAGAAAAAGGGATTAGAAGAACTAACCGCGTTAAGTCAGGAGCGAACACCGCAAGGAACTGCAAAATAAGGACTGATTTCGGTTGAATACACGTTAAACGTGGAAGCATTAACCGTAATAGGTAATATCGGCGGCCTTGCACTATTGGAATTTGGAAACAATTATCTAACCGTTTAAATTAATATTACAAATATATGGTGAAATCTGAAATATAGTTCGTTTCACCAATAATTTAACATTTCTCATTAGGTCGTTAAGTAGCGGGAATTCCCACTGCGACATTTAAAACAATAGGACAATAGCCCCCATTTAACTAAAAGTCAGCGGTTCTCAATAGAATTTTAATGTTTCAAACGCCAAATTGTAGTGCTCGTATAAATCGGCCCATTTCCTTAATAATCGATATATTTATATTTAAGGAATGCGTCGATAGGACATTAACGACAATAATCGTGTTGATACCATATTAATGTATTAATTAAATAGGTAGGCACATTCCAAGGAGTTTCCCCAATTACAAGTTTATTGAGAACCGCTGACTTGGGGGCTATTGTCCTATTGTTTTAAATGTCGCAGTGGGAATTTCCGCTACTTAACGACCGAATGAGAAATGTTAAATTATTGGTGAAACGAACTATAGCTTTTGAAGGTGTTGCTCGATTTTGAAAATTCTGGTTGTTTGGGACTTCTACAGGCCATAATTTGTAAGGGGTGCTCCCAGACAAACAATCGACTACTTTTAACATTATAATAAAATCAATTTGTCACGCATATTGAAAGGATTCCGCGTTGTTCCGTAGTCTGCTAAGGCGTGTAATCAATGGGGCCATTTTGGTTCTAAAAGTTTCGGGCAATTCAATTTAGCATAAAATTACAATTGGTCTTTTTAAAATTACTACTAAACTGGGAGTAGGACCCTCAATTTACCTTTTATTTAATGTGAACTAGAGCTCTCTTATTGCAAGGAAAAAATAAAAGTCAAGCTACAATTACTTCCCAGCTATGTTTAGGAATAATCAGTTTTATTTGTAGATATCCCTAACCTATTTTATGTAAAATAAATAGTCGATAAAAACAGAAAAATTTACAAATATCGCCAAAACCAAAATGGCGGACGAGTACGCCTGTCTTTAATGACGTCACTGATTATTGGAACGCGTTCAAATAACGTGATATGTGACTCATCCTGTATATTGGAAAATTAATTTTCGAAAAATAAAATTCCTTTTTAAAAGTACAAAAAACTGTTTAAAAGGGCCTTTAATTTAATTAAAGCTTCCAAAACCGTTTACTTGAAAACTGACAAGGAGAAAATGAGGTTATGTTCTATCTTTGAATCCTAAGTGCAAAATATTTCAGTATTATTTAACGTTGTAAAATTGGAAATAAAGGGTTTTCTTTACGGCGCTAATCTAGAACAACACTTATGGACCGTACAAAAGTTTCCAAATATTGATAAACAAAAAAGCGAGGTTATGTAACTCGAGCCCTAATAATTATGCAAAAAAGTATTGTCTACATTCTACTAATTACTCACTCGATAATTTGCGATAACGTTGATGTAAACGGTCCCGAATTTGCCGAACAGCTATGTACCTTTTCCGCTCGTCCATAATTAACCGACATCGCTAACTAATTTGTTACAGATATAAAGCTGTTCAAGCGAAGACGTGCCGAACAGCTCGAGGCGGTCAAGAGCTTCAAAAAGATCGGCAACTACGAGAAACAGTACTCGATGATATTCCTGATGGCGGAGAAGGTGTTCGCGACCGTTCAGGAGAGCCGAGCGCAAATAGAATCGTCCGGTTTCATTCCCGGCATCTCGCATTTTCCCACGGAGGCAAAAACGCGAGACGCCCTCTCGAACATTTTGGAAAACACCGCCCTGTTTTCCGACGTCATCTTACGTTTCCCCGAAATAAGCACGACCGTACTCAAACTGAACAATAACTGGGATCTCCTGTTGCGGTGGTGCATTATTTTCTGTAACGAAGTGCGCTATTTGTTAGACACGAGTACCGTTAAGCTTATCAATTTGGTTAGTCAGGAATTGAATCATACGCAACGAGATCCCGATTATATAAATCCGTATCGGAAAACGGTCAGTAAAGATATCGTAAGGGAGGATGTTAAAGTTGATAAGAAGAAGAAGCGGAAGGAGATTAAGAAAGGACCGAGGCTAACCGAGTTGTAAACTGTGCCTTCTATACAGGGTGTCATTAATGTAAGGGTGGTGGTGGGTTGCAATCGGGCACATTTGAAACTCTTCCTTCGCACAATTTTCTTCGTAGCTAGCGAGTTTTGAAACCCAAAATCTTGAATTCGGCTAGTTGGAGTTTGCTCATTACAAAGTGCTACTGCCACCTGTGAACATCCTGTATAATTTTTTACCAAAGTATTTACAATTTTGATTCCACATTGCAACTTATTGTAACTTTATGCATTTATTAATTAGGACATTATTACAGGTAATTTACTCTAACAGTATACATTGTCAATTATTAGAATTAAGTCTAACTCGTGATGTACATATATTTTGTAAATGACACTTTTAAACAGATACATAAATCTACAGAAGATAACAATACTTATACAATTCGCTTCTTGGATGAACCTCAAAAAGTTAAACTTCAAAATATGTCAACATTATTTAACAAAACGGAAGCGTCAGTTATTTTTTGTCGGTTAGAAAAATACATGTTTCAATAATACCTCTACGTTTTACTATTACATTTTATTAATAAATAGTCACCTTTTAATTCATCACAGACTACAATAATTTAATTTTGTGTTTATATCATTAAAATCTCAAAAATACTTAAAACTATGACCCGAATGGAGAAATAAAAATTACAAAAAACCTAATTCAAAAACATTATTGAGGTCGGTGAATTTTTTTAAATATTATTATACTGGTCTTACCACGATATTGTACCTTTTTCTTAAACTGTACCTTCCAATACAAAAATAAAATTAGCTTTCAAAATTACTCACTAGTGTTTATCTTAGGTCTAAAACGGAGATTCTACTCGTACAAAGCTCTCATCTCTTAGACTGACAACAGATACAGTGCAACAGGAAAAAAGAACAACTCGCGCGCAAAAGGCAAACCCACACTAACCCAGGTTTTTTTTCTTTGTAACAGCGGCTAAAACCGCCTCTTTTAGGAGTATAAGTATTTAACAGCCATTACCAAAAGAATTCTTTTGGCGTAGAAGTGCTTAAATTACAAAAAAAAGAAAAACTAAAATAAATAGTGCGATAAACATTTAGATGCATAAAATGCGTAACAATAAAAAATACTTTAGGTTGCCGACTAATCTAATTAGAAGGCGGGAATGTTAACAAGGATCTTAACAATTAACTACAAGTGAATTTAACTATCAAGCGTGATTGGCTCATAAAAAGGAATAAGCGTGTGTAGACGAAATCGAAATGAAGCAATCAAATTTCTCTTTTAGATAATACTGTATTCCTTATAGACGATAGAACTTATCTCTTAATAGCTTGGCCGATCTTGTGATGTCGGTTGGATTGCACTGATAATATCCTGATCTCATGCCAAAATACTACAGACCTTTTTTTTGCAAAACATCAAAAACTTGCCGAAATTCCAAATTTTCCTAATATGTACAAGTATTATTTACAGAATTTAAGGTAAAAAACATGCCCCTCCCCCCTCCAAACAAAGGGTTTCAAAAATTTTTTGAATTTCTTCTTTTTTGAACAAAAAAATTAAACGGGAGGTTTGCACAAGAGGCGCATGGAATTATACAAAGGAGTTATTTTCATAAAAACAAAAAAAAATAGTGTGAGGGATCACAACCAAGGGGATCTATCACACGCGTCAGTCAGAAGTGGAATTTTAGGCATATTATTGTATTGCACAGTAACACTTTTATGTCCAAGAAAAAAGATCCAATGAGTGGCAGATACAAATTTCTCCAGTTATCTGCTGTGTATATGATGGTTTGCAGAATTTCAAGATTAATGACCTACACAGTTTTTGAATTTGCGGATATTTTTAGGCGTTTTCAAATTTCCGCGCAGCAGTCTTTTTTTTGGGGAATTTCAAAGACGAATCAAAACTGTGACTTTCAATCAGATTTCTGTGTCTCTTGAGCACACAATCACTTGTCAAAATATTCACGCTTGAACGACAATGACAATTGAAACTGTAGAAGCCCACACAGTCTTTGATTATATTTCTTAGTCACTAAATATAGAAAGTACAGCAATCCATTGGGCTCGTGTGTTAGAGAGAGAACGCATGATTTTTGCCCAAAAATGGCGGAAGTTACCAGATTCTAGTAACTTTAATGTTAGGGATTGTTCCACCTGTTTGGAGGTATCTGTATATATTTTTCTTTATTCATTGATATTTTTATAAAACATGACAGTACTATGAAGTTAGGTTATAAAAAATGACAGCTATTCAGATTTTATTTGTCAATTTTTTTTAAGTTGGCAGCAAATTTGCCCAAAAATGGCGGATGATTACTTTCTATATCTAGTGACTTTAATATTTCTGAGATAGCAGCGCCACCTAGCTTGAAAATTGTTCAACTGTGGATATTTTGGCACATTGCAACTAACGCCAAGAGAAAGAGAACTTAACTTCACCATTTGTTTTTGTAGAAACAATTTTTTTACAATTTGACGAAGCTTTCATTTTTTTCCGTATCCCCCTTTCCAAACTATCCGTGACTATTTCATTCATGTGCCACCAAATTTTGGTGGTTTAAATGTACAGCTTCATATTTCTAATGAAACTAACTAAATATACTGCAGCTGGTTATACATATACTGAGTAATGTAAAGGTATCATCTACAGACTGAGAGTCATCTGAGTTATGTAAGTGGCACAGTACCATTGTTTTATCCGAAATTGAAAGAAATAATGTTTACATCTAAAAACCTTGAAGTACCAGATACAGAAAAATCGTGAACACGTCAATTTTAGTTTTCAAGGGGGCGCATTTCTACGTAAACTTGCACCCTCCCCATAACCCACATCTCGAAACATTCAAATGTTGACCTTTTGAATAAAAACTTGAATGAGTAGGTGTTTTGTTTTCCAACATTGCTTATTGTAAGGTAAAAAATGTTACGGATTGGGTACAGAATTGAAAGACCCTTCAAATACACTATATATGTATAGTCCAGTCCACTACCAAAGTCACCGAATAAAAGAACTTAGTTTTGAAATTTGACCAAAATGTTCATTGGGCCTTTCTCTTGAATATATATAGCCGGGGGGGGGGGGGGGGGGCAACATGCCGTCCCTTTTGTAAATGTAAATACAGAAGAGGATAATTATTTGGTTAATTTTATTACTAAAAGTTCATATAAACCCAAATGCTATGTTGCCGATTGCCGCATCTACAGGGTGTTATAGTTCTACCATACACTTTACAATCTAATCTTTACATATGCAAACACAAGACACAATTTTCAATGCCAACTCTCAAGACTAATAAAAACAATAAAAAAAGGCAGGGCCTACTGGACCATTTCATTCAGCTGATTACAGAAAATTGATATTTTTTTTCCCAATAACGGTTGCAGACACAAAAAAATTACCCAAAAAGCGTATAACCAAAACATAAAATTAAATACTTGGTTCACAATCGACCAGTGGCGCACCGAAAAAAAGTTCAGGGGAGAAAATGGAAGATGACTCCTGAAAAAACAACACCCTGTACTACCATTGACATAACCACTCGGTAACAAAGCGTTTGCGGACCTGTTTATGTGAATTTTTAGTCATGAAATAAGTCAAAGAATTAGCCCCAGCCGTATTTACATCATATTTCGGAACACCCTGTATATCTCCCAAATGGGAAAAAACTATTTCTTTGTAGGAAATTTAATGAGCTTTCGTTTTGGAAATAGGAATGGTTGGGAAAAGTGGATAGTTTTCAAGATAGAGGAAAAACCACAAAAGGCGACCAAAAATTCAAAATGGTGGTATGTTTTTTGGATATGTTCAAGGAGAGGCAGGTCCAAAGAACATTTTGGCCAAATTTCAGAACAAACAAAAGTATACATTACTATTAAAAGTGGATTTTCTGTGACCATAGCTTTCTCTGAAACTGTACTGATCCCAGATAAACAATTTGACCTATGCTCAATTGTTAACATTTCCATGCGGAATGTTTGATTTCCTAAAACAGGATAACATGACTGTAAATAATTTCAATACGCTAGTGACGCTATAAATTTAACATAACAGTTTTACAAAATGGAAGTTCAAATCTATCTCACAGAAAAATGGAATTGTTATAATGGCAATGATTAACACTAACAGAAATTGCCTAACAAAGTAACAAGAATATCACTTATATTCGGGGCTTCCTTTTCTAAATTGATATAAAAAATAGAGTAGTAATAACAGTATGAAATTTGTACAGAAGGTATCAACTTCATTGCTTAATGTTTAAAACCGTTTCGGACTCGGACCAACCAAGCTATTAATTTTCCTATTGTTAATCTGTTGATCCGAAATTGTACACTTTTAATAGATCTTCTCTGCTAAAATTTAACCTTGAAAAATCAAACATTTTTACGTGCTTATAATGTATGCGACATGCAAACAAAATGAGAAACAGATTGAGAGTAAATCTTAGCCATAGATCATATATATTCCATAGATATAGCCTACTAATCTTGGGCCAACATGTGTGAGAGAGATAGTCAACCGAATACCAATGATGTGCACCGTTTTAAAATTGCATTTGTACTTGGTGACAACATCACACCGGTCACATTTTAAATCCTTGCTCCACACTTTAAGACCACATTTATGTTTGGTGACGAAAGTGCACTGAGCACACTTTAAATCCATGGTGACCTTGTATGTTAATAAATGTGTTTTATAATTAGATTTATCTTTCGTTCCATAGTCACACTGGACACATTTTAAATTCTTGGTCATTTCGTGTGTTAAAATGCTATTGCGCATGTGCAGTGTTCTAATTCCGGTGCAAAGTATGTCTTTGTTAGGGACAAATGCTCCTTATTGAAAGTAAATGGGAAGCTATGTCTATGTATATATGATCTAAGATCTATATGTCTAATTGAGTGTTTTTTCAAGATTAAATTTTAACCAAAACTGAAATGAACTATTGATCGTCACATTAAATATATACAGCACTCGTACAATAGCTCACAGCACCTTACCTGTCCATCCGATTCACGTGTTAAAATGCTCAAAAATGATACAGCCTCGGATCTTTCCTATAAAATGAGTAAGCCATAAAAATCAACTTATAAATATGCAACAAGCAACAAGGAAATTACGCTCAAAAAATAAGTTACCCTTTAAAAATTATTTTGGTTTAAAATATACTCATTTCTCTATAACAAGCAACATTGTGTTTTGCAAACCATTTTGTTGGCAAACTTAAGTACGATTCGTCGTCGTTCCCCCTCACTGTCAATGACTAAAAAATAAATAAGTAGTTTTAAAAGTGTAACACTTTTTTACTCTCTGCGAGTCCTTTTCGGTCTCGTGCTACTCTCCACGTCTGTCCTACCTTTCTTTCCGACCTGTACCTGAGACTGTGCCGTTAAGTGTAAGGATATGGCGTGTGTGTTCAGTTTTTCGGACAGTAAGAGGTCCTTTAAACCGATCATCTTTTGACTGTGAAGAGTGACGGTGGGAGTTGTACTTTGTGAGATTTTCTCTTCAGGTTCAGTTTGTTTTGAGGTACTTGGAGTAGTTCCGTTTCGCTTTTCTACTTTTACAGTCTCGTCGCCACCTGAAATAATTAATGAGCCGTGGTTATTGATCTTCTTTAAGTGATTTCATCTCTTCAATTAAATCTCTTAAGCAAATGCACAGATGTACGATGTATATTATTTCATGGGTAAGGTATAAAGTCACTAAATATAGCCATTGGGCTCGTGTGTGAGTGAGAGAACGCGTGATTTTTCCCCAAAAATGGCGGAAATTACCAAATTCTAGTAACTTTAATGTTAGGCATTGTTCCACCAGTTTGGAGATATCTGTATATATTTTTAAAAACATGACAGTATGTACTATGAAGTTAGGTTATAAAAAATTACAGATTCAGTTTTTATTTGTCAATTTTTTTAAGTTGGCAGCAAATTTACCCAAAAATGGCGGATGATTCTATATCTAGTGACTTTACGAATTTCTTATTATTGGTATTATTACAGGCTGAGCCATATTTGTATAATTTTAATGGAACAATGGAGCTACTAAGTTGCTTTAAATTTTTGCAGCGACATCTATGCATAAATATAGAGGTACATATTCATACTGCTCCTCAATAGAGGGCGCTTTTGAGCATAAGTTTAGCAATCTGTTGTTTATGTATATCTGTGGCAGACCCTAATGAATAAACATACCAACAAACGGCGACCCACCACCTTGCAGGAGAAACTCGGGATTAAGGATCTTCTCCGAGCACGCCGCCGTAAGCGCTTCAATACTTGGATGCAAATTCTTATTGTCGGCGCTCTCCTCGCTTATAACTTTCGACTCGATCGCGTGAATAAGCTCGTTATCGCTGCTCCTGTTTTCCTTTTCCGATATACAATAATTGTTGTTGTTATTCAAGCAGCTCGTCGCGTTTCCGTTCGTCTGAGCCTTATGGTCGAACTTACTATCACCGGGACTCGATTCACAGACTATGTTAACCTGAGCACGTACTTCCGAGTCAAATTTCGATATCGTATTTACAAGCGGTTTCGCCCAGCCGATGTGCAGTACGGGCGTCGCGCTGCCCTCCTCCCACTGGCAGATGCCGTCGTAAAATCGGAGCAGGTACGCGAAACATTCCGGTTTCTTGAGTATGCAGCTGGCGCTGAACCCTGAGCTTTCCACTTTCATTATGTGAGGTATTAACTCGTTGGCGATTTCGAGAAATTCTTTGTAAATTTCTTCGTCATCACGCGAATAGTTGTATCTAGGTATGAGTAAAGTATTTATTTTTTGCTCCCGACTTTTTCCAAGAGTTGCCCTTGGAAAATACAAGTGTATATTAGGTTAAAGGAATCTGACAAAGTAGAAAATCTCTGACAATTATGTAGAATGCTTTTCAGAAAGCTCCCAAAAGTATAAACATGACATCACCAATGGATATATTTCTTGCAGACGTCTCAATCGCCCTTTGTGAGTACCCACTTCCGACAATCCGTTCTTGAGGTATAAGGGAATATACCCGATCACGATAAGAGGTCGAGGAGGAGGGCTGTGGTTGGTAGAAATTAATTCCTTTCATTGAGACCTTTCATTAGAGTACCATGAAGGAAAAAACTCATCCCCCCCCCTCCCCCACTGCGTAATTTTGATAAGAGGACAGAAAGAAGGGCAGTAGTTGATAGAAAACGGTTCCTTTCGTTGAGACCCTTTAATTAGATTACAATGAGATAAAATTAATTTTTACCCCCCCCCCCCCCTCAAGCCCCATCGCTTACTGATTCCGAAAAAGAGTCGCATGGTAAAGTTATAGTTTGTAAAAAGCAATTAATTTCGATGAGACCTTTCATTAGAATACCATGAAGGGTAGAACATGCGCCCCCCCCCCGCCCACCCATTTTCTAAAGTATGCAAAATCTGGTTGCTAGCGATATATTTTCAAAATAATTCGCGCCATCGACAAATACCGGAAATACGTCAAAAGTAAATTTAAGATACAATTTAAGCATTTTTATTAATTAATTAATTAATCTCATTTTCCCAATATTGAAGGTTTTCACTGACCTCTTTGGGTTTTATTTGGCTACTTTTTCATAAAGAAAATGTCATATCATTCCATTTGATTTTTTTTAGGATTTTGGATGATAGTGTCAAAACTATCCCTCTGGCGGAGAAGGATTCAACTAAATTATCTATATTTTGATTCTTGTTGCCCAAGGAATGCCCTTTTCAACAATACCAAATTTGTTACAATCGGTCAAACGGTTAAGAAGTTAAAGCAAGTTATTGCAAAAACAATTGAACGCCCCACGCCATCTTTGTTTTTGAAATAACTGAGTTTTTGTATTTACGAAAATGATAAACTGGTTCTCTTTAAAAATGTGAAAAAACAAATGTTTAGTTTATGCGAAATTTAAAGAAAATGCAATTTTAAAATTTAAGATGGCAGTTAAAGTCACTAAATATAGAAAGTACCGCAATCCATTGGGCTCGTGTGTTAGAGAGAGAACGCATGATTTTTGCCCAAAAATGGCGGAAGTTACCAAATTCTAGTAACTTCAATGTTAGGGATTGTTCCACCTGTTTGGAGATATCTGTATATATTTTTATAAAACATGACAGTACTATGAAGTTAGGTTATAAAAAATTACAGCTATTCAGATTTTATTTGTCAAATTTTTTAAGTTGGCAGAAAATTTGCCCAAAAATGGCGGATGATTGCGGTACTTTCTATATCTAGTGACTTTAATGGCAGTTTGGCAGTTACGCCCTCTGGTGGTCATTTTTACAGCTTGAAAATATTTTCTAGCGATTCTTCATAACCGATTTACCTAATAATATTTTTACCCCTAAAACTAAAGTTTGTTAAAAAGAAACTACAGTATTACATACATGCATAGTACTTCTGTTGTGCTTGTACAGTGAATGCTTAGCCCCCCCCCCCCACTCTCAAATTAAACTTTTTCATACTGGAACGACAGTATTGCATACTTTTTTTAGAATTTCTACAATAAACTATCAAAATAATTCATTGCAGTATACAGGGTGTTACATTTTCTTACCACTCTGTATAACAAAACCACCACTAGTTTTTCTTAAACATACCATTCATACAATGTAACTATCCCTATGTTCACTTTACAAAAAAAAAATCCACTTAATAGTAGCTACAAGAGTGGAATTATAAAGAGTGATCGTATGAAACGATTTCAGAATTCTTTGAATAATGTTAAGGGGACAATTCATTCTTCATAGAAGAAAGGGATTTACTTAATCAAGGCCATACTGATGTAGTAATCCCAAAGACTACATTAAGAACGGTTACCATGAAATCCCAAATAGCTATACAGTTCAAATTAAAATAGAATCTTCAAACCAAAGATATTGATTGTTGATCTATATATCCGCTCTTAAATATCAAAAACAAATGCCAGTTTGCAGATTCCTTAACCTTCTATAGCATTTAAAAACAAATGTGAAATGACATTTTCCAAGGATAACCCTAAAAATAAAAAGTTGTGAACGGAATGCGGCACTACTTACTTTCTAATAACATCGCTAGCATTGGCCCAACTTTCAAACGCTTCTTTGTACATTTTGTTACGATAAAAATATCCTCCCTGATAGGTGTACGGGTAAACGTGCATGTTGTCGTAGTAACTACGAGCCGATGATATTGCCTCACGAAATAAAATATCACAACGTATTCTAAAACGGAGTTAGGAAGTAAACAACGACAAATTTCATCAGTTTTACCTTCCGGAAGTGGAAGAAATCTCTTCTAAATCACCTAAATTACCAATGGCCATCGGGTACTTAGTAAGATGTCCCAAATCGTACAACAGCCACAACAGCTCCTGCTGTAAGTAAGCAACTTCGTACGCGTCGTGCGTAGCATTTAGCGAGGGATTTATGGCCGAAACTAAAGCGGCTACTTCCATAGCTCTCGTACATACGACAGGTTTGTTATTGACATACAACCAGGAACGTGCAGCGACTCCTTTACCAATTTCTTGGCCCCGTTTATCTTCGTTGCCTTTTCCGTGCCACGTTACTTCGGCCGTTTCTGTACTAAATTCCCCAAACACGACCCACGCGTGATCTTCCGACAGTGCCAAATGCACGTCTGCAAATCCCAACGCCTGGCACCCGGCGACGACGGCGAAAGCGACACCGAAACAATCGAGTTTATTTCCGGTAAGATAACTAAAAAGACTTTGTAAGTGCGCCCTATCCTTATAGTAACTCCTAGAAAGCGTATTCCACACAGCGTCAGATACTTTTTTTACAAGCTCCCTTGTAGCATATTGCGTTTTAGTGGTGTTTTTGGCAGGTACGTCGACGGCCCCCTTCATGATTGCGTAAAACTTATTGTACAGAACTTCGACGGTATGGTACTCGAGCGACGGTAGCCTCGAGGACTCGATCGGATCGCTAATTTGTTGCGGCGCATTTGGCCGGCCGCATGTCAACGAGTTTTCTACCGCGCCGACGATGATTGATAGTAACGCCAAGTCCGGTTCGGAAGTCCTCTCCAAATGGTGCTTGAATATCTCTATGACGGCCGCGATACTTTTTATTGGAAATAATGCCCTGTCGATATCTCGAAAACCCGCCATGTCAATGATTACATTTTTTATCTCACATCACTTATCAAAAACTGCGAAGCCAAGCGTCAACTACCAACATAAAAACAATAAACAATTACGCAATAAGTCATGTGAACTTACTCATACAATCATTAGAACTACTCTGAGTCACTTGATCTACTACGACAGATTGTATCTACTATTTTAAAAAAGTAGGCATGCCGTTTTTTAATACACTTTCAAACTGCGCACAAATCTAGTAGTTACCGTCTGCGTTACCTTTGTAAAACTCTGGTTACCAACGAAAGGAATTCAACCATCATGTTTTATAATCAGTTTTAAGTATTCCTTCAGTAGAAAACAAAAACGATTTTGCAAAATTTCGTTTTTTTCCCGATATTTCCGCAAGTGGTCGGAATTTTTTGAGTTTCAAAATACGCAACTTTGCCAAGTTTAAACTACGTATAATTCCCGAGATCCCCATGGTGGCCCTCAAATTTGAATTAGCCTGTGTAACTTACTCTTACAGAGACAAAAGCGCGCAAACGCTTTTTTCCACACATCAGGTATGAGTTACGTTATTACGTAGGGCAGTAAGAAAGGGATGCATAGTTTGATTGTTAAGATATTTATGCCATCAAATCTGATAGCTTCACTAATGTTCTGATTACTCTAAACACAGTATCTTCCTCAACAGCTGAAAAATCAAAACCACTAGTGACAACCTTTTTTTTACTGTACCTGTATAAAAGTGTATTAGTTCATGATCATTGGACAGGTATCAGTTCCTTTTGGAAAAGGGGTTCTTGGCCCAAATTAGTATTTCTATAATGTATAAACAGGAGTTCGAAGAGCTGCCCTAAAAATGAGATTTTTAACGCATTTTGTGAAGATAAAAAATGTGCGATTGTTTGCGTTTTGTCCATCCGTCCGTCCGTTCGTCTGTCCGGACCCACTTCTGTCGTTTTGAACTACTTTTAGAGGAATTGCTTTGCATTGTTTTTAACCCCTTGTAGTCCTATTCTAGATCCGCCACTGTCATAACGATTAATAAACAAAGTAATTGATAACAAATCAAACCGTTTAATCATTTTTGTAGCAATTTACTTTATACGTTCTGACTTCTGACTAATGTTTATTAACCGTCTCATGTGACTACAATTTCCTAGAAACCAGCAGTATGTCATATTGTCATTTAGTTCTTTGTTATAGCATCACCCATTGTATACGTACGCCACTGCATGTTTTTATTGTTTAATAGGAAGGGAAACCCAATCTGCCGGTCTGTGATATGTTATTTTTATTTTAAATAAATAATTATCTGGTTTCCGTGGTATCATCCTATCTATTTGCGTTTCGTCGTCAGTGCAACAACAATCATGGCATTACCCAATGTATTGAAGAAGCTGTTCCAGTAAGTACCCACCACCCACCCCCAGATCTCTTTTGCACAGTCACTGTGATTAAAATCCACAGCCACGTCGATCAAAACAAGGCAAAATACGTAGAAACACTTAAAGAAGCAGTCGCGATTAAATCAGTCTCGGGATGGCCGGATCATCGGGATCAAACGATCGAAATGGTCCACTGGACCGCCAAGCGATTGGAAAAACTGGGAGTCGACGTTACAATTCGCGACGTCGGCGAACAGGAATTGTTCGACGGGCGCAAAATTCCCCTTCCTCCCGTGATTTTGGCCACGTTAGGAAAGGATCCAAAAAAAAAGACTGTCTGCATTTACGGTCATTTGGACGTGCAACCTGCCCTCTTGGAAGACGGTTGGGATACCAAACCGTTCGTGCTAGTAGAAAGGGATGATAAGTTGTACGGGCGAGGTTCCACCGACGATAAAGGCCCGGTGCTGTGCTGGTTGCACGCCATCGAAGGTTACCAGCATATCAAGGAGGATATCCCCGTGAATATTAAGTTCGTTTTCGAAGCAATGGAGGAATCCGGCAGTGAAGGGGTCGAAGAACTTCTGACTAAGGAAAAGGATAAATTTTTGAAGGACATCGATTATGTCTGCATTTCGGATAACTACTGGTTGGGCACTAAGAAGCCGTGTATTACTTACGGTCTGCGAGGCATTTGCTATTTCTATCTGGAAATTGAAGGGGCTGCCTCTGATTTGCACAGCGGTATTTACGGAGGCTCAGTGTAAGCGCCGACTTTCAATGTAACTATGATCACCGTTTTTTTTTAGATACGAGGCTATGAGCGATTTAGTATACCTGCTAAACACGTTAGTTGACGAAGAGTGTCACATAAAAGTTGACGGAATAAGTGACGACGTCGCCCCGCTCACACCTGAGGAAGAAGCCTTGTATAAAAAGATCGAGTTCGACGTCGATTCTTACCGTGACACGGTTGGCACCAGCAAACTCGCTCACAATGAAGATAAAATCAAAATATTAATGCACCGTTGGCGTTATCCGTCCCTTTCGATTCACGGAATTGAGGGTGCCTTCAGCGAACCCGGCCAAAAAACTGTCATTCCGAAGAAGGTTATCGGAAAGTTCTCCATTAGAGCAGTTCCAAATCAGCAGCCCGAGAAAATAGGCCAACTAGTCGTAGATTATGTACAGAAAATGTGGGCCAAACGTAACAGTCCAAACAAAATGAAGGTATTTGTATCGAGACCAAATATTGATAAGATAAGATAAATTTTAGATCGAAATGGTACACGGCGGCCATTCGTGGAAAGAGGACCCCTTCCATCCTCATTATCAGGCAGGGCAGCGCGCTACTAAATCAGTTTACGGTGTCGAACCCGATTTGATCCGTGAAGGCGGTTCCATTCCAATCACGTTGACATTACAAGAGGTCACCGGGAAAAATGTTATTCTTCTTCCTGTCGGTGCCGCGGATGATGGTGCTCATTCTCAAAATGAAAAAATTAATATGAGGAATTACATTGAAGGAGTAAGTGCGACTGTTGGGTAAAATTGTTATTAACTCTTGACGTGTTTCAGACAAAGCTACTTGGAGCCTATTTGTATGAAGTATCCCAGTTATAGATTTTCGTATATTTTTATATCATCTTATAGCTTTATGTTTAATCTATTGCTTATTTTTTATATACTCGCTTCGGAATAATAAAGTTATATTTGTTGTAACGTGTCCTATGAATTTTAATTACCATGGTGTAACAGGAGAGTGTGTTCATGAAGCCAGTTCTTGCATGGGGTTTACAACCAACTTGTATACAAGATAGGCAACACACAATGCAACCTCAAAACTAAAAACGTCACGCACTACGACACCTTGGGAAGCTGCACTATGTTTCTTTAAATAATCAAATTGCACGCATTTTTACTTAGAACAATTTGTATCAAATTTGTAAAAGAACATATTTTCTATTTTGCATTATGTCATGCGATACTCAAAAATCTAGTCAAATTCCATATTAATAATGAAACAGATCCAGCGTCGCAATCGACTCCTGGATTACCTGTAACACAAGGAGTGCCACAGGAGTCTCCACTGAACCCCCTGTTATTTCTTTTTATGTCTAAAAGTATGTGTAGGTACCAAATTTGATTCCAATCTGTTCAGACCGACATCATCAAGATTTTGTTTGATTCTGATTCCTGGTGCTTCAAAGTGTATTTCCGTAAAAAAAAGTGGAGGGTCATTTTTTACCCCAATGCAATACCTCTCTTACTAGCGTGCGGGTTATAAAATTGAGTAAATTACTTTTTTACCACCCGCATGTTAGTAAGGGCAAAGAATACATAACAATTATTCTTTGCATTGGCGTAAAAAATGACCCCCCCACGTTTTTTTGACGTTTTTGAAGCACCAGGAATCCGAATCAAACAAAATCTGGATATCGATCGGTCTGTAGGTCTGTCTGTCTGATGTCTGTACTCTCATTTCCGCCTAAAAGGCTGAACCGATTGGAACCAAATTTGGTACACATATTCTTAGACATAAAAGGGCGGATTTTTTATTCCTAAATACTAAAGGAGTTCTGCGGCCCGCTGGCCGGCAACCGTTTTGCAAACGGAGGCGAAAAATAATTTTTTCGGGTATCGGGATCGTACCCATTTCAAAAATTTTATCGCCGGCCGGTAAATAATCAGAGCTCGTTTCAAAACTTAAAAAAAACCTGAAATGCGCCGAGTATACATTTGGAAATTTATAATTAATGAAAAGGTGAAATAAATTGCATCTGAAACTATCTACTGTTCATCAGTTATAGCATTGAATTTAAAATTCAATGGTTATAGTAATTAATGCGACGATTATTCGGTGAATGCGATACATATGTGGGGTGCACGTCTGTTTAAAAAGGGGAATGGAAACTAACACGACAGACGACCGTGGCCTGTAGAATCCATAATTTCAAACAGTTCCAAGATTGGGCTACTAGTTCAAAAGTTACGGCCCTTTGAATTTTCTTTCGAAATTGGTCTATAACTTTTGATTGAGAAGTCTGATCGAAAAAGTACGAATTGTTTTGGATTCTACGCACCAAAATTAATAAAGAAAAAGTGTTTTCCCGAGAAATTTTGGTGCACTCGATTTTTGGAAAAAAGGAAGGTTTGCCTTTTGCCTTTTTTTGTCCCGAAAAAAAAATTGTCTCAGATCGACCTGGAAAAAAATTTTTCTTATGGAACGTGGCCTGTAGAATCCATAATTGATGAATTTCGATAGTAAATCACATTGATGACTAAGTTAGAATAAAATATTTAATATTACAATAGCGGCTTATCGAATATCGGCCCCCATTATGTTATCAATCCACAACTGATATCTCTTTTTCTAATCCATGAAACTATAATGTAATACAATATTATGTATAATCAGTGTAATCAGGAAATATCAGAGCTACTTTTAAAACTATAAAAACATACAGGGTGTCCCACTGAAGATATTTTGTTGGGCACTCCCTGTAAAGCGAATTCAATCAATTACTTACTACATTTTTAGTCGGTATAGGTACAGATAAAACTTTTATTTGAAAATTTTTGTGTTCCCAAAATTAATGAAAATCATCAGTGGGGGTGAAAATATACTGAGACACCCTGGATAGTATTGTACATTATAAACTACTTTTATATGAAGATGAAGAAACACACTGCCAAATCTAGGTGATCGCAAAATGATTCCTTCGTAGCAAAATACCAACATATATCATGGAGTTCCTCAGGGATCAAACTTGGCGCCCCTCCTATTCTCTATATATCTTTAAATGAACTGCTTCAATTGGTGGAGTATACGCGGATAATTTGAAGATCTTTACGACTATTAATTCTATTCAAGATTGTTCATTTTTACAATATCACATATGTAGATACCATCAATAAGTGTCTTAATAATAATGTAAAGTGCAGTATTTTATTTGGAAAAAACATTCCATGATTTTCAACTAGATACACACGCTTAATTTTTACGAATTGACACCTGTAAAAGACTTAGTAGGTGTGTTAAAATGGAGGGTAAATTCACCCTTACCGACCATATTGATGTGATAGTGTTGTGCAATGAAAACCCTTGAATTTTGAATTCATTACTTAGAAATTTGAATGCTACTTTTACACTGGGTATATTTTTCGTTAGTTGGGATAAAGTTGGAGTACCTATGGCCATATTACTCTATGCTATGGCTCAATTATTTGGAACCCCTATAATAACGCGAGTAGTATTGAATGAGTTCTTAAAAATTGTCTTAAATATGATGGGCTTTGCCGCCCGCGGGGTTATATAATTAAAAGGCAACAAAATATTGTAATTATTGAGCATGCATGCAGATAATACTTACATTTAGTATTAGGTTGGTAGAACATTCTGAGGGACCGTCCCTAAAAGTGCTGAGGAGCTCGACTCCCCAAGAAGGCGGATATAGGGCGAAAGCCTAAAAAAAATCGCACTGTCCATGATTCACGGATATGGAGTAACTCACCATTGTAACACTGCAAGGAATGAGTTTCAGAGGTCGAATGCATTACTCCCCGTTTGGAATTCGCAACTGGATGTTACTTTTAAACTTCTTCACTGCTTTCACTCATTGCACCAACACATGCACGCAGATTGTTTGCTTCGATAACAGGCCCAACAATAATGCAGGAATATTATGCCAAAGACCTACCATCGGAGTAGAAACCCATCGAATCGAAATATTTTTATTCATATGAAGTGGAGTACAAACCCAATGTTTAGAACATTTTTTAATTCTCGCATACCGTGTGCTGTCAGGATGCGCGGTGTTTGTTGTGTTAGGCCGGTTTTAAGGTACGGTGTCGCTGAAGCAGTCGGCGGAATGCACCTCGTTACCCATTTATTATGGACGTGGTTTCCTTGGCGCGTTTTAAATGCACGACGCGCGTGACCGCTGCACTAACCAGTATGAACGCGCCAAGTGACACGACGCAGTGTGAAATAATGGCACCGAAATTTACTGCAATTGAAGACAAAAAATTCATAAATAGTCAGGTCACAAATAGGGCAATATATGATAGTGAAAATCCTGAATTTTTGAACAGAACGATCGTGACCTCTGGATCGCTTTCTTCTTTAATTTCCAAGTAGTGTCATTTTGCAAACTTATTATTAAGGTCAATCTGTCAGTGATGACAGGAACCATTAGCATCAATGTGACAGGTGCGCCCGGGAAAGTGACAGGTGCAGACGGTAAAGTGACAGGCGACAAGAAAGGTAGTCTAGTCATGGAAACTAAAATTTCCTGTCATAAAGTAGGCATTTACATAAGTCAGGAAAATGGTACATTATTGGCGAGGAAATAGTGAAGTGCGAGGCTCCAACGGGGCCGAGTACTTTAATTCCCGAGTACTAATGACATTTTACTAACGAGTTTTGTATTAAATTTTTTTGATTAAGGTCAATCTGTCACTGATGACAGAAGTTATTATAGACATTTTAGAAATGTCAAAAATGCGGCCGGTAAAGTGACAAAGCGACAGGAAACGTAGTCTGCTCTGCCTCTGTCATGGAAACTAAAATTTCCAGGCAGAAAGTAGGCATGAAAATGAAGGTTTCAGGACGATTTTGGGTAAAATTATACTTGATAATTTTTTTGAATCTCGCCAAATAAGAGATATTGAGGAGGCCTCGAACACACTGTACATAACATTAGAATCATGATCAACAAAATTTGGATTTAGGGAATGGCGTGAAAATTTTAGGTCACGTCTAATATGAATTACAGCTCGCATTTTTTAAAATTGAACTACAACTACACATGGATCATATCTCCCTCTTTCAGGGCCAACTGGAGTCACTTTTTTGTTGATCATATCCTAAAAATGTGTACCTGATTTCGTAATGTGGACCTCTGCAGACTCTAGAAACGAAGAAATTACGATTTTATCGGCAGAGGAATGTTTCCTACTCAGCTCGCATTCGGAAACCCGCGGCTCATAGTCAGATCCTTGAACTCGTAGAAATCAATTGGTGAAGGTTTGACATCACTTTCTCTTTCCATTCTTGAATTAGACAAGGAACAGACGGACAGAACCTTTACATGGGGGGAATTTCTTTAGAAAAATTACCTTAAAAAAATACAAAGCGTTTGGCGAGGTTTGGAGCAATGAAGGACTGTGATACGGACAGTCTCTGTTTAAGCATGTATAGGTAATGGGTTGGGTTAGTAGTGTTGGATGACATTTTTTAGCAATCTTGGTAAGTAAACAAACGCATTGCAAATGATTGCTTAAAAAACTAAGTTAAGAGTATTAAAATTAATATTTCTGTCTGCTTCTATTACATGGACAGAGCGCATGTGTACTCTCTTACATCGATGCGGACACCACAAGCAGATGTTACGCTGCCCCCTTCTCTTTCACAAGGAAGTCGCAATTTTAAGTAGCGCGCGAGAGAGAAACGTGTGTATTGTTCCGTGTGAAAGCGAGAAGGACGCAGCGTAATAGCTGCTCATGGTGTACACATTGAATATAAGAGTGCGTATGCGCTCTCTTCATTAAGTTATACTTTTAAAGTATACCTTACTCTTCATGTCATAGAAGCAGACAAAAATATGAATTACATTTTTTTTAAGCAACCCATTTGCAATGTGTTTGTTTAAAAAACTGTTAATGGTTGAGAAAGAGAAAAGAAATAAATTAATTAAATCGACTATCTAGAAAGCCCCTCGAGATAGTTAAGACTGATATTCCAATGTACAGCAAAATATATTTTGAGAAAATATATACAGGGTGACAATTTGAAAAGTTACCACCCCCCATATCTTAGTAAATAAACGAGATATTTAAAAAAATCAAAATCCGTTTCGGTAATTCGGAGGGGGAATCACAATGACATAGTTGGCGACGCACCCCCTGCGCCACAGCCACCCCAATTTTTAAATCTTAAATAGTGACCCACCATGTGTGATACGTCGTTGGAAAGCTCTGAAAAAATGCTTTTCAACCATACCAAATAGCATTACATTTAGGTTAGTAATTATCGTGCAAATCAGAAAATAAACTAATATGATACATTTGAAATCTGTCGTATTTAAAACGCAACCGGCGACCATAGACGAACTAAGACAGAGAATAATTCAAGAATGTCGAAATATTGCAAAACCAACATTGGAAAGGTTCGACAAGAGTTTGAGAATAGATTATAACTGGCGAGCAAATATAGTCGGCTTTGGAAGTTCAAGTTAAATACAATTTTCCATGTTTATTTTTTGATTTGCACGATAATTACTAACCTAAATGTAATGCTATTTGGTATGGTTGGAACGCATTTTTTCAGAGCTTTCCAATGACGTATCACACATGGGGAGTCACTATTTAAGATTTAAAAGTTGGGGTGGCTAGGGCGCAGGGGGTGTGCGTCGCCAACTATGTCATTGTGATTCCCCCTCCGAATTACCGAAACGATTTTTTTAAATATCTCGTTTATTTACTAAGATATGGGGGGTGGTAAGTTTTCAAATTGTCACCCTGTAGAGCAAAAGTAGCCACATGCAAAATTATTTATGGTAGGTACACAAATCAGTCCGATGAAGGTTCATACAGAGGACGTCAAACATACTGTACTATGGTAAATGCAAGGTTGCAGTAAGGAAATTTACCGAAATCTTTACAGTACTACAGGAACTATGTGTGAAAAAAGTTAAGGAGGTAGTGTAACCCAAGGCTTCAAAAGGCGGACACTAACGGGTGGGTATGGTAATTACATCGAGAAAATTCCAAAATGAATCAAATATTTAATACCTTTTGTTCTTAGTATTTTTCACTATAAGAGTGTGAAGAGCCCATTTTTTTTTATTAGTATGTGAAGTGTACCCATAACAAATATGTTAAATGAAAATCCAAAAAAGGGTGGAGAGGGGGTCCCTGTAAACATGCTTATGCGATTTGTGTCCGTGCAACATACATTTCCCGGATTACAACAACAAGATGATAAAAAATATTTATTAGATGTTAGTTAATTAAAAAAAATTAAAGTTATATTGCAACTAATTATTTTAATGTGCAGTACAAGCCACATAAAAACAATAGAAATACTCACAAAATAAACATTCATTCAACAGACTTGTTCATCCAACACAATAGAATGCATTGTTTTTATGTGACGAGAATAAAATTGATATCACAAAACGAGTCAAATTAACGACTTCTTATAATCATGCATGACTGGACTGCACTGTATTTCTTAGTGTGAAAATACTTAAAACATATCACTGGTCTCAGTGTCATACATATAAAAATTACAAATAAACATTGTAATACTTCCGACTAAACAAACATACATCATATATTTTATACAATATCGTATATAAAAACTTTTTGTATATAGGTTTTTTTTGCACATATTCTAATACAAACTATGCTGTGATTATATACTGAGTGAAATGTTTTCGATATAATCAACAAGAGCGGCTTAAGAAGGCAAGACCAGTGTGAAAAAATTGAACAAAAGTCGTTACTCTCGCCGATTATATCGCTTACAAATTATACCTATCTAGAATAAATTAGGCATAAAATCACGTCTCGTAATATTGTCATTTACAAATTCAGATCTATAACGATTAACAATGGTTACAGATTTGAACATAATATTTTATATACAAATATAGTCACAGTATAGTAAAAAACCGCGCACTCACACACAATTTAAAATAAGTCTTTCAATTTGTTAAAAGTCCTACATTATTATATGCAACTACTCATAGTTACTAATAAACAACATGAATATTATTATATAAAGATTGTTACGATATATTTAAGACATCCCACTATAAATTTTGATTTCACCAAAACAAAAAAGTTAATTCGAAACGGAGCAATAGCAGTTTTCCCGTTTAAATTTAAGGGCAGTAATTTCGGCAGCTCATTGTTAATGCGTTGTCGGTTGACTAAAGACTGCTATTCTGCATATGGCAATAATTATGGCATTCTAAACACTCATGGTAACTAAACTACTGGAAAACACTTATCTATACTTATACAAGAGAAAAACCATTTAAGAATTATTTTGATGTACTTAACACAAACATTTATAAAAGCCAAAAAATTGTTAAAACGCTAACATAGTTGGACAAACGGCCCTAAAACGCCGTTCTCGACTTCTAAAGTTATTATACGCAGTTACGGTAGAACAAACAACCATAATACAGAATAACATTTTATTAGCGTTATTAAAAAGATGTTAAGCAGTACAATGATTGCGCATCATATAAAAACGCGTGTTTGACATAGATAATTTTGTGCAATTTTAAAAATTGTGTGGGGAACAATGAAAACAACTTTTTTGTCGAATATTGATAATTCCTTGAACTGACGGTGATTGTAGATTAGTTTTCAAAGATATATTTACATTATTACTTAAAAATTCCAACCGATACTTTTTACCCGAAGCATTACAAAACTCACTGTACCATGGACCACCGGTAGTTTTAACGTTTGAGGAAAAAAAAACCGCAGCTTTTCGTGTGTCGAACCCACTTCAAGCGCAGGAAAACTGGACAAACAAACATCACTCGGACGACGACTGATCTGACGTTAACGTTGTTAGGATCGCGTGACGGGACGTTCCGGTTGCCGGCGATGGTGTCGCGACTGCTGCAGTCGGTGTCGTTTCTAATTCGCAATGACCGTTAAGAAAGTTGCAGGGCGACGACGATCGCCCTTTTAGCTTTTCTCACCAACAAAATACAGAAAGTTCACCTCCGTGATCACTATTGTTTCGCCAGGGCGTCACTGAACGAGCTTTTAACTGTAATTCAAAAAAAGACATTTTAGGTACACATTGAAAAATGCCGTTAAAGCGGCACACTTAAGCTATCGATTGGAAAAGACTATTAAAACTCTCCAGTCATTCTTCGGCTGTTCGCGATTCGGACCTCTGGTGGCAGCACTTGTAATTACTATTGGTGGTATAAAACCGCCGTTTTGTTTATTTACAATGGCCAAAATTGTAGTTTAATGTGACCAGTGCAATTATGCAACCATCAATAGGATAATTTAAGAAATCGTCGTCTAACGCATAATATTTCAAAAATCTTTAATTTTGAACAGTGCAATTACACAACCAAAGGACAAGTTAAATAATCATCGTCTAACCGTCTTTTGATTAATTGTTTCTATAACTTTGAGAAACTTTTAAGTCTTAAATTTTAAGTGTTTTTATGTGTAATATTTCGATTGTAATTTGTGACGAATGCAAGCAATTTTTTCCCTGTAAGCATAAATATATTATTATTATTATTAAGACATAATATCTCCATTCTTTGACACACTCCGCTTTGAATAACTTTCTATCACTGCTATCAGTGTAGTTACGCTATTAACACACAAACTACTTAAACATTTAATTTGTGAACCTGCATATTTACATTGAAAGATGTTTGTTGCGTGCACTTTGTGCGATTAGCTATGCCACAAATAGTAAGAAAAATTTAAATCGTAATTTATTAAAGCAGGACCGATCGAAAGATACCTATTATTTAAATTGTGGTCGGTGTAATTGTGCCACGCTAAGGTTATTTTAAAGTCTAATCGACGCAAGGGAATGGCGGCGAGTTGTTATACAGTTCTAGAAATTGAATGATAAATTGTGATCTTTATTTGTAGAAAATTAGAGTTAATTACGTGCCCAAAGTAATTCTAGATAGCCTTGGGTTCTTAAGGGTTATATTTTCTCGAAAACGGCAGGATAAATTCAATTCACTTTCATACCGAAAGTGTACAAACGACTACCACCTGTACACGCCATTTGTAAATTACACCAGCGCCTCTAAGTGTTAATCTGAATCGCAAATCCAGATAGACAAAGAGAAATTGAACCGGGGTGTTCCACACTCTCAGACTTTTGACGCTACATTCTTCCTCAAAATGTTATGTCCTTAAGACTCTTGTCATAGTTCTCATAAAGGACCATTAAATCTCCGTTTGTAACAAATACTCAATACCCGACAAGCTCCTGGTGTTACTTTCAATACACAGTGGCGACAATAAGAGCCCAGTCGCCATATTCCATTAAAAATTCAAATTAGAAAGTAGGCAACACACAATACACATATGACGTTTGCGTACACTACAATACGATATTATACAGCGTGTCCTAGGTAGAACGCGCCATAGGGAACGGCAATGTATTTTTTCGTAAAGGATCCATGAAGCCTTTGAACTTAGCGTTCATTGAATGCTAACTTCAAATAATACCATTAGCATTCCAATAAGTATTATATGTGTGTGAGAGAGATATAACTTCACCAATGCATTGCATTTGACAGTAGAAATTAAATGTGTCATAGCCTACTCAAAAGATGCTTTTAGTTTGTTATGTATTCTATCTCACTTCACACTCATATAATGCGTAATTCGGTTTCTGTCTAGTTTATTAAAACTCAGACCTGCAACAATCTTTTTTCATATCTGTATACTCGATGCAACATGGCCGCCGATCTGAACAAAAATTGTTCCTACGGAAAGTCACTGTAGATAAAACTTAAAGTCACTAAATATAGAAAGTACCGCAATCCATTGGGCTCGTGTGTTAGAGAGAGAACGCATGATTTTTGCCCAAAAATTCTAGTAACTTTAATGTTAGGGATTGTTCCACCTGTTTGGAGATATCTGTATAAATTTTTATAAAACATGACAGTACTATGAAGTTAGGTTATAAAAAATGACAGCTAGTCAGATTTTGTCAATTTTTTTAAGTTGGCAGCACATTTGTCCAAAAATGGCGGATGATTGCGGTACTTTCTATATCTAGTGACTTTAATAAAACTTTTAACAATGCGCCCTCTATTGATCATAACCGAAATACGATCCAAAGGGCACAAAATACTGTACAGAGTAAAGGAAAAATGGATGACTGTTTCTTGAAAATGATGTTAAGAGCAGTTTATGGTGTTTTTTGGCAAATCGCAATAGAAATGTAGTTGTATAACGTATAACGCTAACAATTTCATAAACAAAATGTACTTTTAGGGTACGAATTATCAGATCCTCTCTGCCTAAGAGCTGGTGCGGGGGACGTAGCACCGGGGGGGTCTGGAATACCACCCCGCAGTGTCTTTCTGCATAGCAATAATTTAAGTTGGCAGCACATTTGTCCAAAAATGGCGGATGATTGCGGTACTTTCTATATCTAGTGACTTTAATAAAACTTTTAACAATGCGCCCTCTATTGATCATAACCGAAATACGATCCAAAGGGCACAAAATACTGTACAGAGTAAAGGAAAAATGGATGACTGTTTCTTGAAAATGATGTTAAGAGCAGTTTATGGTGTTTTTTGGCAAATCGCAATAGAAATGTAGTTGTATAACGTATAACGCTAACAATTTCATAAACAAAATGTACTTTTAGGGTACGAATTATCAGATCCTCTCTGCCTAAGAGCTGGTGCGGGGGACGTAGCACCGGGGGGGTCTGGAATACCACCCCGCAGTGTCTTTCTGCATAGCAATAAAAATTTAGGGTTTTCATACCCCTCAGAGCTCCCGGTTAACAATTTAATCAACAAAATATTTAGTCTTCAGGATGCTCATGTCATCGTACCAATTATCAAGTCCTCTCTTCTAAAGAGAGTAGCACAGGGGGATGTGGGAGGTATTCCATACATGGCGGGAGTAACTATGACTCTCCTCGGAATCCCAAGCGGTAACATAAGGTAGTTGAACTAGAGAAATAACGTGACAGTCCTCCTATCGTGATTACGTTGGCACGAGTCATAGTTTCGAGCAGTTAACTGGTAACCTTTCTTCTTGCGTGGAAAGCCCAAGTGCTGTGAAGGACTTACGTTCTAGGTAAAAGAGTCCCAAATTACTCCATAGGAAAAATGGATGACCATTCCAGATAATGATGTTGAAAGCAGTTCATGGTGTTTTTCTGCAAATTGCAATAAAAATGTAGTGTACTGGGGGGACACTTTCATCAACAAAGTGTTTAGCCTTCAGGATTCTCGTGATAGACAGAATTATCTGATCCTCTTCTCCTAAGAAGTGCTGCAGAGGACGTAGCACCAAAGAGTCTTGGGGAGGGGGGGGGGGGTATTCTCGTGGTAGTTTCAGGTGACGAATTATAAGATCCTCTCTTCCTCAGAAATGCTGCAGAGGCGTAGCACCCTGGGGGGAAAGAAAGAATGCCCCCCCTACCCTATAAGAGTTACTTTTAGTGTCCTAATAAGCTATCCAGAAAAAAAACATACAAACAGTAAAACCAATCATTCGCGGTCATTACGTTTTGCAATGAAAGATGTATTTAAAAATATTTATAGTGAAACCATAAGTTTTACTTAATGCCAATTGTAAATGGTCCAGGATCTGGTGCCAAGATATTTTTAATTTTCATTTTTACTGCAAAAAAATGTATACAATAGCGACGAGTTTGAGAACGAAAATGTTTACAAAAGCAGATGGAAGCGTCCAGATAATTTTCTTTAAATAACTCCCCTGGAGATTACTTTTAATAACAACAAATTAGTATTTTTATTAGGGGTTATTACCTAAGCGCTGATAAACGCAACCCGTACCCAGTAATTTCATTTTGAAAACAATTATAAAATTGAACCTTGGAAAATCGATTAGGAAATAATGAAAGTGATTTAGATAAAAATTTACAACTTTCCTTCTTATCTAAAAAAAAGTTCATAAATCGGTTACATTAATTATTGTTACACATTACTGTTTACGAACGATAAAAATTAAAAGTGTACTACAAACAGTTTAAAGTTTATCTCGGTGACACTCAAAAAGGGGTACCATTTAGAATTGATAAACTGGAAGGAGAGGTCCCAATTTAATTTTACGGTTTCTTCATTAAAAAAAAATTAAAATGATTATCTTTATGAAGATGAAAAAATGGAAAAAATGAGCAATTTCGTTATCTATGAAGTAATTTGTGATAAAAGTTAGCGTAGGTCTGAAATCTTCAATTTAATCCGGATAGAGTTAACGTAACTTAATTGATGCCTACCCATTGCTCTTTGGTTTGAGGTTTTTGACAACTTCGGGAAATGAGCCAATGAACTTTATCCTGGGATGACAATAACAAATTTAAGGTTCTTTTCGGCAAATAGATATGACACATTCAAAAATTTGTCCACCTACTGAAAGTACTTTGACTTCTCTTTTGTAATAATTATTTTGTATCTTGCAATTGCATCAGCAAATTTTTATTCCACAATGTGAAAGTTATGTATGCTCTAATGTAATAACCGAATATTTTGTTTTAGTAGAAGCAAAGCAAAAGCAAAGTGATCATTTTTTTAATATAAGTAATTATACAGTGTGTCCCAGATCGCGTGGCATTGCATGGGTAACTTTGTTATTATTAAAGATAGAGAATTGGTTAAATGGGCAATGTTTTGCAGTTTTAGATGCTTATTTAAAATTTCCTTATGGAAATTCAAAATGTCGCATAGGTTCGATGTAAATTCAAAAAAACTAAAATTAGTCATTTCCTTGAATGTCTTATATCATCGAAAGTATAAGAGATATAAAAAAAGTTTTATATAAAAGTGACTGTTTTTGATACGCTTAATTTAGAATTGATGTCAAAAAAAAATTCAAAATGGCTACTTTTGAGGAACATTTACCAACTTCCTAAACTTAAATAGGCGCTATATGGGATTTTTAGATTATTTGATAGATTTTTTAATTCTCTTTTCAACGAGCCATCATAACATAAGATTGAAAATAAGATACCAGTTATATCAACGGTTTTTATATTTTAATCAAGTAGGCTGTGATGTATTTAAAAAAAACAAAACAAAATCTTTGCGAGCCAACAAAACAATGAAAATAATTACATCAGATGTTTAAAAAATTGTATATAAGTAGGCCTAGAAAAATTTTGATTTTTATATCATCACTTATTTAATTGACTATCTTATTATCCATACTTACATAGCTACAAATGGTGGTATAACTACAAACTATCCCCTGGAAAAAATGTCATGCCATTATCCAGTTAAACACATTTCAAGACACTTTGCTTTATTTTACCATTGATGCATTGTCCCAGGTCACATTTTGTAGGTCAGTAGGTGGTTTATCCGCAAGAATATCGAAACTAACAGTTTTACTAGTCCGAGCATATGGATAGATGAATCTTATTTTTCTAACTGTGGAGTGTTCAAATCGACATAATGAACACTATACTCGTCACAGGAAAACCTACATGTTGTAGTTTCACACCAAAATCAAGTAATATTTTTTTTAATTAATGTATTTTATGGCATAATGGGAAGTCATGTAGTTGGACCGGTAATCTTCGATGGATCTTTAACTGCTCACCATTATTTACAAATTCTCCAATAAACTTCCTTAAAGGATTTTTCTCGACAACGTATGTTTCGAAGGAAGGGTTAGTTTATACTACCTACCAACAAACTGGCTGCTCAGGTCACAATTCACGAATTATGTACAGTACATTAAATTATAAAAGTAAGTACTTAATTAAAAAATAAAAGTAAAGTGGAAGTAGCTACCACTACAATAATAATAATAATCATCAATGGCAACACGTTGCCTAAACTAAACTGTCTGGAAGTGTGTTTCACTAATAATGGCCAGTATTTTAAACATCTGGTGTAATTATTTTCATTGTTTTGTTGCCTCGAATAGTTTTTGTTTTGTTTTTTTTTATTCGTCACAGACTACTTGATTAAAATACAAAAACCGTTAATATAACTGGTATCTTATTTTCAATCTTATGTTATAATAGCTCGTTGAAAAGAGAATTTAAAAATCTATCAAGTAATCTAAAAATCCAATATGGCGCCCATTTAACTTTAGGAAGTTGGTAAATGTTCCTCAAAAGTGGCCATCTTGAATTTTTTTTTACGTCACTTCTAAATTAAACGTATCAAAGACAGTCACTTTTATATAAAACTTTTTTTTATATCTCTTATACTTTCGATGATATAAGACATTCAAGGAAATGATCAATTTTAGTTTTTTTGAATTTACGTCGAACCTATGCGACATTTTGAATTTCCATAAGGAAATTTTAAATAAGCATCCAAAACTGCAAAACATTGCCCATTTGACCAATTCTCGATCTTTAATAATAACAAAGTTACCCATGCAATCCCACGCGATCTGGGACACACTGTATATTATATTACATACTTTTCAAATTATTTTTGAAATGACACTTTCTTCCGTCAGGAATTTTTATTGTCGGCTGCCTTAGTTACCATGGATACAATAAACAAAACAAAATCTCCATGAATCCATGACCTACTATGTATTTAAAAACCGTTAAAAAGTGTTTTTATTTTTGGTCCACGGTTAAAAGATATAGGTCATCAACGGAAAAAGAATGCAAAAAAAATTGACGTTAAGATATACAGGGTGTTGCATTAAAAAACAAAACCGATAGTCCAAAAATTTGTTTGACTACTGTATCTAAGAAACAAACGTAGCTAGATTGATTCTGTTTGTGGTATTAACAAATAAGTGGTACAGCTGTGATACTCAGCAGTTTCAATCAAAATAGGACACACGGTACAAGAAGCCTAATGGAAAATTTAAATCTCAATCTATAATCTCGCTTGGTCAACAACTTGACGTCTCCTCACGTTTCAACATGACAAACTAAACCTCGAACTAAACTAACCGGGAGATGTACAGTATTAGATTAAGTGGTAAATTAATTCGTCTTCCCATGTGAAGCCAATATTGGCAATGAGTTGCGATTCAGAATGGCGTCCCGCGGACTTCATTTTGCAGACAGAAATCGGTTATTCAGGATTTCTAATAGATTTGAGACTTAATGAAAGACTTTGACTGATATAGAGGCTTGATTGAGGCACGAATTCAAACGTGCACCGCAAATTGCCACGACTAATGACGTCATTACTTCCCTTAGATCAGTTACAATCAGCTTACGACGTGAAAGCTACAAATTATTACCCCGCTTTTGTTTGAGGCGCGCGGTTTCCAAATGCAAAATCGACCCGTAGGAAATTTAGAAAATCCAGACGTCCTTGAGTCCTATCTTTTAATGTCGAGCATGTACGGAAGAATGAACTTTTTTAACCATTTCGGTGGAGCATCATTAAGATTTCTTGTGGTTAGAAGCCACTAGACGGTATTTTGAAGTAGACTTCGGGCATGTCTAAATGAAAGCCTCGCAAGTATTTCGACTTCCTTCTAATGACATTCGAAAAACTAAACGTGACCGAACATAAATTTTTCTCTTTTTAAATTCTACTATCGCGAAATTTCCCGCAGGCTTGCACTCTCTCGTCACCGACCGCTTACTCTAAATACTGTCACTTATTACGCCTTTGTGTTTAAAAAAATCGATGCTCAAGTGTGGGTAAAGCCCGACTTCAACAAGTCTGTTGATGTTTTATTTAAGAAAAGCGTGCTTTTGTTTTTCCAATCGACCGTCAAATTTGCGTTCGCGCCCCCTGTTGACGGTAACAAGCACTAACATCCGGCGGCGGCGATGATCACCCACATCTGCCATCCAAATGTGGATAAACACAGTCAAGGTTAAAGCGTACTCAGTTGGAACGAAATGTTAATTCGGTACAATGTCCTTTTATTAACATTAAACAGAAAAATTGGGCTTACCTGCTGCATTTTTTCAAAATCTAAACAAGGCCTTTGAAGGTGGAGATGTCGCGTATGTCGAGATCGTTTTCTAGGGGAAACTTCGTAATGTACTAGTTTAGGCGGCGGGCTTAACGAACGTATTTTACTATTAAGAATACGTCCACCAGGCTTGACCGCTTCCAATGGTGGCGAAGTCCTAAATTGTACTGGAGTGGCCATACTTGCTAGGAGGTGGTGAACTTCGTCGTCGGAAGAACCGGAATGCTCGAGATGGACGGCATCATCCCCGTAATGTTTATTACCGTAAGGGGAACATGGCGACGATGGTGTGAGATTACCGTAATGAGACATATTCTCTTCATTTTCGGGACTATATCTTCGCGCGTAAGAGTCGCCTATTTGAGACCATTTTCGTTTTTCGGGCAGACAGACGGACGCCGCCCGAGGTGTCCGATCGGGTCGCGTCTGTTTTGAACTATTTATCACTTCCAGTTCCTCCTCCGAACTGTGGGGGTCGTGCTGATGGTCCGGTGCGGGACTCTCCACCGAGCAACCCGTATCGGCCGGCGAAACGCTGCACATACGTTCTGACATTACTGGAAAAAAAAGAGGGAGAGGGTAATTAACCTCCGTGATAATACGTCGAAATGCGGGTTGCATGCTTGAAAGTAATTTTTAAAATCTGTTAGCTCTTATTTATTACCCCAATTATATACAATCTACTCCTACGGTTTTAAGACACGGTAACTATGGGCGCCCAATCAATTCCCTTAACCATGTGATAAAACCACTTTGCGAGTACACAAAATGGACAAGTGGAAAATCACTCGCACTCCAATGTTATTATTTTTCAATTACAATGAGCCAAAAACAAGAATCTAACAAAATTGGGTGGGAGAAGGAATCAGGACCATTATTTTCTTCCAGATTACCCAAATGCAATGTTTTCGTTCCAAAACTCTAAAAATTGTTGTTTTCCCTGAGTTTTTCTGGCATCGGCTTTTGAGTTGAATTCGCTCAAAACATAGCATTCTTCAAAGCCTTATAACCAAACAGTCGTTAAGGGGCGGTTTATAAGGCACGGGGGAGTGAATTACCAGGTAATGGAAGGACTAAAACAAACATTCTTTCCAAATAAAACAAGGGCGTGAAAGCATGAAGCCCAGATGGGTCACACTAGGTAATTTTTCGACGTCTCGAGCCCGAAGATATTAAGTATCTAGAAAGGTTTTCAACAAGAGAAGACTAGTCCAATACTAATTTTTGTAAATTATCTTGTGGTCAGAATCGCCTAGGATGAGACCTTAGAACGTAATGCCCAAACGAAACATTAAGGGTCGGGAAAAATGGTTACCTATTATAAAAGGACGATAAATGGATATTTTAAGTTTTAACAATTGGCAAAATGGCATGGCAAGCTTAAACTTTGTCTTCGCGATCTTTCGCACGGATATGTTCTGAACGTCATTTAATATCGTGCTCTGCGTCCCATTAAAGTAAGAATGACATATGTCATTAGAATCCACAATCATCTGTTTCACTTTATCTACCCTTGCCGTTAAAGAGCGGCTTAGCTTACTCATTCAAACCTAATAATGTCAATGTAACATACCTATGCTATAAAATAAATGGTTTTTACACAGAAATATACACCCTACTCGATTTTCCCCCACGACTTCGTAAGTCCGATATTGACAGATATATGATAACTAACCCAAACCTAGCATACAGAATGTAAAAACATCGGCAGGGTATAACGAAAGTGACTTGGCGCAGGTATCGATCGGCACGCGAAATAGCAGAGTGCGACATAAACAAAAAAAAGTTAAAAAAATCAAATTGCCCAATTGTAAATCTAAACCACCCGGAGACACACAAAAAAAGTTTATCAAAATCCGTCCAGCCGTTTGGGAGAAGTTAAAACAGGGGCGTAGCTCGACCAAACAGCACCAAGCGCAAGCATTAAAATTGCGCCCTTTAATAAATTATCTAATTATAAATCAAAATAAACCTTACAAAACCTATTGTATTTCTATTACTGGTTACCCTAATTGCACCTATGTCAATTTTAAAACTTAGAGATTGGGACACAATGACACAAAAAACAGAAGTTGCATTTGATTTTTTTTTTCAAATTATTCTAACGTAAATTTAATGTAAGTGATTTATTTATTTATAATTAATACTGAATTTAGAAGTTCTTAAATGGATCGATTAATAACAGTTATTTATTATTTATCACTCACTTGTACACTATTTTATCACATACGAGCGCGAACTTCACTACTCGTAATCACTTCGGCATCGATGTTGGAACTTCCATTCAACACGATTTAATTTGCTTATATAGCAAAAAGGAAAATTTCTAGAAAGATCTCGAAAATACGTGCGAAAGTCGGCATATTTCATAGAAAGAATGCACTAATCTTTGATAGGACCTCGATGGATACTTGGCGATTTTAGCCCCCTCCCTCCCTTTACAGGGCGCCCGTGCCTTACCTGCCCCACCCCAATTACGCCCTTTAAGGGTATAATGTTACATAAAAATAAGTACTTTTCAAATACATTCCAACTTTGCGATACGTTCCTTTAAAAAACCTAAGTTTGATACGCCACTGGTGGCCAGAATTATTTTAGAAACAAGGCAACGGTAATTGTGCACAATTTTGCTCCAACATTTTTGTCCATATCTTTTATAGTAACAAATTATGATCTAAGAGGTCTTACATGCTACACCCTGTATGTATTGTACTTATAATAAATAAATTGTCGCATACAAACCGCAAAAGGAAAATTAAGTACAGCTGATTCAAATAATTTTTATAAATAATTGCGAAGTTGCAACTGACGATAATTGCAACATTTGCATACAAGCAAACCAATTTTTGCATAGTTTACCGGAATTTCGGGTACAATTACAATTGCGACACGATATTGGAAAATACCACATGATTTTAAACCTTTTTTGTGTACAGGGTGTTTCAAATTGCTTGTTTTCGACGTTTTTCGGAGATATTTTGAGAACTGAAAGAGATAGATGTTTTTTTTTTATATTTTCCATAGCCTGCTTAGTTTTTAAGATACAGCACTAATGTTTTTTCAAATTTTTTTGGACCAATAAACTGATTATGTTTTTCTAATTAGAAAAATATATAGTCATCAGTTTATTTGATAAGGGAAAAATTGAGTTAAATGGGGAAAATAGTATATTGAAAGACAAGTGTTACAATGCGACCTATTGTAATACGATTATCTTGTGGCACGAGTGGCGACGCGAAGCGTAGCCACGAGTGTCCGCAAGATAGGAGTATTACAATAAAGCATTGTAACACGCGTTTTTCATACTATTTTTTCTATTTCGGTGCTTTAATTTAATTAAAAACATCATTATCAGAAACTATAGGGAACATTAGAACTAACATGTTTTATGTTGGGAACACTTTTTATGCCGTTAAGTTGTTGGCAGCGTAGTAAGACTGACATTTTGAAGTTCAAACATGGAAGTACCCAACGAAGTACCTACCTACCTACTTGTACTAACTAGTAACTGCCAACTTAAGAAATGAGTTACCAAAAAAAACGACTATAATCACTGTCTTTGTACAACTGTTTTGAAAACAGTTGTACAAAATCATCATTGTGACACCGAAATAGAAAAACGTTATTATAATCCCTATTTAAGGGTGTTTGGACACAAATTGTATTAAAGTTGCCAATGAAACTAAAACTGCACACATCATCCCTTGAAAAACGTCAATAAACACAAGCCCTATTTTTAGCTTTCTAGCTTGAGGTAGCTTAGCAACATTTAAAGAATGATTTTTTCCGTCTGTATGTAGTCATTGACAAAAGTAATGATCGTCTAATTTTTTAGATGTTTTAGAATTTTTTTAGAACTTTTTGTAGAATTTTTTTTCGAACGCCCATGCACACGCAATTAGAATTGTTTAAAATTTTAGTGTACATAAAATTTGAAATGGTTTACTCGTCAAGGTACACTTTGATATTTTATTTCCAATATTTAATGTATACGTAAATTGAAAATTTCAATATTGAAGTGTTCCTATCGGCTTCAAATTGCATGAAAATTTTAAAGCCGCCCTTGATTTTTCCAAACTAAAATTCTAATTAGTTTTCAACCAAGCAGGGCTGTTCCCCAGAAGTTCAAAATTCAATTTTTTTGTGTTTTAGAAGAAACGACCAAACAATCGGAGAAAACAACGTATAATGCAATTTTTATGATTATATTATATTAGAAAATGAATTTAAAATAAACAAAAAAGACAACAAGCAGAATTTTCGAGTGGTTACCTCGGAGATTAGACATCCAAATACTAACCTGGAGCAACATTGCTCGACTTTAGACAATAAATGTACGAGTAATATGTAACCACAAACAAAAGTAACAAACAGCGCTTTTGTGATGGTTTTGTCCGTCTGTCTGTCTGTCTCTTCCTCGCCTAACTCGAGAACGAAAAGAGATAGCGATGTCAAACCTTCGCCAATCGATTACTACGACTTCAAGGATCAGTGCTATTTAATATGAGCCGGATTAAAAGTCTGGTTCCGAATACGAGCTGAATGGCAAAAAATTCCCCTACTGAAAGCCGTATGGTCTTCGTATCTTGTTTGATTTGCGCTTGAAAATAATTTTAAAAAAATGCATGTGTAAAAGTGTATTAGCGTTTTTTAAGGGATGATAAGATGTCAAAAACAAAACATGTTCGAAACGTATTGGGCTCGGTATTGGGGTAACGTCAAACAGAGCATAATTGGAGCCTCGGTAAGCAAAATTCTGTTTCTTGAAATCAGTTGGAAATTGTAATTTTGGTTCCTCTCATATTTATTTTATAGTACTATTTACACACTTACAGGCTTGGGATAAAATACGACAGTTTTATCACGGTTATCTGTGATCTATTTGATGTATAAGCTCCGTGTCAATATTGTCAGATACGCAGTACAGTAAATTATCATTTTCGGCTTTTGACAGACACCGACAACGCGAATACTGACTACAAGAAAATATGGTCGCAGTTGTCCTCAAGGTTCCAACACAGGACCGTTGCCGTTCTACGAAAATTTTGCATTAATTTTACAATCAATCATACGAACTGATATTTACTATCTATCCACTTAAGTCCCTCAAGCAGTCGCTATTATTAATCCTGATAGAGTGCTTTGATAATGCCAGATAATTTTCCATCTAAGTCGAAACAAAAGCGGATGTAATCAAAAAGCAATAACTTTATCTATCACTTATACAATTAATGCGTCTGTCGTTTTTATCCGTCACGTGGTTCGAGATCTCTGTCGATTGCCGTCTAAAAATGGGATCATTTCCGAGGTTTACGTTTCGGGCTTGTTTAGTAAGCGGAGGCGGACATAATTTGCAAACCGGTTTCGTAGAGAAACCACCAGAAGTAAGTATACAATTTGAATTAGTTTCCAATCTATTATCTAATCAAACCCAAATTTGCAGTGCGGAGGAACCGGATTTGCGAATCCACATCACCTACTTCGGAGAGGTCTCACCCCTCGGCCACTGAAAATAGCGCAAGGATGTAATGAGAAAAAATGGGCCTAAAAATGTGGACACGTGAAGTGCGCTGCATCCTACGCCTCCCCATTCTCATTCCAGTCACGCGCCATTACTTTCTAATGGCAAGCAAGTTGCTAGATTCATACCGAAGCGATGCAAGTATGGATTTCATGACCGAGGTCATGACCTGTCAACATTTTTCTGTTACCAACAAGGATTAGTTGCACGATTAACAGATCGGCCGCCCCACCTCCCCCACGACGACCGACAAACCCCCGGGCCCAATGAAATGAATTTTTTTATGAACCCTCCATAAATTATTAACAATTATACATAATTGTGTATCACATGTCGTCCCCCTCCAGAAGACTCATTTATTAGCGCTGTTAAAAGTTAATGTGGAAGCTAGAGGAGTTGTTAGTGCTCAGGACATTGAATAATGAATAAATTAATGGGGTGAAATAACACACTTCGTGACAGCGTTTTTCTCTCAACGTGTGTGTGTTGGTATCGATGTTGTAAATTATGGCGAATGCGTAAACGTAAAGTAAAACGGCAATTATCAATGCCAAAGTTTCAATATGCAATCGATAGGGCAAGCAAAACCACCCTTCTGTCATCACACCCTCGCCTTTCTATTATCGTTTTTTATTTGCACCGACAAATTCATTCAAATGTGACAAGCCCACTTCCTTTGTTTCAAATCTGATCAATTACTAACTACTCGAGATCATCCAGCACGGAAGAAATGATACATTTTTTTTGCACTAATTTGTACATACGTCAATAATTTGTGATGGCACCGGTGCAGACCGTCCGTTTTTTTCATTCTAATAAATAAATCAATACGAGGGATTTCAACTTTTTTTAAAAGCCCGCACCGAGACATAATTTAGAATCGAATGCAAAAAATACCATAATTTAGTTACTGACAGAGAAAATGGACCCAATACATTTCCAAAATAGTAAAAAAATCCTTACTTTACCACAATTTTAGAAATCCAATCGAGGATATGAACAGACCTACGGGCGGACAGACCGGCACAAATAGTTCGTCGTATAAAAGCCATTACTATAAAGTACCTTTTACCAAACTGTCAGATCAATAGAAATAAAAAATAGAAATTTTTAGGTACGGTTCGGGTTAGAAGTAATGTCCCTCTATTATGTAAAGTATAGCACATAATTAATATACTAGATCTCCTGTGAGTTTCGAGCTTTTGAGTTCCAAAATTGAATTGAAATTGAACTAAATCACGGAGGAATTGACACATTAGTACTTTTTCTACAGTTGAGGTATCTGAGGGAAGAACACTACTTCATGACCAAGACTGTACCTAGTTTCCGAAATCACCAAACTAAAAACTGATTGCGCAGAAAACAATTTTGGTACGAATGCAAATATACTACATAACTAACCCAAAGACGTTGGGATTTGTTACTGTATGTTTGAACTGATGACAGCTGCTTTACAACTTATTCGAGTACAAAAAGACGGATTATACTTTGTGATCATAATACAAACGCCCTGCAAAACGACATACAGGCAAAATAGTCACGGTAAACGAAATTCCATGTAAAAAACATATGACCAATAGCATAAACCAAACACATAAAACTACCAAGAATTTAAAATGTGTCCAGTGTGAATTTGCGACGAATGATAAATCTAATTATAAAACACATTTATTTACATACAACCAAGGATTTCAAGTGCACTTTCGTCACCACACATAAATCCAGTTTTAAAACACATCTAACATTTGTCAAGACATGGATCCTGCCAGGACTTAAAATGTGACCGGTGTGATTTTGTCACCAAGTCCAAAGCCAATTTTAAAACACATTTCTTAATACACAAGACCAGTAAGAATTTTAAATGCGCCTATATGAACCACAACATCGTAAACGACCTCTGCCATTTTTTCGATTTCTTATACATATGTTCCACCTGGTATAGGAAACAATAGGGGTTAGAGCCACATTTTAAACAATTAATTAATGCCGTCCAAGATTTCTTAAACATTTCTGACACAACATTTCCAAATTTAAGCCCGTTTACTAACAAATGATTTTTAATAAATTTTTGCAAAAAAAATCGGTTTTAATAAAGTAGTAGCCTGTAGATTTTACATCTAGCGTGTTATGGAAATTCCGAGGGAAATTCGGATAACATATTCAGATTTTCCGAAAACGGGAACCGTCAATTTCCGACCGTTTAAGCTAGGGAAAATCAAAACCGTTACGGAGATCGCAAGGACCTATTAATTTCAACCACCCTGTACAATATTTTTGATCAAAAAATTAGTACCCGCTCCAAACCGAGTGTTTTTTATGTAGGTAAAGTGATTCGAAATGGAGGAAAAATACTTAAAACAGCCGAATTTTTCCGCGGGCGAAATCTCGGGGGTTGAAAGTGATTGCAATTGTAACCGAAAATGTTGGAAGTAAAAGTTGTAGGGAATACAAAATTAACAACTTTCTACTTTTTTACACATAACCGCCCGACAAAAACTTAAAAACTGTTTTTCTTTTAGTTTTTTAGTGCGCTTTCACTTTCAAAAAATAAAAAGTGCACCTTTACGCTCTTGATATGCCTGTCTGTCTGTCTGAGTCATAAAGGCTCCAGAACTACACACATTTGAAAGGCATTCTTCGCCTCTTGCTCACAATCGGCTTCACGAATTTTTAATTTTTGCGAAAAAGTTGCAAGGATCTAAAATTTGGAGCATTTTTTTTTACAAAAAAGACTCATGTTCGAGCTCATATCGTTGAGTGAATTACTCAATGCTCATATTTTAACCTCGATTTTAACAGTCAAAAATACAAATATATCTTTCCGATAGAAAAATTTCGAGAAAATCGCCAAAAATTGAAAAAAAAGGGTGTGCACATATTTTACCCCTCCACCGTATTCCTCCGAGAGAACGTATTTTTCACGCGGGTTAAAGAAAAAGGAGCATCGCTGCATCAATCGTCAAAGGAGACTATGTTGAAAAATAAATCAACGCTTAGTTTTTATTAGTTTATTAGTATTAATTAATTTTTCTTTTGTAGGCCAAGTACTTGTCGGACCACCCTCGTATGTTACATTTTAAACAATGAATTAAAACCTTCAAGCTTTCCTAAACATTTTTAAATTAGAAGAAATGTCATTGATTTTGTTATAGGGCCAATATTAACGCCAGAAAATAGTTTATAAATTCAAAAAATCCGATTTTTTCAAAAATTTTCAAAAATATCCTAATTTTTTTATGGATTTCTAAACGCTACCCTCTTAGGCCTTTGATTGCGCAACTTTTCTTCCATTTTGTACCAGATTTGTATCTCTTACCCTTTCTAGAATACCTATAGTGGCCCTCCTTATATCGGACACAGTGTATAATACAAATTTTTTAAAAATAACTTCATGTTGAAATGTGGTGGAGGGGATACCTTTTATGGGGTAGCTAGTGCTAACCAAATTAAACGGCAAAGCAAAAATAGTTCACGTAAAGCATTCCATTATGCATACCCCGGTTTTAAAATGGCTTCGATTTCAAAATGAGGGGAGGTTTATCTGCATTTATGGGACAGCCTGTAAATCCTGTAAAGAAAATCAATCGCCAAAATAAAAATATACACTGTGTCCAAGATCAGGATATCTATATCATGGGGATCTCTGAAACGACGATTAGAGAAAAGATGCGCAATTAAAGAGTTATTAGCGTGCTTTAAAGAAAACAAGTTGAAAACTTTGTTAGTAGTTTCAACAGGATGGCGCGCCCGCGCACAACATCCTAATCGTGTGAGAATACCTATCGCGAAAATTTCCTGGACAATGGAAAATTTGTCCGATAGGTATTCTCGCACGATTAGGGCGTTGTGCGCGGGGGCACCATCCTGTTGAAACCAACAGTTTCCAATTTTTTTGGTATGTGTCGTATATGGTTGTACTCGTAATAAAAAATGCAACTCAATACAGTATGATTTTCCTTTACGGACCATATAACAAAATGCGATAGAAAAAAATTTTAAAAGGTCCGAAGTCTGTAAAAATTCTAAATAATGCTAGTAAAGTACACCAAAATTCTACAGTGATTTTCCCCTAGGGGTAAGCCACTTCAAATTTTGTGGACACTAAAATTGTAAACAATTCTAGAAAATTCTAACTGTGTGTACATGTGGGTTCCAAAAAATTCTAGAAAATTCAAAAAAGTTTAAAAAAAATTCTAGGAAAATTATACAAAAGGTTAGTAGTATACACCAAAATTCTATAGTGATTTTCTCCTCGCTCGGATATAATAAAGTAAAATAATATTGTGTCCATATAACAAAATGCGATACAAAAATTGTAAAATTCTCGAAAAAGTCTATACAAATTCTAAATAGTGCTAGTAATGTACACCAAAATTCTACAGTAATTTTCCCCTAGGGGTAAGCCACTTCAAATGTTGTGAACACTAAAATTGTAAACAATTCTAGAAAATTCTAACTGTGTCTGCATGTGGGTTCCAAAGAAATCTAGAAAATTCAAAAAAGTTTTAAAAAAATTCTAGGAAAATTCTACAAAAGGTTAGTAGTATACACCAAAATTCTATAGTGATTTTCCCCTCGCTCGGATATAATAAAGTAAAATAATAAAATGTCACCCTCCATACCTCGCTCCATACTTTTAGATAAATTTACAAGAAACATTTCAAAATCAAATGTTTTACATTCATTTCTCAACAAAACATCCACGGGTAACTATATCTTGCCGAATCAACATGGCTATGATGGCGATGCATTCAAATGAATTTCTTTTTTTAATCTTCTATCTCATTCCGTAACAATCTAATATGGCGTCCATCAGAAATAACCGACACCGACGTATAACAAGTCTCTGCATCTCAGTTGTTTTCAAAGATTTTTCAAAAATTTCAAATGCGTTTTTTTGCCCCCCATTTAATTACACTGTATCTCTCACCGTTACGGAGATCCCAAGGTGAAGCACGAATTTGAACCACCCTGTACTGTGTTTTTGTCACTTATTAAACACATTCTCATTGCTTTTTTGTTTATTTTTGAGGTTCTGTTAATTTAAAAGTATCTACATTTAAGGTGCAATACAAGGTGTCCATGTAAAAATTTTAAATGGACTTTATATTTAGTGTTTTAAAAGATATCGACTTGAAATTTTGAAATCTCATCAAGGAAGTAGAGGGAAAATTAGTAGTATAGCCTCAATGTGATATTTGCCGCCCCCAGCCACTCCTGGTCAAAACATTCAAATGACACCCTGTATTTTTTTCACGTAATCTGAAAGAGCGTAGTTTTTTTAGTATCACTATGCAAAAAAATGACTTAATTACATAATGTACTTTAGACATTTACAGCTAAAGGTTCACACATACTGAATACGTGGAAAAAATACAGGGTGTCATTTAAATTTTTGCAGCGGGGTTGGCTGGGGGGGGCTGTGACCCTGTAGACCCATGTAACCTATGTAGCTGTTGAACAACACACCCTACCATAAAGACAGACAGACCGACATAATTGTAGCTTGTGATACTGATACTGACAGACAAAACAAAGATATTTTATAGACTTCCTGGCAATAGAAATGTACGGTATGTACCAAAATATACAATACTATATAGACGTCTATTATTTATACCTTATAAACACTTTTTCCTCAGTCGTGAGACCCATTCCCAAATATAACATCACACAACAACGTTCTGTGCACTACTAGCAACACAAGGCTGCTACGACATACGTCACATGCGCATAACAGTGGCGCGCAATTCAGTATTTTGTATAGGTATTATGACGCATAAGCCTATTAGTATATACAGAGTGATTAAAAAAATTGTTTCATTTTAAAATCGGGGGAATTTTACAAGTTTTAGGGTGGACCCTGCAAAACAAAAATCTGTGAATTCTGGACAAAAATGTGTACATTTCCCTTTCAATCTCTAAAGATTCTATTATTTTCCTAGACATCTATTTCATAAAAAATGTTCATTTCTAACTGGATGCAGGTCTAGAAAGTTGTTTACACATCCACATGTGATGATAGTGGATTTTACAGCCATTTTCAGTTTTCACACAAATTACCACCATCGCGGCCCTCATACAAAAAGTACCCGAGGTTGATATGTGATAACTGATAGGGTTATCAATTGAAACCCTTCTCAGTTGTCTGCAGTGCTCCTATAAAATTATGGCACCCCCCATTAGACTTTCGAAAAAACACTATAAACCCAACTAAAAAGGGAAGTAATTCGTCTTTTGTTTAAAAAACCCAAAATATAAGCAGGTCTTGGAAATCTAATCAAGGCGAAGGATAAGATTTGGCAGACTACTTGAATTCCAATGGAAAAGCGACGCAATTCGATACCCACAATCGCGGGTACAATTTTCCTAAAGTCGAATTTGGAAACGATCCAAAGCGCGCCCCCCCACCTGGGACCTTTGTCCCACACATCTCTTTGTCCTTGACCAAGACAGACAGACTCCTTGATAGTAGTACTCCGTCCGCTAATTATTTCAATTAGTCAACATGAGTTGCCGTAGTTGTTATTGAGAAATTTCTGGTAGGTATTTTTAAAGGTTCAAGCGAAGTCAAGTTCAATGTGTGACATTGTAATTTACAGGTAGGTATCCAAATCATGTTTTTTTTCCTATTCGTATCTTATCGCCGTGAAAATACTATTATTTTCGTTGATGAATTAAAACACGTTAGGTAGGTCGTAAACGTGTATATCCGAAAAGCTGGTGCATTACCAAAATCGATTCCTTTCGATTCCTTTGTTCAGAGATTTGGAAAAATTCGACTCCACGAATATTTAAATGCGGGGGGGTGTCGTTATTGTGGGGGGGACTTACGACGTGGAGAGGTGCCTTATATAATGTCAGCGTGGTAAGAAGAACTTAAAAGGATCGCGCAAAACAATTTGATCGAACGAAGGATAGTGAAAGTGGTGATTTTACGCAATGTCTAAATAAATGGGATCATCTCACCTGGTCCCGACAATTCAGAATCTTCTATCTCGTCGTCGGACTCCGTTCCAGAATCGTGATCCTCATCAGCCTAAGAGAAAAAAAATAAATAGTTGTGGTACGAACGTGGGATACCCAGTCGGCCATATTTAACCGGCTCCGAATTTGCTCATTATTTCAAAATTTACCCGGCGAATTTTACCAATTTTCCATTTAAACTATAAACCGAACACGGGCAAATCACCCCGTGGAAAATTGAACCGAAAATCTCCGCGGAAATCGGTAAAAATCTAAACGGAAACTTGCATTCCTTTGTTCCAGCCAAAGAGGCAGCCATTTTTCACTCAGATATGACCTTCACTGGGGTTATCCTGGTGAAAATTTGATTTTTTTCACAAAAATTTTCATCTACTTTACCTTTTCCGTGAAATTGTCCTCATTGATTGAATGCGTTCGCAGCTTATGCGTAAGAAACTTTAGCATATTTCGTTTTCGAGGATACTTCAGTTCTGGTTTCGCCGCCACAATTACCGATTTTTAATCAACTAATAAAGAATCTAAACACCTTTTCGATACAAAAACATGCTTATAACTTACGCTAAGTTATACAAAAATATTTATCGGACATTTCCCGGAAAACCTCAACGATTACTTTTCAACGACCGGACCGTACTATACTACTCATTGTACGTGTAGTCAGCTGCACTACGTGCGAGGAACATTCGATTCTTACTACAAGGGGGAGACGCGACGGATTCCTCTTGTTTTAACACTGTTGCAATCCGTAACTGGACACTTCGGTCTTAAAATTCGCCACAAATCCTCGCAATTACTCTAATTACGGCACACCCGCACTCGCGCCACGCGAAATCGGGGAATTTTCGAAAGGAATTCCTCGACGCACTCACCCTTCGCTTGCAATGGACCGCTCCATAACCCATTGATGACAGAGGTAGGTCTGTATGCGAGAGCGAATCTCATTGGCCGAATCCAGGCTTTAACTCGTTCATCCACGCTTGTGATGTCTTTTCCGTCTCTCCTCGCTTATTGCATAATAGGAATCCTAGTTTAATGCGTATGGCGTAGTATATATAGACTAGAGAAGTTAAAAGCGACATTACTAGAACAATTGCATCGCTATCCGTTTCTCTTCAACGCATGCAGGGATTAACGTGTAAAACGAAGACGAACGCACGAAAGCCCATGTTTTGAAGCGTATATGTGTTAGTATGCTTTTACTGTTTGGAACAACGTCCATTATGGTTATAAAGCGGCAAATGGGAATTTTTGGTCTTTGTGTTCGAGTTTTAGTTGAGCTTATTTCGTATACACTTCGTTGTTTCAATGATAACTCGTAGGGGAGTCATGAAGTGAAGTAGTATAATGCACTTTCTGAATGAACGCCGATATGGTGGTGAATTGTGGGCTTCCAAACTACCCTTTGTTCAACGAGTGGCGTTGCTTGCCCATTTCGCTTTTGTTTCGCTCGATTGATTGGCATACGAAAAAAATATTGCGCCAATTCTTCCGCAACGTAAATTTGAATATTCAGTTGATCGGCTTAGTTCAGAATTTACGAAATTGGATCATTTATACTCGCAAATGCCAGAAAGCACTTTTAGCGATGAATTCGTAAGTCATATAATCAAGATCAACGTGTAATCTTTGATCAACGTTTTAAAAAAATAAATTTGTAAAGACAATATAGAGCGAACAAAGAAACATATGAAGGTTTGGATGATACCTTAGAGATGGCGCACAAACTCTCTTGTGATTTTCAGTGACTCTATGAACACAAGTGGGCATACGGTTGCGTTGATTATACTATGCGATCAAAAATGAGTTGCTGTTGAGTGTAGTCACCTTTGGAACTTTTGTTTACTTGAACTTCCAAAGGCGACTCGACCGCCACTCAATTTTGTTCGCCTATATTACTTATCAAAGTACGGTTGTGATATTTTCTTTTGGTACCTAGTTGGGAAATCGTCCATGTTTTAACCAAATACACCAGATCAGTCGTAACAACGTGCTGGAAACAATGGTGCCAAAAATATTGTAACAGCAAAATTTACCAATTCGGTTAAACCAATCAGCTGAATGAGAAATTGGAAAAAAACATGGCAGACATAGACCATTATAACACAACATTAATTTCATAGAGGACAACCTCCCCACTTAGGGTTTTCATCCACCCCTCTAGACGAAAAAACTTCAGAGAAGTCTCATTTTTATAAAGGACTGCCTTATGGTAGTTGCAAAAGTTACCCTCTTCATATTAAAATTGTAAAATTAGTAACAGCTATAAGTAAGAATCCGGAAAGACTTCCTTTAAAATCGTTCAAAAAATTTCTACGCGTCTGGAGGAAAATGAAAGACATTCTGGAATGACGTACAGTGCTGTAGGTAGCGGTGTTCCGTAGGTTTCACGGAACACGGGAATTTAGAAAAGGTCTACGTACATAAAATAGCAAGAACTTATAAATTAAGATGGATTGCTGATCAAACAGTTGCATAGAGGTAGAAATGGCCCTATAGCACGTTCGCACCTCCAAATTCAGTATGGTGCTTATGGACATACAGTACATATGCTTGCCAAACGTGACAATGACAGCACAAGGAGATTATGTTTTGTTTTAATACTTCAATTTAATCATATGTCAATTTGACATCAATGCAGTTAGAAACAAGGATAGTATTATCGAAGAATGGCGCAAACTAGTAAGAGAGACAATTAGTCCATAAGACCCCATACTGAATCTGGGGGTGCGAACGCAATACAGTATGGGCTCGGCCATGATTTGCACATCTTAGTTATTTTCTAGGGGAATTTTCCTAGTGCTCAAGTTTGGAGACTATTGCAGCCTTGGAAAACATTTGGAAAATGACATGTGTCACAGTAATTTATTTAAGAAACGTGAGGTTAATGCTTGTTTATTAGTTGATTTGAATTTCGCGCCAAGTGAGTGCACATCATGGCTGCCCCCATGTAGGTGTCATTTGTCAATTCCTCATTAGCAGTCCATCTTAATTTATAATTTCGTGTACAATAGTCTGAAAAGAAGAAAGAACTTATAGAGGGCTGCTGTCCTCCCTACAGAGTTTCCTGGTATCTTTTAGGGATTGGACACGCTTGTCACAACCTTTTGGATGCCATTGAGACTTCTCAATACCAGAGGCTAAAAGGTTCTGAGAAATCGATGGGATGCTCTAGGTTTTAGAACACAATTTGAATCGCGTCCCCCTCCTGCACTTCTTCCACCTTCTTTAGAGGACATGAATGACAGAGCACTCTAGCCATTCGACATGGGGCCATTTCCAGGGCCTACGCTTTAAAAAATGTGGGACTTCTTCATACATTCATAATAAGGTGCTTTCAAGGTTAAAATTGCAACAGTGTTACACTCCAGGTCCAGAAGGTACCTAGTGGATTTTTGCGCTACGTATTTTCCCAGAGAGAAAAGAAGGACACAACTGTTAAGGTAGTGGTTCTAGGTATGTACAAATCGTACGTGAGTTTTGTAAAAAAGTACCTTGGAAAAGAAAAATGTGTTCCTTTTATAGTATTGAAAACGTTTGACTCAAATTAATAAAAAGGTTGCATTTTCAATGCACTCTCATTTAGAAAATTGGTGTATCCTTTACTCGAGACGCGCGTTTGGTGCCTAACCTTCGACCAGTTCCAGTAGAAACATTTTGGCAGTTGGTCCGGGATGCTATAAACGTTCAGGTTCGCGTTCACGTTGAGTTCGCGTCGCACCCCGGGCCAATTTCCAAAATTTGACCTTGCACCCCGGGCCAATTACCAAAATTTTACCTTACCCTCTTCAGCTCGCTCGGCACTTCAATACTATTACTTTTGCATTGAAGTTTTTTTCATAAGCCACAGGTATGGAAAAATGATACTTTCAAAAGCAGTGCCGAGCCAGCCGAAGGCCGCGAGCCAACTGCCAAAATACTTCTTGCTGTAACTGCCTTTGATTTAATTATCTCATTTTCATGGTACAATTTAACATGTTTTATATTTGTGACGGTTATGGACCCAGGGTTTTTGTCCCGAAGAAGGTTTCCCTGGTATCGTCTTTTGGATTTGCATGCGTAATGTATTTTATTTGGTAACCCTTCTCTTAGGCACAAAATTCTCAGTGTTATTCAATTCCCTTCCCGATTTTGTCTCACGTTCCAACACATAAAAGAACCGATTATATAACGTAGTTCAGTCCGCTACCGAGATTCAAAAGTGCCGCGAAACGTACGTCGTTTCGGATAGTTTTTAGAGATCATTACAAACTGTACAAGTTTAGCTAAAAACCTTGAAAGACCGTTAGTCTTTAAAAGCTTTTAATGGTAATAAAAAGGAGTCTTATGGAGTTTTAAGAGCACTATAAAAATCATTAAGAATGTTTTAAACCTTTATGAATTCCCATCAAGTATTTGAAATCTTTCCTTGAGGAGGAATGTTTTGAGAATATCCATGGGCCTTCAAAGGTTTCTAATGAGTCTCTAGGGACTTTTTCTAAGTTTTGAGAAGCTTTAGGTGTTTTTAAAAGTCCCTAAACCTAAAGAACTGGATCTGTAAGAACTTCTAATTTTGAAGCATGTACCGGAGTGAAGCGTCTTGGAAATATTTCGTCGACGCCTCCTGACCAATCCGATCCTACTCAAAGCAAAGAGCTATAATCTTCCCACTGTATTGCAGGGTTCGAACTCCACCCTAGATTTCATAATTTTGATCCTTAAATTTCAATTTTTGAATTTAGTTGCAAAGTTCAAAGTGAAAGCGCTAAGCCAAACTGAAGATGTTTTTGAGTAAGATCTCAATAAGGAATAATGAATTCAACAATAATGTCTTAATGTTTTTAAATTATTCTTGAAATCATGTGGTTGTCCGTCTGTCCGCACGATTGATCTCGAACAGAAGGAGTTTGGGGTCCTCTTGGCCCGAGTAAGAATCTTTGCGGGTACTTGGTACATAGACTCCTCTTGGTCCAAGTGAGAACCATATAGAATGCGGGGCAAAGGTAACTAAAGTTACATATTAGATCTTCATGTCGTTTTTTAAAGATTTATCGGTCTGTAGATTTCCAAACAGAGGTAATAAAAAGTGCTGTATGCATCCGGTTGGCTCTAAGAACAATTCTTGCCCTAGCAACTTGCACGACTTCGAATGTTTTTGATCATCAATTAAAATCTACAACAAATATTGCGCTTCATTCAAACGTTCTGTATTATGGTTAGATTAAAAGGTTACACAGTTTATCAATCTTTCGATATTGGCTCTATATGTACAAACATAAAACGCCAAATGCCAGTTAAGTACAAATGAGTTCCAAAAAATTACTATTTTCGGGTATAGTACTCACAACGCTTGGCGTAATTTTGTTGGTATTCTGGACCAAAATCTGCACAACAGTTTTACATTCGGTAGGTAAGAGACGCAAATGAAAGATGTGCGCATCGCATTATTCCAGAAATTGGTCCTTTCAAATACGTCGTTAAGTTTCAAACTGTGGAAAGATCCCCCTATTCCAATACATCTCTCCATATACTTATTCGATTGGGAAAATGCCGAAACGGTCATCAAATCGGAATGGAAAGTTAAACCACGGTTTGAAGAGAAGGGCCCGTTTGTGTTCAGTGAGCATCACGTAAGGGAGATCAGCAGTTGGAATGGTAATGGGACTGTGAGTTATCAGCAGAGGCGCATTTGGAAGTTTGTGCAGTCGATGAGTAATGGAAGCTTGTTGGACAACATCACCAGCGTGAATCCAATTGTTGTCGTGAGTGTGCCACACTAAACAAAGGTATTTAAAGTAATTGTGTTAGATTTTAGGACAAAAGGTGAAGAATATCAGGTTTATCGGCCCGGTTATTAACAGTATTTTGTGGTACTTTGATGAAAAGCTTTACGTTACGAAGACCGTCAATGAATGGTTGTTTGAGGGGTACGAGGATCCAATCATTTCTGATCTTGTAGAGTATCACATACCAGGGGTGGAAATTCCATTTGATCGTATTGGATGGTTGTATTCGGTAATAGACTGTTTGTCTCTCTCAGGTAACGCTACTTATCAATTTTTAGCGCAACGACTCTGCCACGTACGAGGGGAATTTTACGGTGTATACTGGGATAAACGACATTAACAAGTTAGGGGAAATGAACTTGTGGAATGGTAGAGGAAAGACCGATGCTTACGATTACCCATGTTCGCTCCTTGATGGAAGCTCTGGAGAGCTTTATTCCCCTTTCAACCAAAAGCAGCATTTGTCTATTTTTTTAACCGACATCTGCAGGTATTACCGTGTTTAAATACAAAAACTGGCCTAAGAAAGTATCTAGACCTGCAGATGGTGATATATGAAACGAATTTATATTAGACCCCAAGGGGCGCAAAAAGTTTCCTCACTATTTTTAGGTCTACTACTAAATTTAAATGCAAAGGCAACCCCCAAAGGTGGATGTAGTCGACTTACAATTTTTCGCGATTACTTTACCTTTAGAGGATGGCCCTATGGAAGTCTACACCTACTTAACAAAAATTATTTTAGCACGCTCACATTAGAACGTAACGACACCGAAGAGGTTTTCGGGATTGAAGGCGCAAAATTCATAGGCACCGACTACAATTTTGATAATGGTTCAAAATATAACCGCCAAAAATGTTTTACCAGGAACAGTCTTCCAAGTGGCGTGAGAGATATTTCGAAATGCAAGTAAGTTGGCAATTTTTCAATCTCACTTCACTACTGATGAGCTTGCAGGTACGGTGCACCTGCATTTGTATCTTACCCCCATTTCTATCTAGCAGACCACAGCTATGGTGCGAACGTGGAAGGTTTAAAACCCGATAAAGCCAGGCACGAAACGCACATAACTTTGGAACCAAACACTGGTGTACCTTTAAATGCCAGTGCCAAACTTCAACTAAACCTTTTCGTGGACAACGTAAAGGGAATAAGGTTCGAACTTTCGTTACTGTTTTGAAAATAATTTAGTAGGTACCTACATTTTGCAGCGTATTTGACAACGTGGTTCCTACTTACATGCCAATTTTATGGTTTCAAGAGGATGCGTCCCTTACAGAAAAGTACTGCAACCTCATTGGGATCTTTCAAAAAGTATTATCTGGAGGATTTTACTTTGGATACGTCCTTTTCGGCGTTGGTCTATTTACTATGCTTTTTGCATGGTACTCCATGAACGGTTTAATCTGTAGAAGAAGATACACGGATTTATTAGCAGAAGAAGAAAATGAAAGTTAGGGGTTTTTAATTTTTTAGTATTAGAAATATGTTAGAAAGTAAGATTTGTTGTAAATAAAGTTGCCATGCTGGAGTATTGGAATATTCACTCCCCTCGAAAGTACGAATAAAAATTGCGTGTGTCCTATTTGTTAAAGTTAGGTATACAGTGTGTTCGAAATAAGAGGGTCACCTAAATATCTCTTTTATTTGGCGATACGAAACTTTTGTTTTTCAAATGCATTACCTATGTTTTTTAAGATATTTTTAAAGATCAATCAATCCAAACAAAAAAATGAAGAAATTCGTAATTTGATATTTAGAAAACTTATGAAATCTAGCATACAGAGTGCCATATCACACAGAAAAGACCTACATCAACCGAGGGGACCATTTCTCCCTCATATAGGAAATTTCGAAGAAATATCTGGGACATATATAGGAAATGGACGAAATTCTGGGGAAATTATATTAGGCAATGCTAGAAATCTTGGGGAAATTAAGGGAAATAGTGGCAGTTTAGGCAATGAGGGAAATTTTTGTCCCCTAAAATAAGTCGTGATCAACCCCTCGACATCAACTTGTTCAAAGAAAGAAAATTGTACATATTGAAAAATTACCGTATGCAATAATGAAGTCGACACATAGCAATCTAGATACGGGTATGTTTCAGTTTTAAATGTCATTATTAAGATTAATACAGCAATTGTTTTTTACTTTCCTCCCTAGGGAGGAAAATCACGGTTTATTCAACCTTTTTTTGGGACGAAAGTAAGTAGTGATTATGATTACTATGTAAATGTTATGACATGACTACAATATCGTACTAGTTCTATAATGAAGTACAATAAAACTATAGGATGTGGTAATTAATTTAGCCAACTTATTAATACTATGTTGCCAACTCTACATTTCATGGTATAGTAATTCAGTTACAGGAGACGTACCGAATGTTCGGTTTTGACTGAAAACCATATTTCGGCCCGATTTTAGCTCCAGCCAACCACTGGACTTAAGGCTGGACAGTACACCCGTTCCGTTGCCCGAAAACGTGTGATTTCGTTCCACGATATCTTAATTCTGAGTGAAGTTGAAGAAGGGGTCGAATAATCCTGTGAAAGGTGAATGCTTTAGCTAGACAATAACGCCGGGGTTTACTAAAATGTTTTAAAATAATCTTTTTTTTAAGGGCAACGTCGAGGGCTGTTAGGGTGTCATATTTTGGAAAAGAAAAAAGGAAATAAATTTTCCTGGCGTTATTGCCTAGATATTAAGTTTACGAACGTATCTTAATTTTGGAAATTGTTCCAACTTCATTTATAGATAAGTTATCTTGGAAAAACAACTTAAAAGTTTTTCTAAAAAGCGCGAAAAGATAGCTTCCGCCGCGTGGCTGGTTTTATACAGATAGAAAATGTGCATTATAATTGTACTAAGTTTATGTTTTTACCATCGAACACAAATTAATATTATAAATAACCAAATTTGGGGATTGACAATAGGCAACTTTACATACTCCGTTCTGTATGTACTGTCCAGCCTTAATAGCGGACTTCAGGTGGTTAGGCAACACAACAAGCGCATTCTATTAGGCTACACGCCGCACGTCTGCGGTTAAGATGTTGTATAACCCACGGACATCTAAACTTCGTTAGGTCACTCCGCAGCTACACGCACTCAATTTTGGGGCATGTGATGTGCCTACAAGTTTGTTCAAGGTGGCCGATTGTTTTATAGTTTTTTATTGAATGTGTCCCAATTAATGAAGTTAGCCCACAACCAATCCGCGTCTTCCTTCAGACAACTACTTCCGCCCACTTCACATCGCGCATATCGCATATGGCGTATTTGTGAAACGTGTGTACCTTTAATTTTTGTTTCAATAATTTTCTCCGCCACTGCTTAATTGTTTAATATCAGGCTTTTAACGTATACGTTTTTCTACCGATACATTTTTGCCGTGGACGTGCGTGTCCATCTAAAAAGCAGGCGGCCCGTTCCATTTAATTAAATAAGGCGATTAGGTAGGTCCACGTATTGCTCTGTATATTATATACACAGGACGATCTAAAAATAAAACTTCGCATATTTTAATTTATGGTTTTTTTTTAAATTGCAGATCGCTTCCACCATATTTCTTCATATATTTTTCCTTCTGGGTAGTTGCACTGCATTTTCTGGACTATTTACTGAGTCAAGGATCCGTCCAAAAGGGCGCAACCAATTTATATGACTTTAGAAACTTATAAAGGTAAGTGAAAATTTACTTTTTTTTTTCCTTACTGCCAGAGTGATGCAATCCATGTAATGATAATCCCAAAGTTGCATTTCCATTGAAACATGACCTGATTAAATACAATATGCTCAAGATTAGGATGAGTGTGAAGGGCATTGGATCTGACCATGGAATCGGGAAGCTTTACAAAAGTACTAAACTGGATCGAACATAAATTCATCACTGATTTCTGTGAAGTTGCATTTGACCCGACCTGTATATATCAGGTTGTTTATATATAGGGAGATATTTTTTGAATCACAGCCATAGAAGCGTTTTATGGGTGTCTATTGTATTGTAATTGGTTCATTTGGCTTACCTAACAGCCTGCCATCTTGGTTGCCATGCAATTAAAAAAAACAGCTCAATTTTTAGAACTTATGGATGTGGTATTTTAAGAAGAGATAAGTGGCTATTATTTATAGTATAACCATTGCACTATTGATCCACATGTCCAAATCAATTGCTGACAATGCAGAAAATTCTTTGTCAGTCATTTAGGTAATTGAGGCGTTTGAAAAAGAGCCTTCTATTACTTCAGGTAACAAAAGATAGACGGGATGAAAATGACTATGATATTTTGCGTATTTTCTGATTTGTACAGTCATGTTGAATAATTTTTTTTAACATAATTTCTGGGGAATGTACATATTGTGATTATTTTCTTCTATGCTGGTTTTTTTCCATGGGCTTGTCGGGTCAGAAAGAAAAGCAAAAGATGCTTTGGATTTTTCCGAGGAAGATTCAGTTGCAACTTCAATTTGTTTAATTTTGTTTTACTCAAGTATTATTGTAATATTCAAATATGTTCTATAATAAATATTTTAATCGTCTTTTGTCATTATCTTTAAGTATGAGGGTACTTTTTCCATGTTCAGGTGGTGCTTCGGAACTACGCACTACGCTGCTGATTCGCCATTTTTTAGCAAACAAATTTTGAAGCATTTTTTCAATATCATGGGTCTGCATAATCTGCCCTTTGAAAATATTCTACAGAGCTGTTCAAAAAGTGTGCTACTGTGCACAAATTTACAGGAAAATTTCTTCACCTATATGAAGTTAGCAATAAGTACCGATATTGCAATACATATGCATATTATTCGAGTACAGTTTCTGAGATTTGAACCAAAGTTGGTGTTTTTTAAATGCGACACCCTGTATATCTCGACGGCAATTTTTTGCATTCTTTTTCCTGAATACATCTATGTATCACAACCTATATTTTTAATAATATAATAATCACATAATATCAGGACCGTAGACAGGGGGGTGCCAGAGGGTGCCTGGCAGCCTGGCACCCTATAGACATTAAGTGGCACCCTCTGACCGATCACGATCAGAATCGTAAAATAAAAATATACAGTAGTGCTATTTTTGTACATTGTAAGTTAATTATCACAAATATACAATATTATTGTTGTTCATAATTATTACAATAAAATTGAATAAAAATGATTATTCTTGATAATTATAATATCAACATACTACATTTTGTAGTATCAGTACAATAATAGTTATTAAAATTATGCAATTTGAGGCTCTCGAGACTTCATTTTTTAAACAATAAGTGCACCCTCCAACATTTCGTTTGCACCCCTACAATTTTCGTTCTTGCTACGGCTCTGCATAATATACTTAATTATAATTTTTTATTATACCTGAATTACAATCTCCGTTTTAAACACTCAAATGCGTGCGAAAAAAGGCCTTTAAAACACACGTGCTTTAAAGTTGCTAAGTAACGATACTTCAAGTATGACTTTTGAAACTGTCATCTGGATGAAATAAAAAATCCTCTTAGGTCGCTTTCTGTAAAGAACATTTCTTTGGCTTTTGTACCTATCCTTTGGTTGAAGCTTTCACAAACGCGCGTAATTTAGGGTATGCTTCCAAATCTGTTCCACTTTTTAATCGCAACATTGCTTGGAAGTTTTGAATGAATGCACCAAAATATAGAAGATTTAAATACCTTTAACATTTCCTTCATGTATGCCAGCATTATCGATTCATTTAAGACTGTATTCGTAAGTAACTTCCTATTCATCCATGGAAACAACTTTTCATATTCTTTATAATAGGCTTTACTGGAGTTGGTTTTTACACCTACCAACGTTTGTGTAGATTTTACAAGCGATTTAATGAACGGTGTATTATCTTTTTCAATGGAAATCGTTTAATTCACAAAGACGATGATTTTTATAAGCAAACGTCAGGTGACATTTCCATGGCAATCGTGAAATTACGAACACCCAGCCCACATAATTAGACATGTATTCGAGTATAACGTCAATATGACTTCATTGTATTTCCTATTTTTAAATTATACTGCAGGTATAATAAAAAATACTATAAGATACACGTGTATAATTGGTCTTTAGAGCACTTGCAACGTTAAAGGCACTCCGCTTTGCGTCGTGCCCTTAAACTCGTTGCGCGTGCTTTAAAGACTTGATTATACACTTGTATCTTAATATACTATAAAATAATCATGTTTTTCAAACTTTTTAAATAACCTTCAGCGATTTTTGTTGATTAATTTTTGTTACCATGGATACAATAAACAAAACAAAAGCTTCATGAATCCATGGCATACTATTTAAAAACCGTAAACAGTATTTTTGGTTCATGGCTAAAATTAAAAAAAGATATAGGTTGTGATACATTAATGCAATGGGGAAAAAGAAAGAATGCAAAAAATTTACGCTAAAATATACAGGGTGGTACCTTTTTTCCTCGCTTTTATCTATCTTATATGGGTAGTAAGATATGTCTCAAAACTTTTCGTTTTCACTCAGAAAAATTGATTCTGTTTGTGGTACTAAAAGTTACACAAAAATTTCGGGTATAGATATTTGTAAAGTATAGTGGGTTGGGTTGGTAGAGCAGCTTTGCCTGAAACCCTGCCCACTTAAAAATAATTGACCAACAATAAATACATTATTGGATTACAGGCCATGGCCCCGTGGCAATTTCGTTGTGGCCGTTTCGTCTGCGTATAATATGGGCGCATATAAGTATAGAAAATTAGAGAGAGAATCGCGAAAATTACAGCTTAACTTCGATTGCAATAGTGTGCGACGTTCGTTCAGTTTTACGATCGATCGACTAAAAGTCCTTACAAAAATAGGTCCGTAAACGCTTCGTTACCGATCTACACCCTGTAGATTCTCACTATTATTGACATGACCCTTCAGCGTAACTTTCAAATTCGAGCAAAATACTTATCGTAAAAACAGCAGGAGAAAAACTTAAAAAATTTTGAAATTTGAACACTCCCTAGATCGGTAACTGATGACATCTATGTTTATATGAACTTTTAGTCATAAAATAAGTCAAAGGATTAGCTCCTTCCGTATTTACATCATAATTAGGAACATCCTGTATAGGTACCATCACATGGTACTTGTAGAAAGTTTGAGGACACTGTTGCAGAAACATTAAAAATTCTGGTATGGGGGCTCTTCATTTTCTAATTACCACCGCGTTTATAGTCGTACATTGGCGGTTCAAGAGGGGGAGGGGGTACCGCCTCCTCCGAGAGACAGAAAAAAGACACGGGACGGCACAAGCACGCCACCGCGCTTATGTACATTCACAAAAAGATGGATGGAGGAACCTTATATATATTTCTGGGAGAGTACCCCCCCCCCCCTCAAGTAACTCAAAGGTACTTAAATTATTGAATCGTCCGATGGTCGGGTACACACTTTCCTCAACTAAAAGTAGATAACCTATCGGCGAACTTATCGACAGAACGGATAATAGTTGCAATCTGCCATACTAGATGGCACTTCTACATATCGTCTTGTAAAGTCACTAGATATAGAAAGTACCGCAATCATCCGCCATTTTTGGGCAAATTTTCTGCCAACTTAAAAAATTTGACAAATAAAATCTGAATAGCTGTAATTTTTTATAACCTAACTTCATAGTACTGTCATGTTTTATAAAAATATATACAGATATCTCCAAACAGGTGGAACAATCCCTAACATTACAGTTACTAGAATCTGGTAACTTCCGCCATTTTTGGGCAAAAATCATGCGTTCTCTCTCTAACACACGAGCCCAATGGATTGCGGTACTTTCTATATTTAGTGACTTTATCGTCTTGCACTTCTGCAAAGTAATGTCACTGTCATTGATGCTACCCCAGGTCTCCTAAGCACTGTATTGCAGAACTAATTAACTAACCCACACCCATATTTTGAAGGGAGTCAAAAATAGGGCACCAATCTTCCAGGGCGAATATTTTGGCGACTTAATCTTGCAAGGGGTGAATTTTGCTTAGAACGAGTTGATGAGCAAAATGTGTGGGGGCGAATTTTCCTACAATCATTCGAGTTGAATGTGGGTGGTTCATTTTGACGTTGGACCCTTTCTGGAAAAAGCAATTGCGAGACGGCGGCACCGGGTAAAACCACAAAGGTGTGGATCAGACATCACGTAACGAATAAATAGGTAAAGAGTGTCGCGCAATAGCAAAATATGTGTCTGTGGCCCACTCTTGAGAAGAGCAATTTCGAGTTCAATGTGTAAGTGGGTGGAATTTTACGCAAAATCGATACGCGCACGATTGCGCGTGTCAAGAAGAATTGATTGAAAATTCTAATGTCTGGTGCTGTTGTCTACGCGCTCCTCTCGACAGTCCTGGTGCAGTGACGATCGCCATCATAGACCTCTTTGCCGCAGCTGATTTGGGGCGCCTGGTCGCCTCCATGCTGCCGCCCGAACACTATGGTGAGAAATTGCAAGCAATTCGATTGACTGCGCTAGCGTAATTGAAGTTTTTCTCGATTTTTGTACGTAAAAATGAAATTCGCGCGTATGCTTTTCGGCGTGAGCTAAGATGGTGGTCTCTAGGTTCAAGGGTGGATCGCAACTTTTGTATTGATTCACTTTACTTTTCAAATTTTACTCTTTTTACATGACTACGTATAGAGCTACATACTTGATTTTTTATAGATTTGCATTCTGCACTGAGGAGTCCCAAGTGGCGCATTACCATTTTTTGGTACCAAAGCACCTGAAATCCAAATTAAGAAACTTACTGCCAAAACTCTACATACATCATTTTTTGTACTTTTCTTTTTCATCAAGCGGAGAAGTTCGTTTAGATAAAATAGCGCAGCCTCTTGGAGTTTATCAAGCTAGGAGGGTGGTGTTTCAATGATCTTAAGCGATAGGACCATCAAGTTCTTACTCTTTTGTATTTTGGTTTGTCCGTGTAATAAAGATAATACCAATGAAGTTTGTCCATGTTCCACTTGAAATTTTTGATGTCAAAGTGACATTGCAGGTTTCCATTGAAACGTTTTTAAATGACAGATCAAAATTTCAATGTAGTCTGTGTTGAGAGCTCGATTTGCTATCGAGTCAATGAGTATACAAGGCAGAGGAATAATGCAAATAATTAATTTTCGTTAATTTTGGCGATGGTTTTATATATTGTAATGAAAAGGATTACAACTTTGGTAAGTGTTACGAATTGCACTCATTACAGCAGGCATTGATTTCATTGTTTCTCACCCGAAAGTCATGCTAAAACTGATAGATAATAGTTCAACCGTCGACTTTTTCAGAGACATCATTAACCAGCAGAGGTATAGTCGGGAGTTTAGGGCCCTGGCACGTGGGGTGCATGACTTCGCAGCGACAGGAGCCCAATTGTTATAGGTTAGTAAGTTGGATAAAGACAAAATCTCCACCTTACCAAATGGTGTCTGCAGGACAACAAAATTTTCATCTAATAGGCATCGGAAACTGCAACCTTTTAGAGAAACGTGACTGAGAGCAATCATAGGACACCCAACCATCATCACTGTAACTTTGCCCGCCGCACTAAGCATCGTCATACACAATGGGCTCCGTCAACGTCAACCGCAACGTTAGCGATCTCTTCTATCGATACAAAATGCCCCCCTTGGTGGCTAAGGTTTGTGCCCGTCTCCTCCCACGCCACCCCAATCCTAACCGCTCACGCCCCCCTTAGGTTGAAGGTAAAGGCAATGGCATTAAGACCGTGATCGTAAACATGAGCGAAGTAGCGAAGGCCCTGAGCAGACCGCCAACCTACCCCACCAAATACTTCGGCTGTGAACTTGGCGCTCAAACCCAATTCGACTTCAAGAACGAACGCTTCATCGTAAACGGCTCACACGACGCAGTCAAACTGCAAGACCTACTGGACGGCTTCATTCGCAAGTAACCCCGCGTTCCCCAAACTCGTTCGATCCGGTTACTAACCGCCCGCTTTCCAGATTCGTTCTCTGTCCCGAATGCGACAATCCCGAGACCGATCTGATCGTTTCGGCGAAACGAGGCACCATATCGCAGGGATGCAAGGCGTGCGGATTTCACGGTCCGCTCGAGTTCAATCACAAGCTCAACACGTACATCTTGAAGAACCCGCCCAATATGAATCCGGCGGTGCAGGGGTCGTCGCTGACCGAGGGAAAGAAACGGACCAAGCGCAGCAAGAAGGCCAACGGCGATAACGCCAACGGGGATGGTCAGGATCAGGACGGCGAACCTATCGGGCTCGACGCCTCCGTTGATGTTACATCAAATGATAATGTAAGTGTGTACAAGCTTAAGGTGTCATGGCCACGAACTTATAAATTAAGATGGACTGCTAATGCTGAATTGACAAATGACACCTACATGGGGGCAGCCATGATGTGCCCTCACTTGGCGCGAAATTCAAATCAACTAATAAACAAGCTTTAACCTCACGTTTCCTTAAGAAATTATTGTGACGCATGTGATTTTCCAAGGCTGCAATAGTCTCAACACTTGAGCACTAGGAAAATTCCCCTAGAAAATAACTAAAATTTGCACATCATGGCCGCGCCCATGGTAGGGCCATTACCTTTATGCAACTGTTTGATCAGCAGTCCATCTTAATTTATAAGTTCGTAGTCATGGCTGAGTGGATTAAGTGTTTTAGTAACAAGGGCCATCTTGAGATATAGGCATCAAAATATTTTGAGGTTAAAAAATTTTTTTTGCCACATGGTCCCAAGCATAGTATTAATTGGACATGCGTCTTTTGCATTTAAAAAATGTAAGAAGACAATCCCAAACCTACACAAACCATGTATACACATTTTTATAAAATAATAAAAATAAAAAATATTTTCCCATACCAGGAATCGAGCCCGAGCATCCTGGATGCGAGTCGGGCCTTGCTACTAAACCATTATGGCATACATTACATTGTGAGTTCACATTTATTTCGCATGCGCAGTGTAGTTTTTGAGGTCAACCGCCATCTTGAATTTTTTGTAAAGACCTACGCCATTAGGGAGGTTATTTTTTTCTCTTTCTTACTACCTTGATCATGTATGGTAGAAATATAATGCAGAAAAATTAGAAAAAGCTTTGCCATATTTCACAAAATTAACATTTATTTCTCACATAATACAGTACTTGTAAGGTAAAAGGTAACAAACATGGCAAATGCGCTTTCGAGTCACCGAAAATTTAATTAATGCTTCCTTGGGTGATGATAAACATAATACTGAAACCAGAATTGGAAAATTCGAAACCGTTTGCGAGTTATCATGTACGCAGACGAACGGACGGATAGAAAGTCCAAAATCATGAACTCGCTTTTACCAGCGCGTTAATAAGGGGGCATATACCACCTGGGTAGGGTTGCCATCCGTCCGGATTTCCCCGGATTTGTCCTAGTTTAGGGGGCGTCCGGGGGCGGGTTTTCAATGGTAGTCCAGGTTTTGAGATACTGAGTGGGTGAATTAAAAAATTTTCTGTCAAAAGTTAAGCCAACAAGATACACTTTCAAGCGGAAATCAGCTTTGGTAATAATTTTTTAAAACACCGAATGCTCATTTATAGGTACTCGACGTTAATGAAAATTGCGTAGTACTACTTTTTTTGCATTTCTACTCTTAATGACAACCCTGAAAGAATATTTTCACTAGTGGCACAACAGTGGACAAAATAAAGGAATTTATTGAATATTGAAACAGTCTCGTCAGTGATAAAAATAAAGTACAATTTCAAAGATTATAATTGTGTAGATTTTTATAAATTTCTTTTAAATAAAGAAGATATTCTAAAGGCTATTGGAGAGACGGATAAATACCGAAGACCTGAAGAGTAAATAGTTCCCTAAACATTTTATTTTACTAAAAGACCAAATGTTTGTTTCATTTAAAAATTATTGCTATTAGCTTCTTATAACTTGTATTTTATTTTGTTAAAAAAGTATATTAGTGCTTCATTTAAAGAATTTAAAATGTAGATAAGCCGTTGCTGATTCCTAACAGTTAAAGAAGATTTTGTTTCGTAATAGAGTACACCTTGTTTTAATTGTTTGTTTTATATCTTTAGAAAATATTTTTTATCAAATTCAATTGATATGTCCGGGTTTATAATCCCTAAATCCGGGGTTTTCACGCTTCCTGTCCTAGTTGGTAGAGTTTTGAGATGGCAACCCTACACCTGGGGGGGTATGGAATACCTACCAGCCACAAAAGAGAATAGTTTTGGAGGACAACAGAGGAACAGAGAATTTGGGAGATACGGAATACCTTTCAGGTAAAGTAAGTTTGAAAGTGCTGCCTTAAAATGATCACAAGAATGCTTTGAAGGCAAGTCTAGTCTGGGGGGTATATGGAATATCCCTCAGGCACACATACATTTTCTTCATCCTGTAACGTATACCTATGTGTGGTTGAGGGGTATTCTAGGTAAAGAAAGTTTGATAGCCCTCCCTGAAGATGATCATCAGAGTACTGAAAGTTTAACACTTTGGTGGCAAATGTATGACCGGGGGTATGGAATACTACCCCCCAGCCGCACATACAATCTCTTTTTCCTATAATGGATACCTGTGTGTGGCTGGGGATTATTCCAAACCCCCAGACCCCCCCAGTGTTAGACTCTCCCTCAAATTGTTAAACTTTCACAACTCCTGTGATCATTTTTTAAGGAGGGCCATAGAATTATTATTTTTTACACGTTTTTTGGAGGACATCGGAACAGGGAATTTAGGAGATATGGAATACCTTACAGAAAGGTTCGATTGCACTCCCTGAAAATGACTGGGGGGTATTCTAGACCCCGAATCCCCCCCAGTGTTAGACTCCCTCAAATTGTTAAACTTTCACAACTCCTGTGATCATTTTTCAAGGAGGGTCATCAAATTTTTATTATTTTTTGCACGTTTTTCCACCCTCCTATCATAATCCAGAATGTAGGTATACCTTTGTGTGGCCGGAGGGGGGGGGGTATTCCAGACCCCCAGTTCAACATACAAATCCATAACTGTACAGTTTAATTAATTTAAGTGCTATTGAATTAGCAAACATTATAGATTTTTATTGTAAATAAATATAACAAAACAAATATAGCAAACGAGCTCCTGGGTAAATGAAAATTTAATCAGCTCTTCCTTGGGTGATGATAAACATAATGATACTAAAAACAGGATTGGAAAATTCAAAACCATTCGCGAGTTATCATGTACACAGATGGACGGACATGGGTTTATTTTTGATGTTCTGGTAATTTAAAGTGCAATACATTAGCTACCCAAACGTACGGCAAAGGTTTTTCTACACTATTGTCTAATTTAACACCATGCATGTTTAAGGTAGTAAGAAAGAGGAAAAAATAAGCTTTATGTTTATCTATGACCTATGTTGCCATTTAAAAAAATTCAAGATGGCGGTTGCACTCAAAAATCAAGTGTCAAACAAAATTTGTTAACCTCAAAATATTTGATGGATTGTACTTTGCATGTCTACCATGCGATCAAAAATGAGTTGCTGTCGAGTCACCTTTGGAACTTTTGTTTACATTGTACTTAACTTGAACTTCCAAAGGCGACTTGACAGCAACTCATTTTTGATCGCCCGTTATATCTCAAATGGTTTGAGCGTGAAAGCTGTGGTTCCATCTTTATCGGTGACCCTGCATATAAAACTCTTCTGTGACTGACAGGCAACGCCTATCTGAAAGTACTGGTCGTAGAAAGCTGAAATTTTGCATGTTCGTTCCTTAGGGATTGTAGGGGAGCACTAAGAGCAGATTCATCAAAATTCCTAGGGGAACAGGATTTTATGTTTTACCTTTTACAATCTCCGGAAGATAGAGATTTGACATTTAGAATGTAGATTTCTTTGAAGGCATACTCCGAAAGCACTTTCCGAAATTCCCAATGGGATTGGGATAAACGAATTAAGGCAGACGCACAACCCATGGCCACACACGCTCTGTGTTCTGTTGAAATCTGTGTTTCAGACACTGTGGCGCCAGATATGAGTCATATGGTATCGTACATTGTGTCATAATATGTGTTTGTTCATAATTGGGTATGATATTCTGACCATGGTTCTCTTCCCTGCAAATCTCAGTTAATTCCCCATGACCCCCAATCGATTCAAACATAATTGTATCGAAATTATGAGTTTTTGATATAGGTATAGTTGATATCAGGAGGAATTTATAATTCATTGCGCAATGCTACGTTTGTTTCTGAGATACAGGGTGAAAACGAAAAGTTTGACTTTTTGGAATGTATATCATATCTATATATCATTTAAGATAGAAAAAACGTAAAAACTGTGTACTTAGATATTTTTACGTAGAATCCAGTGGCATAGTAAAACAAAATTTTTGCACCACCATTTCCGAGATCTGACCCAAAGTTGGTATTTTTAAATGTGACACCCTGTATATGTTAACGTTAATTGTTTTGCATTCTTTTTCCTGATCTGCATTTTTTAATTTTAGCCATGAAAATCAATAAAACCTTATTTTTTTACTGTTTCTAAATAGTAGGCCATGGATTCATGGAGATTTTCTATTGTATCCATGGTAGCTAAGGCACCCAATATCAACCACGGTCGAAACATGTCATTTCGAAATTTATTTGATCTAAAGCATAGCCCCTTTAAGGAGCAACAAAATAGCTACCACCCCTAGCCGTCTAATTATAGTTGTAGTTACTTTTGATTGATTTTTCGGTACACTGATGGTAATATACTTCTTAGATTCTGTCAAGACAAAAGTCCCCCCATGTTATGCACGTTTGGGAATGAAAAAGAAATTTCTTGATTACCCCAATTTTGAGAGCGGCCGCCATCTTGAATTTTTTTAATGACTACATGGGTCATTAAAATTTCTAACAATGTATCTTTTAAGTTCTCCGAGCTGCAAATCAATATCTCAAATCTATCCAAAGCCTTGTTTCTTTGGTTAATAGCAAATAAAAAAAAATTTTCCACATTTTCCAATCAACAGGACAAAGGTTTCATTAGAATCACTAGAAAGAGAAAAAATGCCCTTTGGTCACATGACCCTTCATGTCAGTAAAAAAAATTCAAGATGGCGGAGCCCTCAAAATTGAAATAATGAGGAAACTTTTTTTTAAATTTCAAAACATTGAAGTCATCCAAGTGAGCTCAATATCTCGAACCGTATGGCTGCCTGGTGTTCATTTCCAGGAACTAAAATGTTGTAGGAACCGTAAATCTAAATCAAAAAGTGTATGCCACCTTGCCACTCCCTTAATTAATTAATCACATTATTTGATTCAGGGTGCAGGCGAAGATGACGACACCGAATGGGCGGTCGACGTCTCCGAAGAGGCCGTAAGGGCGCGCATGCAAGATCTAACGGACGGCGCGAAAAACATCACCATAAGCGATGACCTCGAACGACCTGAGAAAGAACGCGTCGACATACTGTACGAAATGGTCAAGGCGAAACGCGACGCGGGCGTCTTAGATTCGCCGCAGTCCCAAAAGGAGCTGGTGAACGAGGCCGAGCGTCTCGACATCAAGGTGAAGACGCCTCTCATTCTGGCCGAGCTTCTCTTCGATCAGAACATCCTGACGCAGGCCAAGAGACATCGCATGCTCATCTTACGTTTCACTTTGAACGATAAGAAGGCTCAAAAGTACTTGATCGGAGGTCTGGAGCAGGTGATAGCGATGCACAGCGACGTTCTCATGAACAAGGTGCCCGGTCTGCTGAAGGTCTTCTACGATCTCGACATTTTGGGCGAGAACGTTATAATGGAGTGGGCGGAGAAAGTTTCGAAGAAGTACGTGTCTAAAGATGTCTCTCAGGAAATTCACAACAAGGCGGCACCGTTTATAAAGTGGTTGAAGGAAGCCGAAGAGGAGGAATCGTCCGAAAGCGAGGAGGAGAGCGATGAAGATGTCGAAATTGAGTATAACGAACGGGCTCAAATAACACCATTAAAACCGGTTGCAAAACCGCCAGTTAAGAAGCCGCAAGTAGATGACGATGATGAAAATGATGTTGACATTGACGCCATCTAAATTCTATGGTGTCGAACTGTTGCAGAGCTTTTAACATCGGAATGTTGACTACTCTGCTACAAGTTGTCGTATTGATGTTTACTGTTTTTTAAATTACTATTTCTATCTACTATTATTCTGCAGTGTTGTTTTTTTTTGGGGATATTTTAAATAGGTTTTTGGGTGATTTATCGTTTTAATATGCAAAAGGGATGTAAACTTTCGAAGACTGATCATTTTTGTAACTCTGAACCTTGGTTTTTGTGTTTGATAAACATCTTTTATTTGTTAGTTGCAATAGAATCGTTCATTTTATAGCCTCCCCCCAAAACTCTTTTAGATTTTTAGCTTTTCATTATAATATATAAAAAACTAGAAAATGTTAAAAAGAAAAATTCTTGTGATAAGTTGGAGTTGATTATATTATTGAATGTAGTCATTGGTCAAATAAAACCTTTTCACAATATTTTAATGCCCCTAGACCCATACCCTTGCTTCAGAGTAGGAGAGCAAGGGCAGAATTGAAACAACCCCTAAATGACGCTTCATTTTGAAATCTGCAGTCGTATTTTTCGGAAGCCAGCTGCAGAAAGCTTCAATTTGAAACAAAAGATGGCACACATCCACCTGTAAGTTCTCATAAAATAGATACATAGATGCAATCTGCAAAAACCACTTAAATATCCAACCCTTGCCTAAGTATTCACACAGTATTAACAGTAATACTGAAAAGTGGGTAAAAATACGTTGCTTATAGATAACAAAGTCCTTTAGTTTTTTGTATACTTAGTAGCAATTTCCGTAAAAAAAAAGAGATTAGCAAAAAAGGTCGCACTTTTGAGCAAAACTATGCATTTGGCATATCTTATTGTTCCGACATGGCGCCACTGTTATCTTTCCCTAGAACCTCCATTAGGGGTGCAGACTAAGCTTCATTGTCGTGAAAACGATTAGAATATTTAGGGTGAACTACCGAGTACATGTAAGCCTATATGAGTAGGGGGTTGCCTACATATTCAGGGTCTTGGCCGCGATTTTTACATTTGATTGATTTTGAATTTTCTAAATATTGAATTAGGAATTTCTGGATCAGATCGATCGTAATGTCACATATAAAATTATATTTAACCCTCTTTATCTCGAACGCACTGTATACTATGCTATCAAAAATGAGTTGCTGTCGAGTCACCTTTGGAATTTTTATTTACATTGTACTTATACCAAAGAGTGCCTATTATACTGTATTCATTTTACGAAGGTAGCGGTAGAAAGCATAGGGATGCTTTGAAGTTCACTGTGATTGGTTAATACACGAGTCAGTATTACAATGAAACATAAAACTAATGATGAATATTGTAAGGTGGTAGTTTATGTTGCCAACTAAACTGCCGAAGTGTCATTAGTTATTGTCAAAGATTTATTTCTGTTGGCAGTGCTGAATATTTCTATTTTACAATAATTTGGTGCCGTTTTTTTTCCTGTGTGTGTTTTATCTTCAAACACAGCGCCATCTACTACCTTCTTATAATGAATGCAGTATAACTTGAACGGTCAAAGCAGACTCAATCGCCACTCATTTTTGATCGCCCGTTATTATTTCCCTTGCAAATTGATTTTCTAAATCTTTACCAGATTTCCCATCCAGATCAAGGGTCTAATCGTAAACAAACTGGACTGAGGAAGCTTGAAAGTTCTGCGTGATAACGCTACGGATTCCAAGGAGAACGATAGGGAGACAGGACGCATTGCTTTGAGTTGGCAGTTAAATCGTTCAACTAATGGCTGCTCGGTGATAACTGCAGGTGCGGAATCATTCTGTGCAGAAAACAATATTGGGGCCACAAAACACACATTAAAAGAGCATCCCTGATCGGTGGTGATGCTAGTACGGAAACCAACAGTTTCAGTAGGCGGTGAGGGTGAGATGTATATGGCTGTTTTACACAAATCGTTACCTAAGAGTTTTCCAGCTCTCATTGATATGTTAAAATATGAAAATTTGCATACTGACATAGTTTTTCATGATCTATCGAAAGAAAATATCATGAGCGCTTCACTTCCAGTTTTACTGGATGTGGATAGCAACTTTGTTTATTTTAAATAGAACACCCTGTATTTTGTTGCATTTTCGAAATCTACATGACAGCCTATGTCGTTTGATACCACATTTCCCAGTATCAAAGGTTTGAAATTATTCAAGATTTATTTTGAGCCCTGTATCTGTGCATTGACATGAATTTCAAAAATCTTCCAAAATCACCAATACTGACTTGATGCTACATCCGAATGATTTAAATTTTGATCAGCCTTCTACAGGGTGCTTTAAGGTCAAATGTAATAACTCAAACCGCAAAAGTTGATTTTTTAATATGAAACCTGCTTTACTTTTTTACACTTTTAAATGTCGATCAATTATTACATTTCCTATACCTATCTGTTGTGCTTTCGGTTTTATTTTAGATTTTCTAAAATTGTAACCGTTATGCTTTGTACAGGGTGTACCCTCGAATACCCCCCCTAAGATATAAAAAAAGTGTATTACACTAGTGTATCAAATGTTTTTAAAAATGCACACCCCATATATTATTGAAAAATTGGAAAGTATATAAAGAATTCTTATATTTTATGGAACATATTATACCCTTAACGATTTCGCTGTTATAACCTTTTTCTCCTTAAAATTAGACCGTTTTTCAATTTTATTTTCCAGAGAAACTTAAAATCGTGCGCCTCTTCTCTTTCACAAAATTTCGTCTTTTATCGAAAAAAAGAAATGTTTGATTGACCGCCGCCAAAATGTCATTTTTTTTTAAATTTCAAATGGCATCACCTCTGGGTAGCCGAAACTATAAAATTTCCACTGATACCAAAACAAACCAAGGAGTCCAGATTGCGGTTATGCCTCCAACAAAATGGTCGTCATTTCGAACATTATTATTTCAAGTTGCTAGATTTGCTAATCCCCTTGTTCGTGTTAGGGTTGACGCACATGAATTCGCGAATTAATTCATCGGAATGTTTTTTTATTTTTGATTATTAATGGCGATAGATAGATTTTCCATCCTCCTGAAAATGAGGTAGATTTTTCGAAAATCGCGAATATGGAGAAACGGATCAACTTTGCGGGCCCAAAAAATTGCCCCCTTTTTTGTCATAAGAAAGCTCCAAATTTCAGACCCATGCAACTTTTTTTTTATAAAAATAAAAATAGAAAACAAAAAAACGATTCCCGGTTTTTCTAGACAGGTTTTGTGAAAAAAATGTAGATAGAAAAGTTATGCATTTTTTTATACCCTACAACTTTTACTTCGAACATTTTCGCCTAAAATTAATAGTTGCAACTCCCGGGATTTCGCGCGCGGAAACTTCGGCTGTTTTAATTCCCCGATTTCGAATCCCTTACTTACATACAAATACAAAAACCATTCAAAAACGTAAGTTTGATGCGCCAGTAAAACACCGGATAATTTTAGCCATACCCTCATTCTTAGACTCCCCAAGCCCCCCAAAGCACTCCTGTCATCATTTTCAGAGAGGGCTGTTGAGGAGGAAGAAAAATCTTGGCATATATTTACTGTGCCACAGCTTACTTCAGAAAAATGAAGATATGCTGCTCCCATGATTCTCGACTTCTTCAAAGATATTGACCTCCTAACTTTTGATATAAAGTTGCGGCTCTCCGTATTTATCTAAAGAAATTAGTTCATTTGTTCGAAATTCGCCTTTTTAATTAATCTTATTTGTTTACCAAATCAAAAGTACACTTGCAGCAAATAATAATCTAATTTGTGACACCTGTTTACCTTTACTTTCTGGTATTCTTTTGTTTTGTTATTATAGCAGCCTACTCCAATGTATAAACACGTAATTAATTAATGAGTAGGTACTCCGATACCGTACTTTTGTGAAAAATATTAAATAACATAAAAACTGCGGGGTTTAAGCACAGAGCACCCCTTATAAACATTGAAGAGAACACAAAAGACAATCGAATAGCGAAATAAAATAGTAGTAGTTCCATTTGAAAAAGAATAGTTATAGCAGTTTGAACAAATGGCACTGAAACAAGTAAAAATATGCAGGATGTTCTATTTAAAAAGTCAGTTATTTATTGACATCGTAAAAATGGGACACCCTGTACATGCAAAAATAATTTCTGTAGATCCGCAACCACCAATATTTTTTACCAGGTATCAGTTATGTAGGAAAAACCGACGCATTGTTGCAGGACCCTGTATATAGCCAAATACTATAATATTAAATTAAATTTTTTTTGTGGCTCTTTCAAAACTGGGAAATTTTATAAGTTGTAATTTTTGGCTCTTCTGTTTCAATAGGTTGCCAACCCCTGTCCTAAGGGAATGCGAGTAGACTCCGAGCCCTTATAAGAGACCAACTCCCTGAATAATAGATCAAGGATTGTAAGTCTAAAAGCTGTTAAAATTTATCATACTCAAAAATATTTCATATTTGTTAGTGCCCCTTTTCAGTCAATGTTATTTTATATATTTTCTACTTCATGTGTCTAACCTTAGCAAAGCACAAATACTTAATTATAATAATCTGCTACATCACAATAGCTTCTTAATCCATTCAAATAATTCTTCCAATTCTCGTTTCTTTAATTCGTGTATTGTATTAGGCAAACTAACAAAGTCGCCGCCAACACCTAAACTTTCCAACGTATCATATGTAGCCCTTCCCCACTTTATTGGGACAAGGCTATCACGTTCACCATGATACATTAACAAAGGAGTATCTGCAGTAGAGTGAGTCTTAAGATTGTAAAACACTTGCGAATCCCTATTTAAAAATGATGAAAGCGCAAAAACACCTCGTAGGCCAAGTCTCAATCTATAACCTACATGTAAAGCTAATCCTCCGCCCATCGAAAATCCCCCGACTATTATCTTATTTAAAGGTATTCCACTAGAAACCTCCTCTTCAATCAAGTTGTTAATTACCGAACCTATTTCGTCTATTGACTCCACACTTTCCTCCGCTTCGATACTGATCGATTTTCGATCAAACCAAACGTGACGCATCTATAAACAATATTACAACGCATAATTGAAAGAATGGCACGTTACCTCGCCGCCGGCAGCAGTGTAACTTTGAAGTGGTGCAGTTGGGAATAAAAACTTTATATTGGGGAACGAAAATGAACCTACAAGAGATTCGATCCATTCGCATACTCCTGGACCGGTGTCGCCTGTGATAAGACAATTAGATAAAATCAACGGTAAGGATAATCGCAGGTACCTGAGCCGTGTAAAAATATTACTGTGGCCGTATTCTTTGCGTTAGTTTGTGCTATAGTCTTTAAAACTCCTAAAGATAGAGACATGTTTGGACTTGGTGTTTGAAAGATACCATAACCTAACTTCTGAAAACGTCGACGTGCATAGAACCACAGTCTATATACAGGGTGCTATTTTGGGAGCTTTAGTGAAAGGTTTTTGGGAAAGTGAAAATATGCAGGTTTTTGAAAATTTGTGCTTAGGAGTTACTCTGAATGGCGAATGGATGTAAAATATTTTCAAAATGGTCGCACTTTTGGAAATACCGGAAGTAGTTAGTAACTTCGTTATTTTAAATGGCAACCTCTATTTTTTATTGCATTTTTGAATTGCGAAGTTCTTTTGATATACATATATAATATAGTTATTGTTTATGACAGATAAAATAGATTTTCCTTGTACATAAAATGGGTAGTTTTTCAAGGATTTAACAGTGTTAGCATTGTATTTTATTTTTTTTGTATCTGTTCAAATAACATCCGAAAAAAAATTAAAACCAAATCGGCAAATTTAATAAAAAAATAAAGCACGATAATTACTCTTTAATTGCCCAACTTTTCCCTAATTTGACCATCGTCGTATATGGTTTCCGAGATCCCCATAATAGACATCCTTATATCACAATGTACCTATAAGAAATATTTCTGAACCATATTTGTGCCATGTAGGGAACTAACCCACCGGTTCCCTCCTAGGTCACGATCCTTACCATGCACCCGAGGAACAAATCAACCTAGGCGATTAACAATTGTGTGGCAACAGAGAGGCAAAGTGCCCTGCTTCAATGGTGAAGGTTGTGATAATGTGAACTAGAAGAAGCAGAATCTAACCCATATATTGATTAGCGATATGACCAGATCAATGTTAATCTACTGTGGACAATGTGACTAAGGTGGTGTGCTACACCAACTCAAAGTACCTCACCTATACTGCTTTGAAACTTTTAGGTATAAATAAATGAGAATAGATTTAAACAAAAGAACAGAGACAGCCCTCTTAAAATAGATTGGCATTCTAAGTGCACCTGATGCAATTAAAATACGCCTATTAGGTATCTTGGCACAGACTCTGAATACCATTGTAGTTGCTTCAAGTCTCAAATTCAGTTCAAATGTACTATAAATGTATTCATAAATTTTCCTTAATCTCTAGTGATTTTTAGATGTTAAGACCAACCAGTCTACTTTTACAACAGATTCGAAAAACTGCAATCTCTGGACCGCCCAGTAATAAAATTACTACCGCCGAAATAATAATGCATGGAGGCTGTATTGCGGTCGGAATATTGACTATACCTGCATGGGTGATAACTCACATCTACCACTACAGAAGATTGAGATGAACGTAGAAAATTGAAATAGACGTAGTGTACAATAAATTAAATTTAATAAATAGAAAATCACAGACGAATAAATACAAAAATGCATCTACCAATTAAATTCAGATTTAATCGCGCAGTCAATGAAATATCCCCCTTCGTTCGAAATGTTTTTCTCAACGTACTCTTCCTTAACAATGACTTCTTGGGGTGAGTTAACTTTCTTCTTACTTTCGTGAAGTCTTAAATGTTTGCGATGCAGACTAGGTTGCGATGTGCGATAATCACAATACGTACATTTGAACGGTTTATCGTCACTGTGCGTTCGCAAATGACTGACTAGACTAGATTTTTGTACACCGGCATAATCACACTTGGAACATTTGAAGGGCTTTTCGCCGGTGTGTATTAGGACGTGTCGTTGCAGGTCACCTTTTCGGGTAGCGCTGAAATTGCAATGGTAGCATTTAAACGGCTTTTCTCCCGTGTGGGTCATTATGTGAAGGTCCAACAGTACCTTGCGGTTGGCACGGTAGTTGCAGTGGGCGCATTGATATGGTTTTTCTTTTGTGTGGGTTCGCATGTGGCTTTTGAGGCTGTCCAGGCGTAAGAAGCTGAATTTGCACAGTTCACATTTGTAATCTTTTTGACTGGTGTGCTTACGTTCGTGTATCTTTAACGTGTACCTTCTGAGTGCGCCGTAATCGCATTGGGTGCATTTAAAGGGTTTAATTCCGAGATGAGTAATCAGGTGTTTGCGTAACTGAGCGCCACTCATTGCACTATACTCGCACCGGTCACATTTGTGTTGTCTTTCGTTCACATGAATCTTTTTGTGAGCATGTAAAATCTTGCGATCACTGGTGCTAAAAGAGCACAGGTCACAATTGTGCACCGAAGAGTGAATTCGCATATGTTTTGTTACAGCGCTACGTAATGCTGCACTGTAGTCACACTGCGAGCACGAGTATGGCTTTTCACCTGTGTGAGTACGCATATGATAGACTAAACAACTTTTATGTGCGCCTTTATAGTTACAAAGAGAGCATTTAAAGGGCTTCTTCTCGGTTTCATTTGAAGAGACATTATCGGGATAATTCACTCTGTGCCCCTCACCAGAATCATCTAATATTATGATCTCTTGACACGATTGTGCATTTAAGCCCCCTAAAAGAACATTTTCATTCAAGTTTTCTACCATTTCTTCTCTTCTGTTTGAAATTTCTTTATTAAATGTTTGAGGTTATGAGTGAAGCTGGACGATCGATTGAATGCTACCACAACAAAAACTGTCACCTAAAGGTGCGTTCATACGAACTGATTTTTCAGAAAGAATCTTATAATCAATAATTCACAAATTTAATTCGCTAATTAAATTAATCTTTTTTTAGATAAAATTCTGCTTGCACCCGGTATATTATTGCATTTTCGAATTTTGCATCATTTTCTTGTGACCTTTCAAAATTTAAAAATATGATTATTAAGTGTGCCATGACGCTTCCGATGACTCGTGTAATGCTATATAAAAATCGAATTCCTACCAAGAATACTAAACCACCTGACTAATAAGCAACTAAATGTCCTCAAAGGAAACGTGTCATAGTACTGTCAGTCTGTCACACCCGGTACTCTCACTTCTACAGGGTGGAAATTTTGTCTCGAACGCTGAATACAGGTATCCTCAAAACTACATGGCCAAGAGGGGCATGTTTTTTTTTTAATGGCAACTACTAATTTTCAATACATAGGATTGCACTTTAAGAATATGTAATAAAAAATAGTGGATGCTATTTAAAAATATATTAAAAAAGCTTCTTAAAAACGTTTCTTTGAAGGTATATTCAGTAGTGTTGCCAGACAACAGTTCCAATCTGTAGAGTGTAGAATAATAAGGTTATTTAAAAGGAAGTTCCCAGTTTTAAATGGTCGTTGTTTTGTTAAATTTTTTAGATTCCGAAAAAAGAAAAACGCTATTATGCTCGTACAGAACGGGCGTTTTATTATACAATAACAAAAACACACAAGGGCCAGCGTGTCTATTTCCACAAGAAAAATATTGACATTTTGAGCTAGGGTTCTGGATTTACATGTATAGGAAAATAATTAAATGTCCACCCTTTCAGGACGTTTGGAAGACATTTGCTTGATTTTTAAAGTTTTCATGAAGGTACTTCAATGAAAGGTGTCTTCGAAAGGAATTAATTTTTGGCAACCACCACCCATTGAGATCTGAACAGGAGGATACTCACAAAGGGCGATTAGAACATCTGGAGTATACATTATGTTTCAAATTAATTTAGTTGTAGAGTTGGAAGGACGGCTATCTTATCAAAAGTGTGTATTTTTTTCTACTGAATCCAAATCTGTAGTCATCGCATAACGCATTGTTTAGATAATATGGAACACCCTGTATATTATTGCATTATATGACAGTTTATTAAATTCTATGTATTTTTCAATTATTTTCATTTTGATCTAGGTATCCACGGAAGGATGGTAGAGTATTTTTGTTTTATCTGCCTCTTCTGGAGATAGGTATTAAAAATGTGTTCGCGGATTAAAACGATATAAATCTAGAGCTATACGATGGATCGTAGAGAGATCAAAGTACTTTAAAATCATTGATTTAAACAACATAACAGAAAAATAAATCTTTGTATCTTCATGGATAACTAGATCGAAATGAAAATAAATCAAAAATGTTGGTTATTTGAAGTATTTTGGCTATGCTATGGTGGTGCTGAGTGCAACTTTTGTAGAGAATTTAAGAAGCTGTCATATAATGAAATAAAATACAGAGTGGTTCATATAAAAAAGTAGGATTTTTGTTATTTTCTAAAAAATGTGATGTTATTTTGTTTTTTAATTACAGATTTGGATTCAGTTTTCTACTGCATCCAAAAAATGCGAAATGCGAATGCGCTCCGAGTGCCATCACTTCTGGGGGCGCTTCTCGAAACTAAAGTTAATAAAAATTTATCTGCGCTCTACAATGAGCAAAACCAGATTAAACAGTCTCTCAATGTTATCCATATAAAAAAGAAACAACTCTAGAAATTTATTATATGACGTAGTAACAAATTTAGTGAAATAAAGGCACGTCGTCGTGTGTACAGTGTTCCAATTTGTTCGTTTTCGATGTTTTTGGGAGATATTTTGAGCAAACTTTGGTGCTGTCACGAACTTATAAATTAAGATGAACTGCTAATGCTGAATTGACAAATGACACCTACATGGGGGCAGCCATGATGTGCACTCACTTGGCGCGAAATTCAAATCAACTAATAAACAAGCATTAACCTCACGTTTTCTAATCCATAATTTCAAACAGTTCCAAGATTGGGCTACTAGTTCAAAAGTTACAGCCCTTTGAATTTTCTTTCGAAATTGGTTTCTAGTCTATAACTTTTGATTGAAAAGTCTGATCCAAAAAGTACGAATTGTTTTGGTAAAAAAGGAAGGTTAAACACTGCCTTTTTTTTCGGGCCTCAAAAAAAATTGTCTCAGATCGACCCGGAAAAAATCTTCTTATAGAACGTGGCCTGTAGAATCAATAATTTCAAACAGTTCCAAGATTGGACTACTAGTTCAAAAGTTGCAGGCCTTTGAATTTTCTTTCGAAATTACAGTGACACATGTTATTTTCCAAGGCTGAAATAGTCTCAAAACTTGAGCGCTAGGAAAATTCTCCTAGAAAATAACTAAAATGTGCACATCGTGACCGCGCCTATGCTAGGGCCATTTCTACCTCTATGCAACTCTGTTTGATCAGCAGTCCATCTTAATTTATAAGTTCGTGGGTGGTATCTCAAAAACTAAGCTAACTTTGTAACCGTTTGTCTCTTTTTCTCGTTATATTACTTTGTTATTTACCTTATTGTTTTTTTTTGTTAATACCTACTTGATTAATCATATTATGTTAATTTTGACGAGTGTAACTCGCAGTGATATTAGCACAAATATATATATTATTATTATTAAGTGGGCTTTGGAAAATATAAAAACACGCCCTTACTAATAAGAGACTATTTTTACCTAACGTTTATTCTATATATAGGTACTTTTTTGATATTCCTACATATAACCACATTTCTTCACCCTTCTAAAGTAGTTGAAAAAATAAAAATTTATTGCATTTTTAGACTTTTGCACCGTTGGCACGTTCGCGCATTTCATACGTCAAAATTGAAATCAAAAATGAACGAGAATGTACGAAAACCGAATCACACTATCTCTTTTAGTTCTGAAAATATCGCCAAAAAATATTGAAAGAAGCAATTTGGAGCACCCTGTACATATCAAGTTTAACGAAAAATGTTGTACATGTTTGCACGGTATTTTTTTCCGTAGAATCGAATTTCGAGATCGAATTTTAGCTATTTTCTCGTTTTCCGGTCGAAAACACGAAAAACTCAATTTTGCAACATTAAATATTGATAACAAAAAACTGACTGCTTGTGGGCTTCTGCGATTTTTCCCTTGAACGATTTAAAAAAATAAACAATTGGACGTGCTCTCCCCAGTGCTGTGAGAAGAACAAGAAGTTCGTGCAAATTGCTGCAAAAGATTGGTTTCGATACTAGACAACTCTGCGTAGCGCCATTTTGATATATTACAGCTCAAAAACCATTTGTTTAATTAATGGAAAAATGTTTCAGACAATTTTTGTAATAGGTAGGTACCTACTTTTTGGTGGAACCAACCGAAAAGGAGATAATGCCAAAAAACTTATTTTCGCCGCCATTTTATTAAAATGGCGACGTTTCTCAGGATATTACGGTCTCGCAAACATTAGGTATGTTGTTCAGGACGTAAAACTGAATGAACATGCCAAATTTCAAAACTCCCCGATTTAATGTAAGGTAGACCCCATTTTAGTTCCCCATTGATTGGATTATCAAGTGTGCAAAATTTGGGGACTAAGAACTTCCAATTTTGCAACAAAAAAAACCATTTTTTGCAGTTTTAATCTTTGCCGTCACAAACACCACGAAGATGACACTAACAGAAAGTATTATTCATAATAAGGAGCTTGACTCTTGCAAATAATTCGCAAAATTAAACTGTTTACGGAAGCGAATTACGTCATAATGACTAACAAACTGGAAATTCTACCGGAGATAAAACCACACTTCCCCAAGTCTTGCGCCTTGGGCCCTCAAGCGCGATTTTGAATTGAAAAACAAAATATAAGTAATTAGCTATTCCGATTAGACGTTTATACATAAAAACCGGCATTAATAATTTTCGAGAACAAATGAGTCCCGTTTTTTAAATGTCGGAGTCGATGATGAATCAAGTCAAGGTAAAGACGTATTCTCAAAAATATTCAATTTACATAAAAATAGTCCGAGTTCGTATAGATTTGTGGAATTGCGTCATGGAAACGCCACGTTCGGTACGTTATATGTGATCGGAATTTTATTGTTTTTTTATGCTATTTCCAGTACACAACAAAAGAGCTTGTTTTACGAGGGGGAAAATAGCATTGACCCAAATTAAAGCCAATTCGTATGATCTAATTCCTGTGCCTTGGAGATTTTTGTAAATTTTAAAGCGTACCCAAACGCTGGCGGTTTCGGTTTGTCCGAATGAGTAATTATTAATTCATTAGCAAATGTATCGATGAGCGATTTAGCGCGTTTGTCTAAATAATTGTTAAACAAAAAGAGGGGAGCCCGAGAAGGTCAACTAGTTGCACATAACTAACTACAAACAAGCCCGCAGTTTCGCACAAGCGTATGTTTCCAAAATTTGATGAAATGGACATGTGAAGTGTTGGTTTACAAACGGCGCAAAGGTACCTAAAACCGCACCCGCCAGAATTATTTCAAATTATCTACTTTCAGATGAACATCGGACTTGCACTCGCACTCTCCGCGACAATTGCACTAGTCACATCGCAGATTTACTTTCCCACCGAGGAACTGGACCAGATCTTCGAATCTGCGACGAAAAAAAATCAACCCCTTCGACCCAGTAGCGATCACGATGCCACCGATCCGGATTCGACAGTTTCAAACGCGATAGCGAAGCTAACGTTGGACATAAATCGAGCGACGGGCAAATTGCCCAATTTAGCATTCAGCCCCTATAACATTGCAGGTAATTTTCAAAATTGACTGCGCCGTTTCTCAACTACAATTTAGGTGTGCTCGCGCCCATACTACTCGGATCGATCGGGCAAACTTCTGACGAGATCTCAAACTTGCTGGGATTCGACGAGAGATTTAGGCTGAAGAATGACAATCTTGAAATTCATAGGCAACTGAGGCGATTTTCCCAAAAAATCGGATTAATTACCGGTTTCGGTGATACAATCGTGTACAAAAGCGTGATTTTCGTACAGGAGGACTACCCGATACGAAAGGAATACGAACTGGCGGCCAATTACTTTTACCAAACTAAGGTTTTGAAGGTAGACTTTCAAAGGAATCCCGCTGCAGCGCAGACGTTTATTAACACCTGGGTTGCGAATAACACATTTGGTATTATACCAACTTTATTAGAGAGCACCCCCAGGCCGAGCACCAAGGCAGTCATCGCAGGAACCTTATATTTCAAGGGAGCTTGGGACAAACCGTTTCTAAAAGGAGGTAGCACTTGGCGGCCTTTTTACACCAATGGCCGAACAAGCAGAAGCACTAGCAAGGTGATGATGATGTACAACGGTGGTGAGTTCCCCTACTACAAATCGAAGGATCTGCAAGTCGAGATATTGGGATTACCGTACAAAGGTGGCAATACAATGTACGTCATTCTTCCACAGGACTCGAATATAAACAAACTGCGCTATTTGGAAAATTACCTAACGCCGGTACAACTCCTCGCTCTGGTCAATGCAACCAAACCCACAGAGGTGGTCGTAGCGTTCCCCAAAATGCAAGTCTCCGCCACACTCCATCTGGCACAAACGTTGCGAAATTTGGGCGCGAGATCGCTCTTCGATCCAAACACCAGCAATTTGGCATTAATTACACCGGGCTTTACGACACGATTTGGAGGCGTTTACCAACCGAGACGGACGACAACGCAATCGCCGCCAAACTGGAACAATCAACTTATTTTCGCGAGATTCAACGATCAAACAAGCTGCCAGCGCGTCTACGATTTTATTACGCGAAAATACCGATGCTACAGCGAAGTACGACGCCCGCGCGCCGCCCAATCACAATTCCCTCAAACCTCCCCGTTAGATTTCTTAGACAGGCTGAAAGAAGACCATCGACAATTGAGCGCGAATCCGCAACAGGCGAATCCCGGTCTGTACGCAGAGGAATTTATCCACAAGACGTTCATCGATATCACGGAGGAAGGGACGGAGGCCGTCGCTGCTAGTGGTATCGGCATTAACAGATCAGGCGGTCAAGTGACGTTCCGATGCGATGTACCTTTCTTATTTTTTATATATCAAAAGGAAACGAAGATGATCTTGTTTTGGGGGTCAGTTACCAGTCCCGAGCCCAGTGCTCCCAGTGATAGCAAATAATTGTAATGATCGTATTAGGAAAATAAATAATTTATTTTGTCATTATTGGAGTTTTTGGTGGAGTTAACGATACATAAACAATCCCTGCTTATATTATAGTGCGATAAAAATTAAAAATGTTAATAATAAAATATATAAATGTTTAATAAATATGTATAAAACATTTAATGGTTTAGTACAACAACTTCAGGTGAAGTCTATGCACTGAAACCCTGTATAATAATGCAAGGCTGCCAACCTGTAGTTCTATCGTGCCATCTTCCGGGGGGATGTTTAAACTAGTGCAAATCTCAAATGAGGCGTCAATTAGAGAAACGAATTTGTTAGCGCGTTTTCGTAGCTAACTTCATCCGTATCGCCGTTGAGCGTTAAATCGCTTATATCGGGCGAGGCCTCTTTGCTGTCGATGACGGACGCGTTGCCCAAAATCGGAAGACCGATGATTATTCGCACTGCGTCCGTCAGATGTTCGGCGTCGACGATTTGATTGTACATGCCCTCCGCCTTGCCGATCACCGCGGAGACGTCGATATTGCCGGATAAATCGTTTATGTGCTGTAAATTAATTTTGCAATGATGGGCGTACGTTTCTGTCTTACTGAAATTTACAGGAAACATTACTTCGTTTGGGTAGAGGACGCATTTTTCCCAACACAAACTTACAAGGTACCACTTTGGTCATTATATGTCCAGCTGTTCGTTAGGCAACCAACATGCCACCCTACCAAAGCTATCCGAATATATTTCCAAAGAAGTACCTGCGGCGCAAGAGTAGAATTGCGTATTTGATTTTTCTAATCGTCGCATTGCAAATGGAAGTATCATAGTAGCATAGTACAGGGTTCGCAACTGATTTTAGCAAAAAAATAGAGACTTGGTCTCTAATTAGATATTTAAAAATAGAGACCATTTAGAGACCTTCGAGAACCAATTTCCATACAAAATTAAGCAAAAAATATTTATTTTGTAATAGATGAGATACATAAACGGCAATATATCTAAACAAGTATAAATTGTGCACAACTCTTGTGAGGATAAAACGCATTTTTTTAACCCAAATAGCTTTTTTTTGACATCACCAATGGATATATTCCTTGCAGACGTCCCAATGGCCCTTTGTGAGTACCCTCTTCCGACAATCCGTTCTCGAGGTATAAGGGAATATACCCGATCCCGATAAGAAGTCGAGGAGGAGGGCTATGGTTGGTAAAAATTAATTCCTTTCCTTGAGACCTTTCATTAGAGTACCATGAAGGATAAAACTAGTTCCACCCCCCCCTTCCCCTCCTCACCGTACTTTGATAAGAGGACAGAAAGAAGATCAGTAGTTGGTAGAAAACGGTTCCTTTCGTTGAGACCAATTGGTTGTCGTATGTAAAAGTTATGTACGTTTTACTTTCAAAAACAGCATCTCAGGAAATAATTCGTGGGGGGGGGGGGCCCTTTTAGACAGCGAAATTTGGTGGCCGTCTGGCACACCTTCAAAGTATAGGCTACCTGCGGCAAAGAATTCCAGGACTACCTACCATTCTCCTAGAAGTAGTTCGAAACGGCAGAAGTGGGTTCGGACGGACAAAACGCATTTTTTTTAATTCTTAAAAAATGCGCTAAAAATGTAAAATTTCTGCGGTTCATCAATTATGAATTATACTTTTTTAACATGCAAAATTTAGAGACTTTAGAGACCAAATATGAAAAATAGAGACTTTTAGAGACCACCATTGAAAAAAGAGACCAATGTCTAAGAAAGAGACCATTTGCGAACCCTGATACAATTAAAAAAACAACTGGTACCATTCAAATATTGATGTAATATTTCTTTAGAAAAACGGCCAAATTTAAAAGCAATTAACTAAACCACATACAGGGTGCCTTAAATTGAGTAGGATAACATGGACATCTTTGTTATTATTATACTTACAGATTGGGTTAAAATTGTGTAGTTTTTGTTGGTGATGATTCCGATGCGATATTTTGAAAAAATTAATCGTTTCGTAGATAATTGGAAAAAAGTGAAAATCGTCATTTTTAAAAAGTTCAAATATTTTAGTAACAAAGAGAGCTATCGAAAAAAGTTTTAAATAAAAGTTGCAAGATTCGATGGGACAAATTCAATACATGTAGAAATTTTTTTTTCAAAATGGCGGCTCTCGAGATATTGACATCGACTTCCTTATTTTAAATGAACGCCATATTAGATTTTTACGTCACTCGATAGAGAAAAAATTACAAAACCAGTGATACTAAACACTTAGTATTTCATTTGGGAATCAACCTTGCGTTTTTGCCTCGAAGTTTACAATGTATTTCTTATGGCAATAATTCCATGGCTGATTATGATTGAAACCAAATTTATTCGTTTATTGCCTGCAAGGTTGATTACCAAATGAAATGCTACGTGAGTATCACTAGTCAACACTATCACCGTCAAAAACTACACAACTTTGCCAATTTAATCAAAACTGTAAGTATAATAATAACAAAGATGGCCAACTATCCTACTCAATTTAAGACACCCTGTATTTGTCCCATTAAAGAATACCGAAAATATCTTTACTTACGCCATTATTGAGAAATTTTCTACACAAAAGTTTCTATGCACATAGAAACCATTTTCTTTTCTCCCAATCTAATCATTTTGTATCTTTTAGGTACTGTTTGCAATCCCAGTAACGAACCATGTTAATGAGGCGAGGATATAATGATCTAATTATAAGTCAAATAAGTATAAATCCAAGAGTAGTTGTTGCTAACCATAAAATTAACTCTCCCACCTCTCTGTGGCAAATTTAACCATGGAGTCATGTCAAATGGAGCGAATATTTAGTTCAAAAGGAGCACGGGCCACGCATGAGTGACTTTAAGAAAAACAGGGGTAAAATGAGAGCAATGACTATGCAATAAAATCCCATTTAAATTATCAGTTGTTTAATTCAGGGGCGTAAAGTAAAATTACCGCCGTAAACCTCATCCTCCGTTTTTTACCTCACCCCGAATAGTTACATTTAACAAAATGTTTAAAGAAATTCATTTGCACGACAGTACCATGCCTGAAGAAAAAGTTATCTGTGAGCTGAAACGCTGTTCAGACTTTTTGACGTTTTTGATAAAGTAGCTCGCAATCAATACTTCCTTATTTCAAATGGATGCCATATTCGATCTTTACTCACTTTGATACAGTTTTTTTTTCTCTTTCCAACTATGTATAACAAGCTATCATTCAAATAATAAACATGGGTACAATTACAAATTTCATGTTTTCTTCATAGTTGGCCATGGAAACAAAAGTAGCATAGAGGCCTAATTGTCATTTTACAATGTAACATTTGTTTACACTTTACGACGCGTAATTAGTTACTTGCTGTTGCAAAGAAATAGATTATTGTTATAGTTAGTTCAACAAACCTGTGAAATGCCTACTTTTCCCGTAAACGAACAATATGATATGTTTTGTATTTACATTATATGTGAAAAAAATCACGACGTACTGGTGAAAGATATTTAAACGATTTTCCTAAACGAAAGCATTGATTATATGTGTATAATCAATGACGAAGGCAACCAGATATCAAAGTGTTTAAGAGGTTGGACTTCAACATGCTAGAATACCTACTGGAGAAGGAATTTTATTCCCTTGAAGAATATTTTAATTCGTTGTAACGTCTTGTATGTTTTATATGTAACAATGTAAATTTTGACATGTCCTATATTACATTTATGTAATCTATTGGAAATAAATAAACTTCAAAACTACGGTTGTTTAAAGAAACCTACACGAAACACTACTGTGAATTTTCAAGACGCCCATTGAATTTATCCCATCGAATCTTGCAACTTTTATTTGAAACAAGAGAGGGATAATAAATATAGTAATAACAAAGATGGCCATGTTATCCTACCCAATTTAAGACACCCTGTATAACCTAAAAGGATATGCTTTGGCAATATTGACGATTATTAATGTTTTGTATTTTTTGAAAGTTCATCTTGATGAAAAACGGTAATTAACAATGCGCATATGATAATGCAATGTTTTAGAATTTAGAATGTCCTTCGAGTTGCTAACCCACAACAATATTTTTTATACCGGCCGGTTAAAATTTAACGTTTTTTATTAATGCAATAATTAATACACATTACTTTCTTGTCGACATAAATTTGCGATTTTAAAAACCCTGCCGAAACAGTCCAAAATAAATCATAGAATTGAGACAAAATAATTAGAGACCTTTCAAATAAAAGACCTTTTGACTATCACTCCCATTTGACATTTTTAATAAGAGGGTTGGTTCGAGGTGGTTTACACAAAGTTAATTTTACAGGGAAACACTTAAAACAAAGTTAAAGTCACGCTTCCCGAACAGAACATAAAACCCGCACGCTGCATGTTATGTTTGAAATTGCTACTGTAATATATACAGGGTGAGTTTTTTTCATTTTAAGCATTGGGATCTCGGAAACCATAAGACATACGGATTCGGTTAAATGAGGAAAGAGTTGTCGTTTTAAGAGTTTATTTAAGATATACTTTTGTTTTTTGAAAAAAATCCACAGTTCACTAGATATGAGAGAAAAACAGATTTAGTGATTTTTCATTTAACTGTTGTAGAATATTTATTATTAGAAATACAACAAAATGACACGAATAAAAGTTTTAGACATTTTAATGCTTAACATGATGAACATACTAATTTATTTTTAGATCTTACCATTTTTGAGTTATAATACAAACTTTAATTTTTTTAAATGATAGTCATAGTTGGCTTCGACATTTTTAAAAAGGACAAATTTTCTCTTTGTAACGATATAAGGCTTGCTAAATGTACTTTAATAAATAAACGCCCTGCAGTAATTTTCGTATTATTGATAGGTAAGTAAACAGAGTTATCTTATTAAGCGGAAAAAAATCTACAATTTTTGTTCTTTGCATATTTCTGTAGTTCTAATACTAACGATTCTACAACAGTTCAATGAAAAATCACTAATTCTGTTTTTCGTCCACTAGTAAACTGTGGATTTTTTAAAAAAAACAAAAGCTCTTAAAACTACAACTCTTTCCCCATTTAACCGAATCTCTATGTTTTACGGTTTCCGAGATCCTAATGCTTAAAATGAAAAAAAAACTCACCCTGTATAATATATGCACTGTCTATAATTTTTCATTATCGAGTTGATACCTGTAGCATAATGACTTGCTCTGTAGATTTCATTTAATTATTGATGGTATTTCATGCTATACACTGTGTCCAAAATAAGGATGGGGATCTCCAAAACCATAGAAGATGAAAATCTCTCAACACTATCTTGTGGAGCTCAAATAATGGCAATGAGAAAGTGTTTTTTTTTAATTTTGTTGTATCTGTTCAAATAACATCAGAAAAAAATAAAAACAAAATCGGCAAATTTCGGTTTTTCTGCCATATCTTCGAAAGTTACCAGAATTCTTTAAGGCATGATAATAACTCTTAAATTACGCAGCTTTTCCCCAATTTAACCATCTTTGTATCAACTATGGCTTCCGAGATCGCCATATCTTTATCTTGGACGCAGTCTATATTGGAAAATGAGAACACAAACCAGACACCTACACTTTTTGTGTTTGTATTTTAATTTGTTAAAAGGACCCATAAAAAAGTAAGCCCCATTCCTTAAATATCAATTGAAATAAATTAATTCTGTTTCTTAAAGGAATGCTGAATTTTTCGACGATGTTCATTGCACAAAATATACTGTAAAATACTTTGACAGTGCGCCCCCACCGCGTTTAAGTGTTTTGATTGTGAAGGTAAATATAGGGAGATTCACGTAGCCCGTTTGTTAGAAGTTTTTAAATTTGCAAATTGAAATAGAAACTTGAAATTTTGTTCACAGCCATAATTGACCATTGGGAATTAAAATAAAATAATTTCAAGATGGAGCCATTTCCGTAAATATAATTTTCCATTTTTTTCTAAATACGCCATTTTATTCCGAATTGAACGCATTTAAGATTTACGTACCTATATGTCATAGTTTCTGACATCTCACAATTTTTCTCTAAAAACTTGGGAGATGCAAGGTCCATTCAAAAATTCATACCTCTTATACCTACTGTTCAAGATAACTGACTGCTCTTTTCATAATGGAATTCTTAGAAGTCTAAGGAATTTTTTTTAGTGACCGCTGAAGGTCTTGAAAAATTTTCTAAGGCTGCTGCGATTTTTTAAAATTAGAAAACAAAAAATGTTGCATGTACAGTGGCACCACGCTCAGAAAGTCCCTGACAGGGCGTGTCCGAGGGCGCTAGAAATTTAGACCGTACATTCTGATGCAAAATTTAAAAACACTTTAAGGGAATTACACACCTACCTACCTTATCAGATCGTAGATCTAAGTTATATGAGCCTTGAAAAAGACGAGTGTGTATAAAACTGGACACGGAAAACGTAAAATAAAGCAAATACAAGAAGCAAAGTGTAAATTAAAATAACGTGAAGCGTCAACTGTCAAAACGGAATAATTAATATTTATGGCGCGGAATGTATCGCGTCGTTTTGCAGGCTTTCTATTGGCCAGCCTGAATTACTTCAAAATTAGTTCGCATATTTTCCGGGGCTTTTCTAAGCATGGTGGTACTGTACTTACTACTTCTCATGGTACAATAAGACAAGGCATGCCTATGCGCATGTGCTCGTGACGTCATTTGAGGATAACTTGGCTCTACCACTCAATAAAGTAATGGGGTTATAGTCCTACCAGTTAATAAAAGTGTATCTTCTTTACAGATGTGATAAGATTTGTTCAATGTATGTCAACTGCGTCAAGTTTCTCACATTAAACTTACAAAGTATCAATTATTGCATGTTACCTATACAAATAATAAAAGTTACAATAAAAATATGTAAGTAAAAATTATATTCGCGTTTCCAAATAAAGACGAGACACCTAGCGACAATAAAAAAAACTTAAAAGGCAGATTCAATTTCTGAAATAAGTATAGTAAGTGGTACGTTTAGTTTAGCATGGACATTTACCTTCCATGCCATTAAAAAAAAATATTTGTAAATGTATAGTGGGTGGTTGTTGGAGCACCCTTGGCTGAAGCCCCGCCCACTCAAAAATAAACGCAAAATAAAATTAAAATAAATCTACATATTTTGACAGAAAAATGGACATATGTCAAAAACAGATAGGTACGCAAACTTTAAATACGTTCAATTCGGAATAAAATTGGGCATTCAGAAAAAAATAGAGAATGGTATGTTTCTATTTAAAAAAAAACCAAGGTGGCGTATTTGAATTAATTTGAATTTTGTTGATATAACAACATTAGAAGGTTCTAAAGTTAGAAATAACTTTCACCTTTAATTATTGTTATGCGAAAATATAGCACTTTTACTGAGTAAAATGTTTATTATGTGCAAAGCGGGACTTACGTACACCATATGCATTTAAAAAGATTAAAATGTCTACACCATTATCATATGAGAGTCTGGTCGTTGATTTCTAAAAAAGTCGTAAAAACGCGCAGTTTTTTGTTAATATTAAAAGAGAATGGTTATAAATTTTTAAAAAAACATTTCTTCCAACCGGAGCGAGGTCCAAAGATATACATAATGTCCAAATTTTAGAATCAACACTTTCCTTTTAAAGAAACGATATACAATTTTGATGAAATAAGAGAAAATAATAGAATTCTGATTAATGTAACTTCAGAAATAATGACAATTGACCTGGCACAATCGCCCATAGCACACAACAAAAGAAAATTTGTAATAAAAAATTGCAATTCGTTTGACGCGTGCTCTTAAGAGTTTTGCAAATGCTCAGTCGAAGGGAACTGGCAAAAAATTAGTCGCGCCCCTAGCGACAAAACTATATATTACGACTGCCGGTCACAGCATACCTTATTTCGATCTACAATCTATGTTTTTCTTAAGATGTGAGCAACTTCCGGAATACTATCCCGGAACTTGCCCCAATCTTTAGAAAAACATAGATTGTAGACCGGGATCAGGAGTTCTGTGACCGGCAATCTTTCTTGGCGAGAGGTTTATGTGTGGAGCTCAGTACTTTGGTTTATTGACAATTTTCAGAACTACAACGCAAATAACTATAAATACTTTTAACAAACCCACAAGTGTTTTTTTCTCAGCTTTCTAATGGTACCAAAATAACGACTTTTGGATTTTGATGTCACTCGATAGAGAAAAAATTACAAAATCGACAATACCAAATGCTTAGTATTTTATATAGAAATTAATCTTGAATTTTTGCTTTAAAATTTACAATGTATTTTTTATGGCAATAATTCCATGGCCAATTGTGATTGATACCAAATTCATTCTTTTATTGTCTAGCATAGTGGCCACATAGCCATGGAATTATTGCCATAAGAAATACATTGTAAACTTCAAAGAAATAATTCAAGATTAAATTCCAAATAAAATACTATTTTTTATAGTAGAATTTCTTTCCTTTGTATAGTCCCCAATTGTGGTTAGATTTGCATTAAACAAAAGTTGTTTTCGTCAAAAAGGGCAAATAAAACCAATCTTCTTAGGGGCCCAAAAGCAGAACCTTCTAACCAAAACGTTGATGTAAAAACTAGACGAAAGCGCTTTCCAAGTAGAGGATTCAGACCATCCGTCTACTGGTTGTAAGCCCCCTATCAAAAATCATCGACGGACAATATATCCTTAGAATACTCCAAGGAATAGCCCCTTAAATTTTTGCCGCATGTTTAATAAACACCCTGTACATCTCGATTCTACGAAAAAACAGTATGAGGAATTTATTTGAAACATTTTTTGCCGTGGGAGCAGGTGGCGCTGTAATTAAGAAACTAATTTTAATTTTGCTAATGTTAACGTTTGTAAAACAAAACATTTTTTGTAACTGAAATTTAAAAATACAATAAAACATCATAAAAAAATTTTGATTACAAGCGCCACCTGTTAGCAGGCCAAAAATGTGTCACATAAAATCTTAGTACTTTTTTTTAGTACAACCAAGACATAGAAATGGGGGTTCCCATTTGAAATTACAAAGTTGCCCGCCTACCCCCACAAAAGTGCGGATTGGGGGATCCAATTTTTGGGTCATTCGATAGAAAACAACAATATTAGTAAGATTCCTGCGCTATTTGTTACAAATTTTTAAGCCCCTGAGTTATGAAACGAGTGGACCACCCTGTATTACCATAATATCCATGAACGAGAAGACCTGCACTCCAAGGTTAGTTCCATTTATTTTTGTTCAAGTATTCAAAGTAAACCTTGAATACTTTTAAGATTTAATGTAGAAGGAATTTGTATAAAATTTAAGGTAAAGCTTTGAGTAATTGGTCTTATCAATTGTAAATGCCTGATATAAATAGTAATGTTTAAATTGAAGAGCACATTGAATTTGGTGTAGATGCAAGTCTCGTTTTTGTACAAAAATTTAAATTTTTTATTCCGCAATCAGCCAAATTCAAGGGTCCATTGATTGCCGAATTTGTCTTATTTTACTTTCATCTCGAGAACTAAGTTATGAGAAAGTCAAATGTCTGTACCTCTATCACAGCTCAATAAATTGTTTTTTTTTAATAAAAACAGGGGGGGTTTTACCACCTCTCACCCAAATGTAAACACCGACAGCGTTTCCTGTATATTTCAGTAATGTTACCATTAAAGTAGGCTTCACTTACTTTCAATATCTCAGTAAATCCGTAATTGTTTTCCATCAAAATGTGTTTCTCGGTATCTAAAATTGCAACGCAGATTAATAAGTGAAAATTTTGACAAGGCAGATCGGTCCATAGCACCTCCCACAGGCGCATCGCGTCCTGTTGGGAAAGCTCGCGTTTAAACCACACAAGTAGCCAGCGGAAGCAGAAGAACATGTTGGCCGAATCGTGCTTGTAAAGGTAATTCGCAAACTCGGGATCGTAGAACGCGGTGAGGGTGTTTAAATGTTGCAGCTGCTCTTTCATTCCGGCCTGATCCATGTCGAAATTGGAGCTCTAAAATACCCACATTTGTCCCCCTTTTCTCTCACATTACGCGAATACGTACGACTTTGTTCATGAAACCGACAAAGCACCAGAACGCCTCCACCTCGTTGTTCATCAAGTACAGTATCGGCGAAAGCAAATCGCTCATCCCTTGCACGTAACCTAAATCAAAGTTATACATCGCGTACGTCATCAGGATATCGTATAACACTTGTAAGTTGGGATTGTTATCGCCGGCGAAATAGTCTAAGGTGCGATCCGTGCGATTCACGTCTTTCTCTATTAGACTCTTGCGTTCGCGGTAATCCGTAAAGTTGTCCTCCTGTATCTTGGTCATGCTGCGCCACTGAAGCTTCATGATGAAGTACTCTTCGTTACGTTGCTTTATCAAGTTCGCTTGCTCCGAATGGGTGTACTTCCACCTGTGATAGTCGAGTAGGTACTTCCATACCTCTTTTCGTACATTGCTCGCAATTCCCTGCAATTTTTACAATTACCTACCTATACACTTTCATTTCTTCAAAAATTACAAAGGGTGTGACACATTGAAAAGTGTACAACTAAGTAAAATTGTGTTAAACAAATTAAAGTCTGTATAGAATAACAAACCGCATACAATACTGTTTTCTCATATCTTTTAGATCATAAGTGCTAGTACCTGTAGGCTTTGTTTATTCATTTATATACAGTGTGTTTTTTGGGAGCTTAGTTAAAAGTTTCTGGGAAAGTAAAATAGGTAGGTTTTTGAAAATTTGTACTTAGGAGTTACTCTGAAGGCCGAATTTATGTAAAATATTTTCAAAATGGCCGCACTTCCGGAAACACCGGAAGTAGATAGTAACTTCGTTATTTTAAATGGCAACCCCTATTTTTTTATTGCATTTTTGGATTCTACGTGAAATTTCAGTTCTTTTGATACCCATATGTCATATCTGCCATTTATGGTTTTTAAGTTTTTTTGACTTTAAGAAAAAAAAATGGCGGATGCAGATGGTACCTTGATAATTGATTACTTGAAAAAGGTTATAGTCATGGCAACCCATTTTTATCAGTGCATAGAGAATGAATAGGGCTTTCTTTTAGTGTACTTAAAAAAAAGTTAAGTTGCGTACAACCGCACCTATGGAGATCCAAATTTAAGAAACTTCAAAGTCTATAAACTCAGTTTTTTTAAATGGAATGATCATGTTCTTAATATTGCATGAGATAGAGAATCGAAATTGGCATATTTTGATATTACATGTTCCTATATAAGTGCTGCCACATCGTGTCTAAATGTGGTACTATCTGATTATTCAATTAGTTGGGGATGTTATCTCTTACAAACTATGTAAGATAGAAAAAAGAGAAAAACAGATTTTTTTTACATATTTTTACGTAGAAACCAGTGACGTAGTAAAAAAAACCACTGGACTACGGTTTCCGAGATTTGACCCAATGTTGGAATGTTGGTTATTTTTTCCTGAATGATAAACATTTATTTTGTTTATTGTATCCAGAGTTGTATTCAGAGTAATTAAGGCAGCTGATGCCAATCAATAAAAACCATCCAGGAGCAGTGGCGGTCCCACGATTTGGTAAAGGGAGGGGCCCAAACCAAAACTTTGTCCCATGGAAATAAGATCAAAATTGGACAAGGGGGGGGGGCACTGTCCAGGAGCTTATTCACAAATGAGTTTTTCTAACTTCGGTGACTTTGTTCTCTGTAATTAATTTGTGATAAATATTCATTGTAACCTGTGATTGATATTGTTCGTCTTATATATTTTTTACTGTAATTTTTTTCGGTTGACGAGTGTTAGAAACTTTGAATGTTTTATTTATTTATTTTTGACTGACGGTAAAAACATGTCATTTCAAAATTTTGAAAAATCTATAATATAATACAGTTTTGACTTCATTATTTGTAATTGATCAAAAATGTTTGAATCTTGTTTTAATGTTTTGGGATCCCGGCCTGCTTGATCTGAAAAGAATTTCAAGCACATTTTTACTTTTTAAAATCCAAGATGGCTGTGACAATTGAGAAAAAAATTTTTGTTGAGGTTTCGGTTAATAATACGGGCAACTTATTAAAAAAAGTCTGCTTGAAATTCTTTTCAGATCAAGCAGGCTGGAATTCCAAAACATCAAAACAAGATTCAAACATTTTTTATCAATTATAAATAATGAAGTCAAACTGTATAATTATATAATAATAATAATAATAATAATTGTACTTTATTGACTGAATATATGTAGAATACAAAAAAAAGACGTATATATAATGTGTAAGTAAACAATCTCAGCCAAAAAGATCAATTCGCCTAAATGCAGAAAGGTTCTACCATTGACCTTGACAAACGAAAAAAAAAACAAAAAAAAAACTCGATAATACACTCGAAAGTAAAGGAAAGATAAAGAAACAAGAAAAAAAAAAAAGAAACTGTTGACAGTAATTCATACTCGTCGTGTAGCCAATATATGCGCTTTTATCGTTCTTTTCAGTGATGCCACGGAGCCTTGAAGTATACCTGGTTCTGTTAAGATAAAGTTGACAGTTTTCACCATATTGTAACTAAATGATCTTTTGAAGATTTCTTTGCGGTGCTTGGGTATCACTAGCAACTGACGATATCTACGACGATATGCAATCCCAATTCCCTGTGGAAATCTCCCTCGCAGTCCCACAATCGCGTTTGCAATCTCAAAATTCCCTAATACAATCGGGCATTCCGCTGCAATCAAATTCGCAATCCCGCAATCTGACAATCACATTGGCAATTGCACACGCCCCCATCTGTTCTTAGGCAGAATCACGCGCCACGCGTGTTTGTTCGTCAGAGTCAAGGACAAAAGTTTATTGGTGAAAATATCAACACTGTGCTCGCTATTTTCCGATAAAAAAGGGATGCAAAAGTTCTCAGCAAATTTGTTAAAAAAAGTAGCACCAAGAATAAATAGAACCTAGCAAAAAGGCAAAAATAAAAAAAATGCCGTCAAAAAGGGTCCCAAGCAGAGAAGACAGCGAAACATCTGAAAGTGGAAGCCTCGGTGGAACCTATTCAGAAAAAAAGTGAAATGGAAAATGAAAGCCTTTCTGAAGAAGAGGAAAAAACGTTTTGTGAATTGTCTTTAAAAAAGGAAGAATATTATGATCAAGATTATGATGCTACATACGATACATGGCATATTAGCCGGATCACAGAGAAAATAGATGATTATATATATATAAAATGAAGTTCCTCAAAAGAGACCTTGATGATTACATTTGGTAAGAGGAAGATATACAAATAGTTGCAAAGAAATGTATTTTTGATGATTCCACTCGTATACAGGGTAGCCATTTGAAAACGAAACAGAGCCTATTTTGGGAACCTCAAAACATTTACGAAAAAATCCTGGGACCCGTCAATTTTTTATTCAAGGGGGAACCATTTTTTTTTGCTAGTTTCGCCCCCCTAAGGGCAAAGTCCTAGCGGGAGTGACGTGCTCCCAAAATTTTAAATCGAATGGGGGGTCGAGTGATACCTTATTTTGAAGGTATTTTTATGTGGATTATAACGCTTAAGTTTTAAATCGCTACTAATTTGCCTAGCCGATACAGGGGCTAATAAAAGTTAAAAACGTGGCAACATTTTCTTATGAAAAAAATGCTTGTAAATGAATTAGTTAAATAACAAAAATTAATACAACAGTAAATACAAAAAATGTTGTTCTCCTACATTCTGAACCGTACTTTTTGTTGTTGTTTTTTTTCTTTTTAATACCTGTAGGTAGGTGGCTATGCCAATTCTGCAACGGAAATCTTGGTAATTGTTGAGAGCGTTACCATAGCAACATTTTGAAGTTTAATAGTGCTTGTCAATTGTTGTTGTCAAATAATAGTAGTGACAAATACACACCTGTCGCTATTGGGCTGATTCAAATCCCAGACTATTTCGTGAGGTGCATACACAACGTCCCGAAAAATTGAATGTTTGGGCTGGCATTTTTGGTAACCATATCGTAGGCCCCTTTTTTTACGTGGCAATCTAACAGGAGAGATGTACTTGAAGTTATTAGAAAATACGATTCATCCGGCATTAGTGGAGATACTAGAAAATAACGAGTACTTGGAAAATCGTATAGTATTTCAACAAGATGGTGTGCCACCCCACTATGCTGCAAGGGTTCGTCAATATTTGGACCAAACGTTTCCAGGACAATGGATTGGAAGAAGAGGAGCTATTGAATGGCCTTTTTCGTAAATGTTTGAGGTCCCCAAAATAGGCTCTGTTTCGTTTTCAAATGACCACCCTGTATAGCTATAATAAGTAGGTGCAGAATGTCTTATTTTCGACACTTTTAAATGGTAACGCCGTATAATTGTTAGTGCCATCAAAAAAGTAATAGGATGTTACGTGCTCTTAATGGGTCAAACCGAGCGTCAGCCTTAATTTCATAATGCCCCTTATGTTCTTAAGTAAAAGATATACTGAAAAATTTTATAATGATCTGCCGTTTTAAAAGTAAGTATACGGGGTTAGGTAAAAAATGTATCGGACCTAACCTTATTTTTTTAAGTGGAACACCATGTATTATTAAATAATCTAAAAATATAGCATATTAACGTTTAAAAAATACTACACACTAAAGATGTTATTCAAAAAAGGTTCAAAAAGAGATCAAAAAAGAAAAAACTTTAGGGTTTTTAAATCTTTTGAATCAATATGGAATTGCTGATTGAATATTTTGGAAAAGAGAATTTATTATGATAGTTTTTGATTAAAATCTACAGGGTCTTCAATTTAAAAAATGAGGTACCTACGGAGGAAAATCAAAAATTGTCAATTTCAGGATGAACCTATATTTTCTTAGTTAAAGGAGATCTAGAAAGATGTTTCATAAAAGTTTCTTTATAATGACTGTTGAATAATCTGCCATTTTCAAAATAAGTATACAACGTTAGGTAAAAAGTTATATCTAACCTCATTTTTTAGTGGAACGCCCTGTATATCTTATTCGAAAAAGAGCATATTAATTGGCTTTCCAAAAATATAACATTAAAGAAATTAACAAAAATTCAATATTAGTACAAAAAGATTTTTCAAAAAACTTTTTGCAGTATAAAATTCTGCATAACTTTGTCCATTTAAAGGGCTTTGTATCTCTTACGGTTTACGAGTCCCCATAAATGAAAAAAAACTCAATGAATTAATTTTTTTGTGAATGTGAATAATTTTAGTTTTTAGAAAGGTGGCGCTATGAAAAGAAGTTTGGGAAACACTGATTTAAAAGTTAAAACGACAATTGATTCAACACGCCCCCTGGACTTTATCCAATGTACTAACTCAGTGTTGGTGGAATAACTATTAATTAATAAACAATGCTATAGGCATAATTCAAATTCAAATTGCACGAAAATAACAAGAGGTTTTTAAGACATAAAAAAAATGTCTTGGGAGATGATAATCAAGTTTCAAACAAAAAATTGAAGGAGAAAAAGGATTTTAGAGTTTCAAAAATGTTTTTAAAAGCTTAAAAATTTAAGAAAATTGCAAAGAACTGTCCTACTGTGGAGAAGTATCATTGGTTTCATGGTTATACTCTAGGTCAAATTTTAACGCCAGAAAAAAGTTTAAAAAATCAAAAAATTCAAAACTTTAAAAACCAAAAATTTTTTTCAGGTATTCCTAAACGTTATCATCTTAGACCTTTGATTGCGCAAGGTTGTTTTCATTTCCCCAAATGTCCATAGTGGTCCTCCCGAGGGCCTTTCTCACCTTGGACACAGTGTATAAAAAAATTAAACATATTCGAAATTATAGGGTTCATAGAGTCAGCTTTGATGTAAGCTGCCAGTAAAAATAATATGAAGCCAGTCATATTAGAGAGAGTATTCCTAGAATTACATCATTACATTATTTTAATATTAATATGAATAATAATATTAATTTAATATTGTATAACATGTTTTTTTTTTTTTTGTGCAAAGCACTTGTTATTGTTATAGGTAATTATTATTGTTATATCTATGCTGTTCTTTTTTGGGGTTTCCCTGTGAATAAATATTAATATTATTTGAAATTACTTAGTGTATAAAATTTCAGGGCGTGGTCTCCCCTTCACCCTTCATTAAGAAATTACTTTGCATCCGAACAAAATGAAAAATTCGCAACAATTTTCAAAAATTCCTTAAATTATGGGTCAACATTTTGGATCGTATCACACCCCTTGATAAAATACTTACACCTCTAAATATAACTAATTTCACAGCATCAACATCTTCCACCTGCCCTTCACTATCCTGTAGCGCCTTCCACTGCTCGAGTGACAAAGGACGACCACGAGGATACTCCTTTAGCGCGGGTAACTTGGGCACGTGAGCTATAACCTCGTACTCTTCGTGACTGTGGGTGGTGGTGTTATTTTCGATAGCCTCCAAGCTTCGATGCAATATATTGTGCACTTCCGGATCCATCAGTCTATGCTCGGCGCCTCGATAAACTACAGTCAACAGAATGTGACAGACGTCCCCAACGCAAGATACCTACCAATGTCGGTTATCTTAGAGAAGGCCTCCATGGTCGTCTCGTACGGACGATTTTGAAAATTCTTAACCAGCTTCCAGACGTAAGGCGAGGACTGCTCTTGGAATAAGTTCAGTTCGGCAAACGATTTGTCTAGTTGTTGTCTCTCGGGATTTCTCTCATCGTCGAGTATGCAGTAGACGTGCTTGTCGCGTCTGGAGACAAAAGTCTTGAGTATACCCTTAAGAACGGCGACGAGTCCCTCGCAACTGCCGTGTTGAAACACAAACGTGCACAGATCATCTCCCTTGCCATCTCTAAAAGTCAACTTTTGATTTTTACGTGCGACACGAAAACTTTTAATATCGCTCATATTAATCTTGAGATGTTTCGATCGGTTAGCGTCGACGGGTAAGCTCCCGCTGTAGGTACGTCTACGTCTGACGGTACTTACGACTGTCCACTCTTGATCTTGTACGTCAGAGTCAATTGTAAGATCGATCGGTTTCCATTCGATGCACCTTGTTACGTTCGAATTCGGATACTCGACGATCATTAAGGTTCCAACGTTGTTTAGTTGACTGATATATGCAGCTGGTGCTGTTAAAATTTGCACACCGTCTTGACAAAAGATCTCCAACACTTCTTCGTGGTTATCTTCCATTGTTGAATATGAGTAGATTTTTAATTTGTGACCGTTAGAAAAGCTTCAGTTTCATTCTGAACTGTGACTCTGATTAAAAATAAACTGTTTATTTTGATTTGGGATGAACTTTCAAACTGTCATTGTCACGCACAAGGAAGATTACTCATAAACACAACATAACCTTTAAAGTTCAGGTATTTCAAGTTCAATTCAGTTTGGTTTTGTTATCTGTATTTGAATTGTAGTAAGTAAATAATTACTTTTACTTCGCCTTTAGTAAGATTAAATAGAGCGTTATTTATAACATAAACAATTAGTAACCATAGAATGGAAGCAAGACACAAACGTCAAAACAGCGCATTTACAGGTTTACCAACAAGCAGAAATGCCAACCTAACTTTTTAATGACGTTTAGATGTACAGGGTGTTGCATTTAAAAAACCAACATAGGAAATCCCTTTCGGCTGCGGCCGATCAGGTGTAGGTAGATATTTCAGATTTCTTTCACCGCATTAACATATAAGTGTCCGCCATTTTGTTCCAATATGGCGGAATTGGCTGATACACGAACTTAACCTAGATATGTTTATGAGTTACAGTTTACACCAACCCTTAAAGTTTGGTCGAAATCGATTCATAATTACAAAAGTTAGAGTGTTTCTTGGAAGTGATAAAACCTATAAATCTATAAACCTATAAATATACTGGTACCATTACAATAGAAAATAGAGATCTATCTAAAATTAACTTTTAGCATTTCCAAATATATTCGACCGGTACTGGGTTTTTATTTTAAAGAAGAAAATTGTGCTTCAAAATCCGTTTCCAAAAGAAACTTTGCTTACTTGAAATGCTTTTTGGCTAATCCTTGCAGTTCTTCAAACACTACTTTGGAAAACACTAAGATCTGCCCGCAGTTATTTAAAAAAAGTACAATTTTAGATTTGGAAACTTCAAATCCAAAGCAACCAAATGTATCTTTACTCAGTAGTAAAAATACCTACATTTTGGATAGTTTATACCTTAACGCCTTATGTGTCATAGACACACATGCGTAACATTTACGATAGTGTTTTAGTTTAATTATATGAACAATAATTAACTTTTTTGGGTTTTTACGTCGCCCCATGAGAGATCAGAATTCAGATTTTTAGCATGTTAGAAATGTCTAACAGTGCTACAACTAGGATATTAAAGACCCGGAACACGAATCCAAAAAAACCAAATCTCTCTATATAAATTTTCGCTCTTTTTTGGCGTTTAGTGTTAAACAACAATTAAAACTCACCCTTAGTCTTACTAGTTCAATCTCTCCAAGGGAAGGAGTACCATTGGACCGACACTACTTATACACCGCACCGCTTAAACTTTTCGCAACTACTGACGACGATTTGTAAATTGCGAAACGATAACAGGTAGAGGTCAACGTCGGTGCGTCCCCCTTATCTTTTACATTGCATACCAATCTTATTCAATCTCTTTAGTCACCAATACCTTAATTGAAAAGTGAACTCTTTATAAAGGGTGATCAGTAATAACGCGTTTTGAAGTCACACCACCTAATCATTATTTGTTTTTAAATTTCAATATTGTTTGCGTTTTATCCATCCGGACAGACATTTTGATTTTAAGTTTTGGGAAAAAGGGCACAAGTATAATTTCAGAAACCAAGAACTAAACATTCATGCTTTACCTACAGTGTGGACTATGAGATTAAAAATTGTGGGAAGGCGGAAGAGTAAAATGTTTCTATTGGGTCTCAAATTAAAAACCCTTTAGTTGTGCGTCGTTTACGAATGGCAATTTTTTTTAAATGTTTGTAGAGGGTGGTTCAAATTCATGGCTCACCATTGGGATTTCCGCAACGATGAGAGATACAATATAGGTTCAATGGGGGTTGTCTCTTTTTGTGACTAACGCATTTGAAATTTTTGGAAAATCTTTAAAAATATAATGATATATGTATCACCGAAAAACTGAAAATGTCAAGTTTCGTTTGGACGCTATATTGAATTTTTACGGAATAAGATAGAGGGCAAAAAAAGAAATTCATTTGAAAGCATTGTCATCATAGCCATGTTGATTTGGCAAGATCTAGTTACCCGTGGATGTTTTGTTCAGAAATGAATGTAAAACATTTGATTTTGAAATTTTTCTTGTAAATTTATGCAAAATGTAAAATGTGTGACACGTCATTATTTTCCTTTTTTGTCCTCTATCTCGAATAAATCCAATAGGGCGCCTATAACAAATAAGAAACTAGTAGCCTGTAGCTTCTTCGTCTTATGCAAATGTCGATAACAGATTCTACAACAAAAAGAACCATCTCGAAAAATTGAAGCTAGGGAACATGAAAAGGAAATTTGACATTTCCAGTTTATCGATGATAATCTCAGTTATTTTTCAAAAATTGTTCAAAAATGTCAAATGGCTTATTTTAGTAACAAAAAGAGGCAACCTACACTGTCTCTTACCGTTACGGAGAGTCACGAACACGCTGTACAGCAACTTATGGGTTCAAACCTCAAACTAAAAAAATTACTGTTTTCTTGGATTTTCCGTGGAGCTACTTTTAGAACCCCGTGAAAATACCAAATCGCGTCATATTTTAGTATAGGCATGTGGTGTGAAATTATTAGATATAAAGTTAGCTTAAAAGTTAAAGTCTCGGGACTGCATATAAGTAGGTACAGCATATGTATAACTCTCGCCAAGAAAGATTGCCGGTCACAGCACACCTTGTGTCAATTTACAATCTATGTTTTTCTTAAGATGCGAGCGACTTCCGGAATAGGATCGTGCCAATGTTGAACGAAAAGACTTTTCGTTCAACATTGGCACGATCCTATCCCGGAAGTCGCTCACATCTTTAGAAAAACGCAGATTGTAGACCGGGATCAGGTCTTCTGTGACCGGCAATCTTTCCTGGCGAGAGGTTTAGGTAGACTTTATCACAAATTGGACGATAGTAGACGAATTTACTTCATGAAACTGGTATGGCTATGAATTCATAGTCATACAACTGCATATGAAGTAGGTAAATGTTAATAATCGATTTCGCGCGAGAGAGAACATTTGAAAATTATAAAAATCGGTCTTAAGTCACCAAGATAATAGGCCAAGAAAACGACCACCACCAACGTGGAATTGCAACACGAAGGTCAGCAAAAATAAATCGCTGATTTTTATTTTGGGCATTTTTCCCCCACTACAATCTATAAAAAAGAAAAATCCTACCTTTATACTTGCTGCCCTTTTGGAATCTGAAACAAAAAAAGTAGGTTAAACAGATGAAGAAAGTTTAAATTAAATTTATTATATTATGCAAGTGAATGAAGAAAAAGAAAAAGGCAAATCTACCGAAACCAGATCAGCAACCACACTCACAGGTTTGATGTCTCTAGTTGGTACAGACTATTTCAGAGTAAGCTCCTTATTTTTTTTAGCCACACTATGGATATTTGGCAGTATGTACATATGTTTTAGGGCATTCTTTCCACGATGGTGATATCAGATATTAAATTGAATGAATTATTTCAAAATGGTGACTTTAAACTTTTTTTAAAAAATGGATATACGTCTTTTTATTATTGAGATCCTAAAAACGTGCTTTTTACGATAGTATTTCGTTTTTCTTAAAAATTCATTTCTTTCCCTATCAAAATACAAACTAACATTTTAATCTAGTAGCGCATGAATGCTTTACACTCGATGACATTTTTGTCCAAATATCAAGTAGTGGTAGACACAAAACAAAACAATTAAACTTTATTTTGTAATAAACGTCTACTTTTTGAAAGTCAACTTTAAAAATTTACATCAAATAAAAATTAGACATTTACACAAAATGGAAAGTGAAAAAGGGAGGTTTTTGAAAGTTTGCACTTAGAAGTTATACTGAAGGCCGAATCGATGGAAAATATTTTCAAAATGGTGGAATTTTCTAGTCACTTTGATATTTTCAATGGAAACCCCTATTATATTGCATTTTTGGATTCTACGTGAAGTTTCAGTTTTTTTGATACCCATATGTCGATATCTAAGTACAGTTTATGGTTTTTAAGTTATTTTGACTTTTAATTACAAAAATCTTGAAAATTAATTACTTGAAATTATGGCAACCCATTTTGACCAGTGCATAGAGAAAGAATATGGCTGTCTTTTGGTGTAGGTACTTAAAAAACAGTGAAGTTACGTACGACCGCACCTTTGGAGATCCAAATTTAAGAAATTTAAAAGACTAAATATACCATTTTCTCGGATTTTCTTTTTAGTAGTCGGCCATGAATTTATGACAATCGAATTTTAAACAAATCTAGTGACACTACCGCGTCATATTGATCAAATCTTCGAACACTGGAAAGAAATTGTTTAAATTTTGTCATAAAATCATAGCTGACTACGAAAAAGAGAATCCGAAAAAAATTGCATCAATTAAATGAAATGGGAAAAGTCAGAAACTGTTAAAGATAGCTATAGGAACATGCCATATCAAAATATGCCCATTTTCATTCTCTATCAAATGGAATAGTAAGAAAATGGTCATCTCATTTAAAACAAAACGAGTTTTTAGTCTTTTAAATTTTTTAAGTTTGGATCTCGAAAGGTACGGTCGTACGCAACTTCACTGTTTTTTCAGTACACTAAAAGAAAGCCACATTCTTTCTCTATGCACTGGTAAAAATGGGTTGCCATAAGCCCATAACTACAACCGTTATCAAGCAATCATTTTTCAAGGTACCGTCTGCATCCGCCATTTTTTTAATTAAAAGTCAAAATAAGTTAAAAACCATAAATTGTAGATATTGACATATAAGAATCAAAAGAACTGAAATTTCACGTAGAATCCAAAAATGTAATACAAAATAGGGATTTCCATTTACCTAAAATATCGAAATGACTAGCTACTTCCGGTATGTCCATTTTACATCAATTCGGCCTTCAGTTAACCTAAGTACAAATTTTCAAAAAACCTACCTAGTTCTCTTTTCAAGAAACGTTGAACTAAAGCTCCCAAAAGAACACCCTGTATATAGAAGACATGGCGGAAAAAGGAAAAATATGGTCTGAACATCGGGAGGGAAGAGGAAGAGTATACGATTTGCGAACGACATGATTGTATTTGCTGAGAGTGAAAAAGAACAGTAACAGTAATGGTAGACGGAGCAAGGATGGGAAAGGGAAATTAAGACAAGGATAGCGATGACAAAACAAGCATTTAATAATAAAAGAAGGATTTTGTTTTTGGTTGATGGCCCAGAACAAGAGAGAGGCAATAAGTATTAAGTACTTATTAGGCAGAATTGGAGAAGAAAGAAGTGAAAAAAATGAACTGGATTGAGCATGTACTAAGAAAGAACTGTTCGTCGAAATCAGTTTTTCGCACCCTCATTTAGGGGTGCGCTTATTTCGTGGTAGGAATTTTGAAAAAATGTTTGCAAAATCGGAAAGGGCGCATACCCGAAAACCTATTCAAAGACTTTCCACCAATCTTTCTAACTCTTATGGTTGATGCTGAGCAAAAATTGAAAAAGAAATGCAAATGTCACCACTTTTGTGGGGGTGCCTTTCAAACCAAGCACGTTGGACCCTCGGTTTATTTGGAAAAAATGCTTGTTTAAATCCCCTCTATCACTCAAATTTTTTTACATACTTATATGTAACGTAACACCCGGTATGCTAATTCAATATCCACCCATGATAGTTCTACCCTTCTACTATGAGATCAAATACGTTGGTGTCGAGTTACCTTTGGAATTTTTGTTTACATAGAAAATCGTACTTAACTTAAACTTCCAAAGGCTACTCGACAGCAACTCATTTTTGATCGCCCGTTAGTTAGAGTAAACTGAAATACATTGAGTGAACGAGATAAGGTACCAAATTCTCACTGCCGTTCATTTTTAACCGAATATACCTACATACGTATATTAACGTATTGTACCACGTAAGCGTAATATCCCCAGCCCTCCTGGAACAACGCTGAAGAATGAAATAGGCGACCACAATAGAACATATTATTCGACATGTACTAGATTTTCATTTTACAAAAATATGAGTTTCCAAGAGAAGCTTTCCTTATCTACGTGAAATACTTTTTGGTTAATCCTTGCAGTTCTTCAAACAGTACTTTGGAATCCACTAAGATCCGCCCGTAGTTATTTAAAAAATGTGCAATTTTAAATTTGGAAAATCGTATCCAAAGCGACCAAATGTAACTTTGCTCAGTAGCAAAAATACCTGTTTGGATAGTTTAACTTAAGGACACATCCGTTGATGATTAACGCCTTATGTGTCATAAACACACATACTGGAAAAATGTGAGCAAATGGTAGAATCGCGTAACATTTACGATGCGGTTTTACTTTAACTATATGAACAATAATTACCTTTTTTGGGTTTTTAAGTCCCCTTATGAGAAATCAGAATTCAGATTTTTAACTTGTTAGAAATGACTAACAGTACCTACTACTACACTTAGTACTCGTATATTAAAGGCCCGGAACACGAATCCAAAAAAACCAAATCTCTCTATGTAAATTTTCGCTGATTTTCGGTGTTTAGTGATTAAACAAAAATTAAAACTCACCCTTAGTCTTACTAGTTCAATCTCTCCAAGGGAAACAGTACCATTTACCCCATTTACCATTGCAACGACACTACTAAATACACCGCACCGCTTAAACTTCTCGCAACTACTGACTACGATTCGTAAATTGCGAAACGATAACAGGTAGAGGTCAACGTCGGTGCGTCCACCTTATCTTTTACATTGAATACCAATCTTATTCTATCTCTTTAGTCACCAATACCTTAAATGAAAAGTAAAGGTTAATCACGCGTTTCGAAATCACACCACCTAATCATTATTTGTTTTTAAATCTTAATATTGTTTGCGTTTTATCCATCCGGACAGACATTTCGATTTTAAGTTTTGGGAAAAAGGGCACAAGTATAATTTCAGAAACCAAGAACTAAACATTCATGCTTTATCTATACAGTGTGGACTATGAGATTAAAAATTGTGGGAAGGCGGAAGAGCAAAATGTTTCTATTATGGGCCTGAAATTTAAAACCCTTTAGTTGTGCGTCGTTTACGAATGAAAATTTTTTTTTAATGTCTGTACGGGGTGGTTCAAATTCAATGGGATTTCCGCAACGATGAGAGATAAAACATAGGGGTTAAATGGAGGTTGTCCCGTTTTGTGAGTAAAACGGCTTTGAAATTTTTGAAAAATCTTTAAAAATAAAATGATATACCTATCACCGAAAAACTGGAAAAATTTTGTTTTCATTTTTCCTTGTTCAAACGGGCGGAAATGGACGGTTCCCGTTAGCATCTCAACACGCCATGTATTTAGAACTTAGACAAGCTACTAGTTTCTTGTAGACGTTATTTCTTGACACGTTTATTAAAATTTGTTTTCTAATGCTATAAATTTCGATCACTAAAGGTCAGGCCAAGCATCAGAAAATTAATGAATATTGGTGTTCATGTAATGGAGTAATGTTGTTAGACAGGAAAGAACTATTAGAAGGATGTTAAAAAAGAGAGGTTCTGAACCTCGATAGCATTTTAATAAACGTGTCAAAAAATAACGTCTACTTCCTTCATCAATCCACACGTTTCTAAAGGAGATGGAAAATTTCATCCAACGAATACTAGTTTTTTAGGACGCCATATTGGATTTTTACAGAATGAGATAGAGGACAAAAAATTCATTTGAATGTATTGTCATCATATGCATTCATAGCCATGTTGATTTGACAAGATCTAGTTACCCGTGGATGTTTTGTTGAGAAATGAACGTAAAACATTTGATTTTGAAATTTGTCTTGTAAATTTATGTAATAGTAGGTACCTATTTTACATTATTAGCCAGATAAGCGAGTTTTTACTGGCGATAGGAGATAGAGCCAGTAAAAACTATTACCTGGCGTATAATGTACAATATTTTATTTGTTACTCATTTGTAAACAATAGTAAACGTAAATAATTAGTTCTTAAATTGATCTCGAAGAAATGTCTAAAATATCATGTTATCCATGTAACAGAGACTTCGCATTAGGTAATTCTGGCCAATGAAATTACTAGCTTGTAAAATTTTTACAGGTCAGCTGTCAGTTTTACAAGTCTTGTTTTGTCTTGTTAATCAACGTTTACAACTGAGTAACAAATAAGTCAGTTAAAGTTAGTGTTAGATAAAAATAATAGGCGGCGTATTTAAATCGCGTATAAAAAATCAATAATATCAATTTCATTAAAGTTTAACGTTGAAATATATTATATATTGCCGATGGGCGCTCTTCATTTTTTAGGGGTGAAAACTACCCCTTTTTGCCAAAACCCATAAAACTACATATTAAAGCTTAAGGTGAGAAAAATTTGGTTGTTACTGATTGATAGAGGCTTTGGAACATTCTTAAAGAATATTTCCACCCTCAAAAATGAACTCTTATTGTGTTTTAATAAAAAAATGTAGGTATTTACCCTCAAAAAGTTAATAAATGACGACAGTTGTGCTATTTTTTATGATAGAAAGTGCATTAAAACAATTGGATGCTGTAGCATCTTTACGTACCTCCGCCGGTTGTTTTGTAGTTATTTAAAAGAGAAGGACGTTTTTCACAAAATAGCTGAAATTCGTTATTCACTTTTAACTTTAATTATTTCAAAATGAAGTCTTCTAAACTGGTCACACTTCTAGAATGTATTAATAATACCTAATTAAAGGAAACTGGAAAAGGGGAAAGACTAATTTTAATTAGGATAGTAATTAGGGCCCTGATTTTTTTCCTGAGAAAAGTACGGATCTACCTTATATTCATCGTAACTCACTCACCTTTTATATGCTCAAGTTTGTTTTAAAAAAAGAAGAAAGGTTTTTTAAGTACTGTAAGTACTTTTCTCGAAAAATGCATATATAGTTTTACCATTATTTGACTGTAAAACTCTCTAATTTAGCTTTTGAAGAACAAGAGCTAACCTTTAACAAGCTACAACTCGGTTCGTATTGGTCATACAGCAATTATTAGTAATAAAACCATTTTCTTTGTTTTATTTAAAAGCTAATAAACAAAAAGCTCCACTCCGTGAAAAGAATTTATTTATGAAGGTAGGTATAGACCAGAGCTGGGCAGAATACTTTCAAAAAGTATTTGAATACTAAATAATAAATACTTTACACAAATCAAAGGAATACTAAATACTTATTTACGTCCAGCACAAGCGAATACTAGATACAGATACATTGAAAAGTATTCAAATACTTTAGAATGCATTCGAATACTTTCAAAAGTATTCGAATACTTTGAAAAGTATTTCATTAACTTACTTTGAAAAGTACTTATTCAAATACTTGTCACTCAAATACATTAAAAATGTAAAATAGTATACTAGATAAAAGTCTTAATACTACTTAAAAAATCAAGTTATATTTTGTATGGGGTTAGCTTTTTTTATATTTCTATTGTTATATACAAATTTAAGGGGAGTAAAAGTAATAATTTCAAACAGTTCCAAGATTGGGCTACTAGTTCAAAAGTTACAGCCTTTTGCATTTTTTTTCGAAATTGGTTTCTAGTCTATAACTTTTGATTGAGAAGTCTGATCGAAAAAGTACGAATTGTTTTGGATTCTACGCACCAAAATTAATAATAAAAAGTGTTTTCCCGAGAAATTTTGGTGTAGTCGATTTTTGGTAAAAAAGGAAGGTTATACACTGCCTTTTTTTGAGGCTCGAAAAAAAAATTGTCTCAGATCGACCCGGAAAAAAAATTTTCTTATAGAATGTGGCCTGTAGAATCCATAATTTCAACAGTTCCAAGATTGGGCTACTAGTTCAAAAGTTACAGCCCTTTGAATTTTCTTTCGAAATTGGTTTCTAGTCTATAACTTTTGATTGAGAAGTCTGATCGAAAAAGTACGAATTATTTTGGATTCTACGCACCAAAATTAATAAGAAAAAGTGTTTTCCCGAGTAATTTTGGTGTAGTCGATTTTTGGTAAAAAAGGAAGGTGATAACCTGCCTTTTTTTAGCTCCGAAAAAAAAATTGTCTCAGATCAACCCGGAAAAATTTTTTTTTATAGAATGTGGCCTGTAGAATCCATAATTTCAAACAGTTCCAAGATTGGGCTACTAGTTCAAAAGTTACAGCCCTTTGAATTCTTTTCTAGTCTATAACTTTTGATTGAGAAGTCTGATCGAAAAAGTACGAATTGATTTGGATTCTACGCACCCAAATTAATAAGAAAAAAGTGTTTTCCCGAGAAATTTTGGAGTAGTCGATTTTTGGTAAAAAGGGAAGGTTAAGTATTCAAATACTATGCGAAGTATTCGAATAATAAATATTTGTGAAAGTATTTGAGTTACAAATACAAATACTGCTTGCATAAAGGTATTTAATTACCAAGTATTTGAATACTTTAAACGATTTGAATACTAAAAAGTATTTACAAAATCGATTACTGCCCAGCTCTGGTATAGACGCTAGTAAACTTCCCGAATTTTAGAGGAATCTCTATAGAACATCCATTCTGAATGTATACAACATACATAGAATATCCTATTGAACATCTTTTGCATATTACAGGAATATTCATGGTATATCCAGTTGTCAGTATACCAATATACATAGCATGTCTGATGCATATAAGTACATGCATATACATAAGACATCCAAAACGTATATACTATGTATTATGTGAAGTCTGCGAAACTTATATCCCAAGCACATACATCGGACATTTGCGACATACTTCCACATTCTATGGATATACAATATCCCACGTGGAATGTACGTGATATATGCAATGTATATAGGTCTGCTATGTGGGTACTGTTTGATGAATCTATACTCATCAACTCTCCTCTACTTTGAACACTTTTCAAGCAATAGAAAAATTCCGCTGATCTGAAAAAAAATCACCAACATTCAAAATCCAGTGTATAGCGTATTTTGCATTTCATTTTATTATAACACTGTTTAGGGAGAGGAATATCAAGATCCTCACCTCTTCTTTTCCTGGAGTAGTTTCTAGGGTGCCTCACCTAATTCAAGTGGCACAAGTCGTTACCGATTATAGGTAGTTACTAATATAGGCATTGAGGCTTTGAATTTATTTTATATTCAAAGGTATAGGTAGATCCGTTTTAAAAATCTTCTACATGTATTTCTGTACACGCAATTTGTTTCTCTGATATACAATCTTTCAAATGTTGGGACCCCTTGCCACTATTTAAATGGTAGGGGTTGTTTCCGGGTTGATGTAGGTAAGTTAATTAAAAGCTCATGCTTGTGTTTTTAGATTATCAACGGAGCTAAATGAGCTAAAGTTCCAATCGAGTAGAAAAAATCAAAGATACATTCTTTGGAAGTTCGAATTTAATTGTTTCAAAGAGTTATAGATGTCTCTGACACATCTAAAATGTTAGAAGTCGGTGATAAATTAATCCTTGTAGGAAAGGTGTTCTGCGCCCGATAGTTGAAGAAATGCACCACGAGGTGGCAACAGTAGAATACTTGCCCTTTTAATTTTCGTTAAGGGAGGGTAATATAATGTAGGTAGGTAATAAGTAATCGATGTTTACATATTTCCACCCCCTTTGCTTAATGTTATGTAAAGCGTATTCGCACTCTCTTAGAAAAGAAGTTGATTTAAGGGAAGGTAAGTTATTTTATTATCGGGGCACATATGGAACCGTATTGTGCGAAGCGATACGCTAAACAAATCCTATATGCAAACTACGTGGTTCGGAGAGTCCTAAGGCTAATCGATTGCGACACCCCGCGACTTGGTCTTATCGTAGTCCAGCAGCCGCTCTGCGTTTCATTTTCAAACATTTAAGTCAATATGGAAAATGTCGCCGAAACGTTATTATGCATACGGTCGATTTGAATTTCTTCTCCTGATGGATAAATTCGAGTGTCAAATCCCCAACACTCAAATATAACAACGTCCGATACGTAACAACATGTTTATCGGAATATGCACATCGTGTATTGTTTCGAACTTCATTGTTGCACCACCTGCACTCGCATTGTGTGGCTTCTACAGAACAATGCATTGCATTAACATCCCTGATAATCTGTTAAAATGATGATACTATTTCGGAAGCGCCGCTTTGTGGTCTTTATTAGGTGTAAACTATTGCTTTTTGATACCAATTTGTTAATTTAACGCGAGTGGACTGTTATATATGGTCGATAAAAAAACGGTTGCATAAATCACCAAGAACCCTACGCAGATTCTTGGCGGTCAAATTGAAGAGCTTTTGCGCCATATTGTCTAGTGATCCATCATACGACTGTCAGTAGTCATTGTTACGGAAACTGTATAGAAGGCACCGATTGTTGTGACGCAGACGACTACTGTGTGAGCACGCATAATTGCCCAAGTTTAAAATCGACGGGATCAAATTGGCTTTGTGAGAATGAATATTTTATTTTGAGCAATCTCATTAAAGAAGCCAACATTAAATTGTCGTTAAAGATTAAAGGGGGACAAATATTTTATAATCGGATCGGATATGGAATTCCCTCCGCCAAATTTAAGAAAGTCGGAAGAGTGCCGCTTGAATTAATTATGCTAGTACGTCAGAATTTACGATAATATTCGCGCATAGATTTGAGCTTTCAACTCGTAAAATGGAGGAAATAAATCTGCTTTTTACTATATGAAAACCTTTGGATAGCACTTTTATGGCAGATTTCTGTGTGAAGAATACATAATCTATAGATCTATATAAAAGGCTACTTTATCGCCACCTACCACAATATGCATATACAGGGCTTGATGTAATTTTATATGACACATTATATATTAAAATCGGTTTTTTGACGCGGAAAATAGCCCATATACTATCAATATATCACATATTCACTTGAAAATCTAATGGACTCGCTTTTGTATTCGTTTCCTTCCGAGAGCTTGCACTGAAAAATGACATAGGTGGCGATGTTAAATCGAAAATACTTATTTCTCGCAAAGATTTGCCGGCCCTTAATGGGAAAAGGAGTTGAACTGTTTACAATATGATGCGATGCGGGTGATGTGTAGACGTATACGAAATGTGCAATCCACGGACTAATATATCCGTGCTTCGCCATTAATCATTTCGATCAGCGACAGCTTGGTCCGCGTGCGTACTTCTGATAACCCACGCGTCTCCTCCTATTTGCACGACTCTTCTTAATACCTCAGCAGTTTAAATATCCTCTTCTTTGGTAAATGTAAAAGATGCGAATATTTACGAATGTGTTACGTTTTATCCCCTCGTCCTATAGAAATAATGGGTAAATGCAGAGAAGGGTGATCTTCCCTGCGTCTAGTGGACCGTCGTGATAAACTAGGGGATGCTTTAGGGGAAATATGTTGAAAGCGTAGCTGTTCCGGCACAGTGTATCAGTAACCTACTGACCATCAGACATTGTTTAATTTCTTTCATTTTTGGAGGTTGGTAACACTTGATGGGGTTGAGAAATGACTAAAGGAACGTCAACTGTGACAGTTGGAAAGCTCTTTGCTACTTGAATAAAAGTAATGCACGATTCCAAAGTAAATGGCGGCGTAAAAATAAAAAGCGTCGTAGAGTTCGTATTGATTCCGCAGTGACAGCCCGGTGACATTCTTTATCAATACGTCACAGCTCATATTTCAAGTTCCCTTGCATCCGCCCTCGGAGCTACAAAGAAACTAAGTTCTTTCGGTAGCAGTGGGTGGTGGACTTGTATAAATGCGAAAGAGGGGCGCCAATGGGGCGTCGGGGCGCAACTCGTTCGCCCAATGGCGGCGCCATAACGCGTGATGGAACAAATACCGCCCACCGGCACTTGCAGAAGTTTTTCCAAATGTTTTTATTTATTACATTTGTATCCACCGAATGTACCGGTCGCGTCCACACTTCCTTCAGGTCGCGCAGTGAGTGTACCGCGGTGAGCGCGCACCGCCCCGCCCGCGACAGACAGACAAACAGTCAGCACCCTCACTATTACGACATCTCTCTGACTGTTTGCTGTAGTACGATTGTAGCTGCGGGTGATGGACTAACATTGTGCTGTGTACATAAAGGTGCTGCTAATACGTGTCGTTGTTACATTGAGTTACCGCCGTCGGTATGATGGACACTTCCGGTATGGATTCCGCTAGTGACCATAGCAGTCACGCTTCTTCCGGTTCGCCCGCGGTAGCAATCAAGCAGCCCTCGTCCCCAGTTAACAACAACCACTTGATCTCGAACAGCCACAATCATCAAGTGCACAGTCCGCGCCAGGCCAGTCCTCTGATACCGCCGATGTCGATGGCGCATCCTCTAAGTCCACCGCCGGTTACGTCGGCGGGTCTTGCGAGAAGTATAGCCCTCGGTCACATGCCGCCCCCCGGTCTGGGGTTGCTCAATTCGCTGGGAGTACTCCATAACCCTCTGGATCTCATGGCACATCACGCACCCCCGCGTTCTTACAACAGCCCACCCCCGATATCGACCTCAGATCCCACGGCCAACGAATGCAAGCTGGTTGATTACCGCGGCCAAAAGGTTGCTGCCTTCATTATCGCAGGAGATACGATGTTATGTTTACCACAAGCTTTCGAACTCTTTCTCAAACATTTGGTCGGCGGTCTACATACTGTCTACACGAAATTAAAACGGCTAGACATTGTGCCACTCGTGTGCAACGTTGAGCAAGTACGCATCCTTAGAGGTTTAGGAGCAATACAGCCGGGCGTCAATCGTTGCAAACTACTCTCTTGCAAAGACTTCGACACCCTCTACAAAGACTGCACCACTGCCAGGTACGTGTCGACTCTAAATTACCGTTCTACAAAACCAATCCCTTTCACCTTACAAAGACTCTCCTTAATTGTAACGCGAAAGATCACAGCTATGACCAAAATTTGCACCGGTGCAAAAGAACCCACTAAATCATGTATCAATGCAAGCTCAAGTTCATAAATACAAAACCGTAACACAAACCCTCGCAGTTAGATTAAAATAATTACAAACGCAACGAAACAAGGGGGAAGCCAGATCTAGAAGTGGAGCACGTATAGGGCCCCTTACAATTTATAATGCCGGTGCTCTCTCTCTTCATGGGCAAGTGAATTTTCTTCATCCGCAAACGGATAAAAGATCGATAAATTAACACCGGGTTTAAAACTCATTAAAAGTCAGCATCCCAAAAAAGAAGGCCTGACAGAACTGATTAACAGAAAGGCGCAGTGGGTCGCCTCTCTCTATGGATCCTTTACAATTGCTACTGATCATTTATAATTCAAATATTAGATCGCTTCGGCGGCGCAATTGAAGATGTTTCGTACCTAATAAACGAAAGGAATTTTGTTCGGGACGAAAGAAGAAAAAAAAACCTCCCGTTGTTTGCGCGTATAAATAACGAAGTGATTTTCTGGAACAAGTTGTAGGTATAACCCGAGTCTTGATGTTTTAATGGCTAAGGCGTAACTGTCAACAATATTTATTTAAAGATGATTTAAAACGCCATACAACATTCGAACTATATGCTTTGTTGTTATTATTTATTATACTCCGTTCGTGAAGAATACTTTGTATGAAATTACATGCATCTCGAAAATTTTATGGCACTCATCTTCTGTTTACCATTAACTATGAATCAATCAAATTTGATATGGGCACTTGCATTTTCACACGTCGCGTCAGCTTACTTAAGACACTTAACATTTAATTATCTTCTTCTGGTCGGGTCCAACAGTATGATGTAGCGAAATAAATAGGAACATTAATTTGACTCCATCTTGAGAAATTAGGTGTGCAAATTGGCGATCTTGCATACCAGATAAATGTGACAGATTTTTAAAATTGTTTGTACAGAAAACCAGGGAATGAAAGACAATTACAATTTTTACAGTAGTAACAAATACTGGAATGATGGTTAGAGGTAATTTTAATTCAATTTTACCACAGAAGCGATGTTTTCCCGTGGTGAGTAAATTGTCCAAACCGTTCTTAAGATGAATTTCAGTGTCTCCTAACGTCGTTTTAGACGATTAAAATCAGTTTCTGTAATTTTACACATCTACCTACTTCTACAGGGCGTCCCGCGAGGAAAGAGATAAAATAACGTGTTCCTTAGGTGAATTCGAGTCGAAAACGACCCATGAACATGAGTCCACAAATGCATCGTTACCGAGATATGATTTTTTTTTTAAATTTAGGTAATTAATATTAATAGGAAAAATAAAGCACTATACCTACTGATGGAACGCGAGACACCCTGTATATACAGGTTGGTGACTTGCGTAACGCATCATAGGGATTTCAATGTAAAATTCATAACATGCGATTATTGGCTCCCCAAATTATTTTAGAGCAAAAATGTATTAAGGTTTTTTGTAGAAAAAAATTTGTTACGTCAATCAACCGTACCTATTAGTTTTCAATTTTTTGCATAGGTAATAAAGACGGAAAATTGTAAAAATAAAACCCCCAACTTTTGCAATAATCTGTGATGCCATGGAATTTTCTAAAACAAAAACTACGCCAATATCCGTCATGCCATGAAATGTCTGCTATAAAACAAATCAAATTCTATCAAAAAGTATTATATTTAGAACAGCGAATTCAACATAAAGAAAGACCAAATTACTAAAAACGATTTCCTCATATAACAATTTACAATAAATGTCACCATTAACTGCAAGACAGTAACCAAGTCGATCATAAAATCCATTTCGAACTGCTGCTAATTGATAACTGGATATATCATTTGTTTTAGAAAATTCCATGGCATCGCAGATTATTGAAAAAGATGCGGGTTTTATTTTTCCAATTTTCCGTCTTTATATTAAAAATATTGAAAACCAATACGGTTGATTGGCGTAAACAATTTTTTTCCACAAAAAACTTTAATACATTTTTGCTGTAAAGTAATGTTATGAATTTTACATTGAAATCCCTATGATGCGTTACGCAAGTCACCACCATGTATATTCAATCACATATTATGCTGGAAATCATATTCATAATTTAATACAAAAGATTCCATGCTTTAGTCTATAGAGCTGGTAAGTTTCACAATGTACTTACAGTTATGCTTTTTACACCATGTAGAAACAAACACATGTAGAAAATGACGTTGAAGTTACATACCTATTGAATTTTTCTTGTGTATTTAATCATTGAATAATAAATCAGATTTATTATTCAATGATTTAATAGAAGATCTGAAGATGTATCTACCACTTTTATTGAGTGCTTTTATATGAAACTACATACTTTTCTGAAACACAAAATAAAATCAAGAAATGCAACTCACACCCCTTACAATTTTAAAATGGCAACATACAAAATTCGAGAGCTCTTTGAAGGTGGGATTACAGATACTATTCATCAGCCGAAGTTTATCTATATCCCCTTATACACAGTACCTACTCCTTAAAGACATGCTAATATTTAAGGGGGTGATTCTTGCACCCATTTTAAGAAAAAAACTTCCTATAACTTTTAAGATGCAGGGTGGTAAATGTAAAAAAAATCAGAGAATATTGTGGAGATCTTTATGAAATTTGGTCGGACACGAGGTCGGACAAAGAAAAACCAGAAGATCAAATTTGAACAAAAATGAATGAGGATTTACAAAATAATTTTTATGTTAATTGCAAGCAGTGGCTTAGTATTTTTTTCTCCAAAACTATTCAATGCAAACGCTGCACGGACGCCAGTGGTGGAAAAAATAAAAAATTTTGCGTATCAGAAAATGCATCTTGATGCATAGAAGACATCAGAGCTGGACATGGAGGAATTAATTCGTGCTTCAATTCTATTTGGTGAATTAAATGCAATGGAATTAAGCCTTTTTTAGTACTGCTATAAAAGAGCTTGTAATTAAATGCTTTTACAAAAGGAATTGTAATTGTGAAATGCAAAAAAGCTTAAATCACACGTTAAACTTAAGGCTGACATATGAAGTGTTAATTCCTTTCAAAGATGCTAAATCAGACAACACTGCAGATTGCAGTCAAGTAGTGTCATTTTACTGACGAGTTTTGTATTCAATTTTGCCCGAAATCGTAGTTTAATATAAAATTTCAATTTTCATATACCTACCTAGAACTTTTGATTAATGTCAATCTGTCAGCGATGACAGGGGTCATTATAGACATTTAGCAATGTGACAGATGCGGTCAGAAAAGTGACAGGTGCGACCGGTAAAATTGAAACTAATATATCCTGACATAAAGTAGGCACGCCTGAAAATAAAGGTTCCAAGACGACTTGGGGTAATAGTTATTCACATAAAAGTCAGGGAAATGCCACATTACTGGCGAGGAAATATTGAAGTATGAGACCCCTTTGATTTTTTTAAAACTTTACCACCCTGTATCTCAAAAATTAAAACATTTAGGACATACGTTCATAGGAAGTTTTTTTCTTAAAATGGGTCTGTACCTATATTTAAAGTATACGCATCAGGGTAGAATGTTTCAGATCCATAAAAATATACCTACTGCCCATAGCCGCCGACTTAAAAAAATTCCAGGGGGGCACAACCGTTGCTACTAAAAACTTGACACTGAACATGTACAGTGTGGTCCAATTTCGATGGGATTAAATGGGTAACTTTCTTATTAGCGCAGATAAATGAAAACAGTTGAGGTACTTGTTGCCTCTTTCTTTCATGCTTGTTCCATTACCGTTGCCAGAAGTAGGGTCTTGTCTTCAGTGGCGGATTTAAATTTTTTGCGGCCCTAGGCACACCGAAAGATATGCACCCCAAAATAATCTTTAAATTGTAATAAATTTTAAAATAAAAATCAAATTATAACTTGAAACTAATATGAAAAGAAATACAGTATACCTAAGGATAAGTTTTCACACACGTCAAAACTTGCATTGTCGATTATCGTTCTTACAATTACAGTTTGTTTAAAGTATCTAGGTACCAATTCCAATTTATTTCATAATTTTAATTAAAGATTTTTGTCATTTGTAACTTGTTAGGGACTTATTTTAAAACTTAAAATGCTACCTACCCCTAGGCACGTGCCTAGTGTGCGCATATGTAAATCCGCCACTGGTTGTCTTTTGTTTTTTTCTCAAAAAAACTGGAAAATGGCCGATTCCTTCAATTTTTTGTAACTCCTTTTGAAACTAGAACAAAATCGCTTTAATGTAAAATTCAAAGTTGACTTTAAAAGATCCTACTTGTGTTACGAACTTCCCGAAATGTCATACTTGTTGTCAATAATAAGTTCTCTACAATAAATTTTGTCTGAAAAAATATAGTCGCCTATGAAAAACACTTGACAGCTGTAGTTTTTTTATGTTACCTGGCATAGTTTATTATATTATATTTTTAGACGCACTAAAAGATTTAGTCGATAATATATTCCTTTAGAACAGAGGCGAACGGTTATTTTTCAGCAAGACGGTGTCCCAGTTCATAATGCGTTAATTGCGAAATTATTTAAATTATCTCGTAGCTAATAATTGGATGGGAACGGAGGGACCAATAAACGTTCACTCGACTTAAACCCATTGGATTTCTTTATGTGGTGTTTTTTGAAAAATAAAATTTAGGTATAAATATCCTTCTACAACTTCTACAACCACTATCCTGAATGCAACAAGATCTTTGAGAAAGAGAGGCAACATGTGCATTTCCCATAAAGGAAGGCATATCTTGTTCAATATCAGCTAGTTCACTGTTTTGTTTCTTTAAACGTTGATCAAGTTTATCCTTCAATTGTTTCATAGGCGACTATATTTTTTGTTGCTGATTTTCAGACAAAATTTATTATAAATAAAATTGTTATAGAGAACTTATATTAAAAATAAGTGACATATTAGGTATACATTTTCAGGAAGCTCGTAAAACAAGCAATCTTTTAAAACCACAGCCATCATTAAAAAAATCATCTTTGAGTTACAACGCAGTTAATAAGAGAGCAAGAAACTAACGGTATTGATTTTTAATTTAAAAAGTGTCTCAATAAGGCCAAAGGCACTTTGTTCTAGCTTCCAAAATACAGGAGTTGCATCAGCAAATTGAAGGAATCTGTGTGAAATTGTCTTGAAAGTAGTTTCTGTTACTGAAATTTTACTCATTTGATGTGAATTATCGAATTCAATATATAAGTACGGACATTGTGAAATTTCAAATTCTCTAACCAAATAATGAACAATGGTCTAAACGCAAAATACAACATTCTTATTTGCAAAATCGCATGTTAACTAATGCATGTAAGCTACTTTTGATTAAATACACAGTGGAAACAGACCACTGAGTATGTAGTTAATCATGAGAGAGTGCATGTTTTTATGACTTACTTATTTTTGTTAAGTAGACACGCGAAGAAATTAATAAATTCTGTTCTGAACTTCATTTTATTTCATACGCTGGGTCCCATGAGAATATGCAAAATGATTTGTTTCACTTTCTCTACTCTTGCTGTTAAACTAATCACTTTACCTACATTACGGTTAAAAAGACACTTAGCCCACTCATTGAAACCTATTAACATGTCAATTTAAGATCTGCTATAAAATAAAAATAAAATAGTAGATATATCTTTTTAATATACATATTACTGTAACGGGGGCCATTGGATCAAACAAATTTAAGACCATTTGTAAACGTTTTACATGTGGACAAATTTAATTGATTGGGGTTTATGTAAGAGTCTTTTAAAAAATACTTAAATTATAAATATTTTTCAAAATACAGGGTGTTTCTAAATGAATAACGGTGTTTCAACGCTTTGTAGTTTTTAAAATTATAATTCATACATCAAATGAAAGAGCAATTCAACCAGTTTTATCTGCAACTTTAGAAAAGCTTTTTCGCGCTTTTAAAGACTCCGAAAAAAGTGTTTAAGAAGTTGACTGAATAGAATAGTAGAAGTATGTATTCATGCAAAAGATTAATAATTGAAATACTCCTTAAGAAACTCTTAGATAAACCCCAGTTAATTAAATTTGTGCAGTGTGACGTGTGTACATGCAAAACAAATAGTCTTAAACTTGTTTGATTCAGTGGCGTCCGTTGCAGTTAATTACCTAAATAAAATATTAAAAGAAAGAGAACAAGCAGCAGAAACAAATTTTGATTGGAAGACAGTGCTACCACCCACTTTGATCGATAACATTAAAATCGGCAAGCGTGAGAAAGAAATTGCGGAACTTTTAAAATTGAATGTAAGGTAAGGAACCAAGGAGGAAGATTAATCTGGGGGATAAGCGTCGGGCATGTAAATAAAAATAGCAGTTTAGGTCGCAAAGGTCATGAAGTATTCATAAACATTTGGGCGTTAATTTTTATATTTGAAACGAGTTTGGTATAAAAATGTATGTCTGGGGAAATGTTCTGCGGGCGAGTAATTAAAAAGGCGCTTGCGGTTGGGATGACGAACGCTGAATTGGCCTGGCAAGAAAAAAGCACACACTTAAGCCTTATTCCGCGACTTTAATATTTTATTTATTTTTAGCCGAAGCAATCACAGTTTGTACGCAACTTATTATATTTTGTGTTGAAGTTAAATGGGTTTTTGTGAAGCGTACATGCATTTACGTTGGATAAATGCAAGAGCGCGGCCATTGTGCAACGAGATTACCTACGTTATAATGTATACCTGTCCACCTTATTAGATCTCTACTCTCCTTTATCTTATGCACAGATGTAGTTTGTAGAAATTAATTGCTTATTCTGTAAACATTGCTGCTTTTATTTGAAATCGTGACCGTTCTCCTATAACTGGCTACAACAAACACTCTTCAGTGAATTGAATTGTTAAACAAAAGATTGCACTTGAAATAAATCTTGCTCGTGGTTTTTTTTCAATTACCATTTAGACGTGTAATTATAGTGGCGTTACTCAGGGCTCGTTTATCGGTTCGTTATTATTGCGAAGAGTTAATCGGACGCGCGTCGACGACGTGTTCGGAAGGGCCACGGTTAAACGGCGCAACGAGTGGCGGAATACAAATTGGAATCGCGGAAATAGTCATTGTGAGAAGATTTATCTCGAATCCACAGGTTGCCAAAGCGTCTGGCACGATGATCCTGGGGGATTACCGCATTTTCCGTCTGTTGAATGGACGATCTCCCTCACAAACGGCATGCGTACTCGTTACGAATCCAATTCCTATTTCCTGATGCTGAATGTTTCTCGAATTTGACTGCATTCGCGCTTTGCGCGTTTCCCGAAGCGTTTCCAAGCGCCGTGCTCGACCCTTGTTTTTTCGTCCAAAGTGCGAGACGCTACTTATTACTCGTGCCGTTTTTTGGCAAACTTTTGGGATGATTGGATCTCGGTGGTACTTAATTAAAATTAGCGAGAGGTTATCTTTCATATTTTGCAGATTAGCCTAGTATTTTGGCACTAGAGAGTCAATACATTTCATCATACTGTTAATAAAGCAAATAAGTCTAAAAAAACTTGCAAAAACTAATTTTACTATAAAACTGTTTTTTTTTCTCTAGCCGTACCAAAATGGCGTGAATTTTTCACCAAAAGCTCACTGCAAAGTTGGCATTTGTGGTACCGTTTCACCTAGACATTAAATTACTACCCTTTGTACGTATATGTTAAATTACAGGTTTAACGCATCAACGTATACATGTAACACGTTTAAAGTTTGGGTTAAAAGTACCATTTTTGAAGCGAAAGGGTAAATTGCTTTGGTGTTTCTAAGATCGAACATTTTGTATATATTTATTTAATTTATTTTTAAGTCGGCGGGGTTTCAGCCAAAGCTGCTCTACCAACCGAATAAGGAAACAAAAAAATATAGTTCCATTTAAAATAATAAAGTTGGTATCTACAGTTTGTGAACCACTGGTTGAAAAACATTTTTTCTGTTCTCATTAAAATAGTGTTGTAAAATTGTTGGCTAATTTAACAGACTTCGTAGCTAGTTATCGAGATAGCAATAGTCGACGAAATAAAATGAACACCCTGTATATGAGTTTAAATGAATGTCACAAACTGACAAAATGTAATCAATGCGACTAAGTAGACGCAGATATGATTGTAGAAAACTGCTACCCCAAAATATTTCTCCCTCTTCCATCACCCTCAAAATATTGCCTTCTTACTCTCCGTCCTCGAAATCTTCTCGTTTCTTGAGATCACCATTTTATTATGAAATATAACCCCCTCCTCTACTAAGTGTTGTGAAAATGGAACGTTATTTATTTAACCGATTGAGATTCAAGAAGATTTCGAAAGAACCAAAATCCTAAAGCGGCCTACGTTTGATTTCCGGACCCAAAAAGTTTTTTCTCAAGGTTTCGCCCTTTCAACTGAACCAGAAAAGTCGCAAGTAACACTACACCCTGTGGGTTTCTTATGAAACTAAAACTAGAGTTTCATGGGACTGCAATTTTTTATTATTTTGTTGTGGACTGATGAAGAAGATACCAAGGGGATGAAAGTCCAGAAGATGAGTACTGTTTTTGTGCAGATTCCGTCTCCAGGTTTCACAAACAACGTTTAAACGCATATCCATCTATTCTATTTCTTTCATGCGAATTCAAGTCAAAATGGGTCCTATTTTCGTACCTATTTTTGGCCGAGGGGAATACAATAAACTCTTCTTCGAAGATTTTATTAGACAGCCGATGAATATAATGTAAATACGGATGGGGCTAATTCTTTGACTTAATTCTTATCAACATAGGTCCGCCAACGCTTTGTTAGAGATCTACAGGGCCTTTCAAGATTTTTGCGAACTGTCAAAACTAATAAAAACAAAAGACTATCCAAGTAAAGCCAAGGCTTACCGGACCATTTTAAAAATTTTACTCTCATTTAGCTAATTACCCAAAATGGATTTTTATTTTTTTCTTGATAACGGTCGCCATTAAGAAAAAATTACAAGAGACCAAAAAGTTTGCAAAAAAAAGCAGAAAACGAAATTTTTATTACGCAATCTACCAGTGGCGCATCGCAAAAAAGTTCATGGGTAGAAAATGGAACACGACCCCTGAGAAAAAACACCCTGTAGATCCCATTACAATTTATATGACCTATGTTTATATGAACATAAAATAAGCAGCCCCTTACGTATTTATCATATTTGGGAATACCCTGTATATTACCATAAAATTATAAGCGGTACTACACGAGGCAATTGTTTATTCACATGTCAAAATGACAGTTTGGTATACTTTTGAATGGTTATAACGTGGGTTTCGAGTGAATCACATCCAGGGGCGGAGTGGGTACTTACGGGCCAGGTGGAATTGCATAGGTTACGGACCATTAAAGTATTAGTGTAGTAATGAAGGTGGGGGGGGGGGGGAGCTCTGCGGTGCACCACAAAAACATTTTTTTGCTTCATTTTAGTACTCCTTTTTCGGAAATCAATTACAATACAGTTTTTTTTTTAAATTGCAGCTGATAATTAAAAGTAACAAAATATACAATCCAAACGAGGCGCGTCGCCTATCATTGTATTTCATCACTTTCATGCTACGACAAAAATGATAAATTCATTGTAAAACACTTCAATTAAAACAGAATTTTTTAATTTTTTAACAACCTAACATCAACCCCAAGAAACGTGTTAATAACTTATTAATAGTGCAAGAAACTAAATACAGCACATACTTATAAATTTCCAACGGGCCATTATGACGTACAGGCCAGGTGGCAATCGCCACCCGCCCCCCTGGGCCAGTCCGCCCCTGATCACATCAACTGTTTTATTTCTTATGGACGCCATATTGAATTTTTACGCCACTGGAGAGATTAAAAAATTACAAAACCAGTACTACTACACAGTACACATTTAGTGTTCCATTTGGAAATTAATCTTGAATTTTTGCCTTAAAGTCTACAATATGCATTTCTCACGGCAATAATTCCATAGCTTACTTGAAATTATTTATGATTAAAACAAAATTCATTTGTTTATTATCATTATCAACAGTGCCATGTAGTAGGTATTAGGTATCGTCGATTTTGTAATTTTTTTTAGAGAGTGACGGAAAAATCCAATATGGCGTCTATAAGGAATAAGAAAGTTGAAGTGATTTACTCGAATCTCACAAGCCATAAAAATCATAAGTGATTTTTTGAAAACTACATTTTTGGTTTTTTGGCCATAACTTCGCTATTTGTAGAGTTACAAGAATCTTTGAAAGAGAACAATAATCCCACAGTGGAAATGAAAAAAAAACTCACCCAGTATACAGGGTGAGTTTTTTTTTCATTTTAAGCATTAGGATCTCGGAAACCGTAAGACATAGAGATTCGGTTAAATGAGGAAAGATTTGTCGTTTAATAAAGAGCTTATTCAAGATATGCTTTTGTTTTTTTTTAAAAATCCACAGTTTACTAGATATGAGCGAAAAACAGATTTAGTGATTTTTCATTTAACTGTTGTAAAATCGTTAGTATTAGAAATACAGAAATATGCATAGAACAACAATTGTAGATTTTTTTCCGTTTAATAAGAAACATTTATTAATATTCAATCTTCTTTTATAATTTTCGAGTTATAACGCAAACTTACATTTTTTTAAATGGCAACCATAGTTGGCTGACATTTTTAAAAAGTGCATTTTTTCTATTTACAATGATATAAGGTTCATTATACTTACTTTAACAAATAAACATGATACAGAACTGTTTGCATTATTAAGAGTAGTAAAAACAGATTTTAACATGGGAAACATTTTTGTTCTCTTAATTACTGTCTATTATAATTTATAGTTATTTGTGCGGCGGGGCACCGTTGTGTTGAAACCAGCGTAGTCGTGTTTCTAAATCTAACCCATCCTACATATCTTGTAATTCATTTGGTAGAAAATGAAGATAACGTTGGCCTGTCCAATTTTTGTCGTAAATAAAACGTCCAAGAATTTGCGATCTAATAATTCCGGTCCAAACATTCAATCCAAGTTTTCTTTGAAGCCTTCAAGTTCAACAATGAACAGCAGTATTTTGTTTATTTATTGTATTCCATGGCATGATACGATCTAAATCTAAGGATTTAATGTTTGACGCGTAATTATTGGATCGCAAATTCTTAGACCTTTCATTTACGACGAAAATGGGACAGGCCAATGTTATCTTCATTTTCTACCAAATGAATTTCAAGATATGTAGGATGGGTTAGATTTGGAAACACGACGTAATTTACGCTGGTTTCAACACAACGGTGCCCCGCCGCACAAATAACTGCAAGTTAAGTAGGTAGGTATTGAATATGATTATTAATTTAACTTTCATAGTGATTTTTTGAAGATGGCCTTTAAATATGTTAAAGGTGCCACAGTTACACTATTACCTATCTCACTAGATATTGTTTTCCCTGGCCAACTCTGTTTACTTACCTCTCAATAATACGAAAATTACTGCAGGGCGTTTATTTATTAAAGTACGTTTAGCAAGCCTTATATCGTTATAAAGAGAAAAATTAGTCCATTTTAAAAATGGCAAAGCCAACTATGACTACCATTTAAAAAAATAAAAGTTTGTATTATAACTCAAAAATTGTAAAAGAAGGAAATTAGTATGTTCATCATGTTAAACATTAAAATGTCTAAAACTTTTATTCGTGTCATTTTGCTGTATTTCTAATACTAACGATTCTACAACAGTTAAATGAAAAATCACTAAAAGTGTTTTTGCTCATATCTAGTGAACTGTGGATTTTTTTCAAAAAACAAAAGCATATATTAAATAAGCTCTTAAAACGACAACTCTTTCCTCATTTAACCGAATCTGTATGTCTTATGGTTTCCGAGATCCCCATGCTTAAATGAAAAAAAAAACTCACCCTGTATAACAGGGCGTAATTTGATTGGAATAATTTTATGCGTTTTAATGTAAATTAAAGTTATCATGAGTATATTGCCACCACATATCATTTTTGTGCAAAACTGTCAACGTTACAAATATTTTGACTATTGTCATCTACTACTAAGCATGATGTGACTGATGGCGAGGGAACAAGTATAAAATTAGGTGCATAGACTCAACGCAGCAGAGTGTATTTAATTCGTGAAAATTCGCGATGGTTTTTATTGATTTAATTAACCGCGTTAAACTTATCTGATAGTTAATTCCCATGGAAACAACTAATGTATTCACATATAGAAGGTTAGCATTCGGTAAATTTAACCGAAACAAGAAAAATTTCACCACGTCCTTTTAACACTTAACAATGGAGATAATTGTGAATGCATTTCGGTGGAAATTAACGGTTAGTTAAATTTAACTGAAGTAATGGTCATGCAAAATAAGTAACATAAAACTAGATTGTGTGTAAAACCTTAGATAAATTCTGATGTACCTACAGGGTGGTTCAAATTCGTGGCCACCATTGGGATCTGCGTAACGGTGAGAGGTACAGTGTAGGTTAAATGGGGGGCACAGTTACCCCATTTGAAATTTTTGAAAAATCATTGAAAATAACTGAGATATCACCGAAATACTGAAAATGTCAAATTTTAAACGGTCGGCTATGAACGGTTTCCATTAGCACTTCTTTTTCGGGGGAGAGAATCAGAATTTCCATAACAGGCTAGATGCTACAGGCTACTATGCGCTCAAAAATGAGTTACTGTCGAGTCGCCTTTGAAATTTTTGTTTATATGGAAAATCGTATTTACTTGAACTTCCAAAGGCGACTCGACAGCAACTAATTTTTGATCGCCCGTTACCAGGGTCTAACCCTGGCCCGTTACTACTTATGAACGCCATATTGGATTTTTACGGAATAACAAAAAATGAAAAATAATGATGTGTGTTAATACTTAACCAAAGAAAACTGGTTATTGGTAAAATCCCCCCTTTTTGTTTACCTGTATTGCAGAAAATAATGTAAATTTAGAGTGTCTAACTGAATCTGCCTCAGAGCAGTTGAATTGTAATAAATTTTACATTACAGCAAGTATTTTATTTATTCAGTTTAATAGGCACTCGATAAGTTAAATTAACAATGGTCCTTCGAGCCGGATGTCCGGTTAAAACATTCAAACGCAATCAAATTTAGTCACAATAACGCGAATCGTGAGTGGTTACCAGTCAATTATTACAATTTCATCGGCAGTCCAAATACAAATCCATCGATACAACATCCAACAACAAAGAAAAGGAAAAGTGCATCCATTCATCTACCTGGCAAGCTTACCATAACATCAAGTAAGAATTCCTTATTTACCTATTTTTAATCCTTCAAGGCTTCGACACAATAACATTACTAACAATGCCCGATTCCAATAATACTGAAAAAATTAAAGAATTGCATTACAAACGCGGAAATTTTAAGACAAAGGTAACTTTATTTCAAAGGTTCATTAATGGTTTATCTCCTGATAATATTGCAGAAACAGACCTCATTAACCTGCAACAAAGATTAGCTAAATTTCAATTAATATATGACCAATTTGACGACATTCAAAATCAATTAGATAGATTAAACCCAGATTGTGAGGATAATTTAGAAGAAAGGGAACAATTTGAAAACAATTACTATTCATTATTATCTCAAGGTCAACAATTAGTGAATCTTAGAAAACCGCCAACTGAAATAGCAAATGTTTCCCAAACGGCCAAATCGGCTAACGTTAAATTACCTAAACTCACAATCCCATCTTTTGATGGCAGTTTTATTAATTGGCGCACCTTTCATGACACTTTTGTAACAATTATACATAATAATTCAGATTTAACAGATGTTCAAAAATTATGTTATCTCAGATCCGCTTTAAAAAATGAACCTGCAAATTTAATTAGCTCCCTTGACACATCAGACACAAATTATTCTATTGCATGGAAATTGCTACAGGAGAGGTACAATAACAAAAGGCGAATTATATACAATCACGTTCGAGAAATTCTGGATGTCAGTAATGTTAGCAAAGGATCTCACGTGACCTTACGGCATTTAATTGATACAATTCAAAAACAATGTGTCACAGTATACTTTTACATAAATTTTGAAAAAATTCAAAAAATTTTAATATGTGTTCAAAGGTTTACACCAATTAATTGTTGCGATTAGAGAGTGAAAAAGGGCGATGGAAGGTAGGTAACTATTTGCTTGTGTTGGTCAAACTGAAAGACGCGTAGAAATCGAGATCGATAAGAAAAAATTAGTATGCCCCGAGATTATCTTTTGTGTTTTAATGGTTGCCATTTAAACGAGCTACGCATGTAAAACGGGTAGTAATTACTTGTTAGTTACGAAAATGATTGATGGGGAAATTCTTACCTAGGATTAGCATAAATATATTAAAAACGAATTAATAGTTTCACTAACGTGGTAAGTGCAGCTGTTCGGTTCCCACCGAAACTAAAACCGAAAAAACCGCCGGATAACACCGTTCGGCCGCCTTTAAAAAGCGTTATTTTAAAATATACTTTTCGAGTGCAATGAGCCAGATCATATTTTCAAATCCTGCGATCCGTATGAATACTCTCTGTATGTATTGTGCGCAAAAATGGGCTATATAATCGGATCCTCGACAATAACAATGTGAGGCTACTGTAACTCACTGTCTATAATAGATGGAATGCTTATTTATACACACACCACCCCTCGGGCTTAAAGTGCATACAACTGCCGTTAATTATATGCCGGTTTTTTTTGCGCGTTTACTAATTAAATACCCCGCTCTTCACGAGATCTTCTCCTTATTATCGTATAGACGAATTTATGGTCTGGTGTGGTGGTATCATTGCGTGTCTTGATATCTTATTTCAAACCATTAGTAACTCGTTCCGCGCGCTTTTGAGATGAATTATTGTATCCATTTCCACTAATGAACTAACTTTTGATCTGCCACGGATCAATAGAGACAAGCGACAAAAAAAAGGAAAACACAACCAGAACGCCATTTTGCATGCAAATTTTTCCGAGTATAAATAACAACTTCGATTGGTTCTTCGATACCATCAATTTCCTTAATGTGTATAATTTATTGTGCGGATTCATAGCCCACGGAAAAATTTTTTTTCAAGGTTATTACACGGGTTCTTTACGGATTTGATCGTCGAAGTAGTTCGTTTCTCACTAATTTTTCTAACTGTATCGACAAATTTAGTAATTAAGCGTTCTCACACATCGCGCACTCGTAAACTCGTCCATCAAAGAAGAAAGTAAAAGAAGAAGAAGAGGGCAATTAAATATTGTGCGAATTTTTACACAATAGTTCGCCGTATGTTATAAATAATATTTAATGAATTGATCATTAATGTTTTTTTATACGCCCAGATTCTCTCACGATACGGGAGCGCGGTGAAAGATCTTATTAATTAATTGTAATTTTTTTAAATAATAAAATTATTAAATTATAGGTAATCGACACGGATTTACTATGCGGAGTTTGCACAAGAACAAATTTAATTGAGTTGTATCACTTTTAACTCTCTTAATTATCCAATTACGAGTACAAAATGAATCATTCTCGCATCGGGTCCGCTATGTTTTAGATTACCGAATTCTGCAGCACATTGTGTGCCTGTTTATTAACACGCACAAGTTTGCATTAAACGTCGGTACAGTAATGATACATTGCAAACAGTTCTTACACATTTTATGGAAATTGGGATTAAGCTCTGTGTTAAAGGTACAAAAGTAGTGGGATTTGAAATTCGATTCCTAGGCGAAATTTTTCTCTACCAACCGTTTTACACAAAACTGACCCACCTCAGCACAGAATTTTCGTTTCAATTGCTAAATTCTGGAGTGGAGCCGCGATTCGAACTTTAAACCGCGTGACAAAATTCGCAGCACAGAAAAAACATGATTCCATCACGTAGGAGTTGTGCGCGATCATTCCGACGATCCCAGTTTGAAGACAATGAGGCCAAAACTGTAGAAGAATATAGGAAAAAAAAACCTGAAAAAACACCACGTTAGTAAACCACGCTCGGGGATGGCGCCCAGATGTCGACGACGGCATATCGTGTAGCCCAGCCGCTACAGTTGTTAATTGCACGTCCCGGTAGGTATACGTAAGTCCTTCTATCAGCGTTGTTCTACGGACCATCATTTGCTGCCAGCTATTGAACTAAGTTCTTTTTTTTGGACCTATACACCCTGCCAACAGTTAGCTTAATCCGAACGAAAGCAAAAAAACCTACTTGTCAGATTATTTGTAACATGTAAGTCTGTAAAACATTCGGTGGCAGGTGCAACCATTGTTTTTTTACTGTTTTTATGAATAACCAGAGTGTAGTCTGTTTCAAATTAAGTCGGTACCATTGCTATTGGTTGTATAGAGACAGAGAAAGACGGGAAACTTATCAAAATTGTCTGTTTTTGTCTACTGAATTCATCTGTACTTAAAAACACAAAACAACCTCGATTTTCATGGATAACTAGATCGAAATGAAAATCTTGGCTATTTTAACTATTTTGGTTATAGTGCACTTTTGTAGAGAATTAAATAACATGTCATTTGCCTTATGATGTTATAATATACAGGATGTTCCACATAAAAAAGTCGCAAGTCGCATGTTTGGATTCAGTAGAAAACCCATTTTAGGAATTTAACCGTCTACTAACTAAACATCCAAGAAAGTTAGCAATAGTGCCGACTCAATTTGAAACAGACTGTATAACTATAACAGAACTAACGGCTCTTTACATTCCCTCCCGAATATGGCGCATCCCTAAACTTTTTCCAACATAACGAATCCAAAATAGGTTTTTGAAAAATTTGAAGAGAATGACACTGCTAATTTTGGACGGATAGCAAAAATGCTCAATTTCACGAATTATTATATATTATTTATTATTATTATATATTATTATTTTTCCTTAATTTTCAAACGCTTTCTGACTGAAATCGTCGGTTTCATGTTTCAAAGACCTTCAGATACCAAACTTCTTTAGTTTATTTCACACTTTTTAGGAGTTCCATTTTGGTAAAGTATGTGTTAAGGTTTTTGATTAAAGAATTGTCTCATAATTTTTATTACGAATCCGAGTAATGATCCAATCAGGCAGATATAGAATCACACACAAATTTAAAGGAGAATTTTGCACTGCAAATCGAACAGAAGAGGTTTTCGTATCCCAGCGAAAACATGCATATTTCCAAGTGCCTTAGATAAATCCACCTCCGGTTTATTACACAGGGTGTTCGAAAAGTATGGAATATCGTATGTAATTGCAAATATCCATTGTATCAAAAACGTTTCCAATAAACATTTTTATCACATGCAATTTTTTATTTTTTCAAACACGTAAAATATTAATACACTTGTAATTGAAAATCGCGAAATCGAGTCACCCATGACCGTTTTATACTCTTGTAGATATTTAAACAAGTGAAGGTAACTTCTCCTCCTTCTTTCCCCACATCTCAGCATAATTAAAATTTTAGTACTCTGCCTTTTGGATTAATGAGCCGTTTCTGTTAACTCAAAAGTGCATTTCACTCACAAATTGACGTCAACCCATGTAAATTAGTAACTTTTGTACTTCAAATTCACGTACTACCTTGACAGTTCCAAGGGACAATCAATTGTTTCAATATCTAGATGATCATAAAACTGCCATGGGTGACTAGATTAATAAGCATTATCCTACGCGTAGTTTTTCGCGATTCTCTCAAAATTTTTCCTTTGCAAGGGTATTAATATTTTACATGTTTGAAAAGGGAATAAATCACTATCCACAACGTTGGCAAAAGCAGAATCTTGTTATTAAAAAAAATGTATCTGTTGATTTAAAAAAATAAGATAACAAAAAATTCCATGTGATAAAAAATTAAATACAAAATAACTTTTACCCAAAATCGTCCTGAAACCTTCATTTTCATGCCTACTTTCTGCCAGGAAATTTTAGTTTCCATGAGAGAGGCAGAGCAGACTACGTTTACTGCCGCTTGCCACTTTACTGGCCGCACCTGTCATTTTACCGACCGCACCGTCACTTTACCGGCCGCATTTGTGACATTTGTAAATGTCTATAATAACTCCTGTTATCACTGACAGATTGACATTAATCAAAAGTTCTATATAAAAATTGAAATTTTACATTAAAATACGATTTCGGGTAAAATTTAATACAAAACTCGTCACTAAAATGACACTACTTGACTCAGAAACTAAAGTACTCGGCCCCACAGGGGCCTCGTCCTTCAATATTTCCTCACCAGTATTGTATCATTTTCCTGACTTTTATGTAAATAACTATTATTTGAAACATTTTTTGACAAAATGGATATTTACGTACTTCGGACACCCTGTATATGTTTTAGTGATAGATAGGTACACGATTTAAAAAAATATTTGATGTATACACTACGAGCCCTTTCACACTATCCGTTTTGTCTAACGATACTTTAAATTATTCAATTTGCTGATTGTTTTTGACGCATATTCGTAAAAATTATAATGTGCTATCGATAACAGTTAATCATCTTTAAGTTTGACCTAATTTTTCCAAAAAAAGGTATACAGGGTGTAATATGTAGTTAACTACGTAAAAAGTAGGTGGTACAGGAATCTAAAACAAGCATTTTTTAGTACCTCCTTCTCCAAAGATTTTGAATTTTTGAACATTATCCATCGTTCCTCTAAATGGAGTTGAGTGATATCAAAGATTAAGAAAATCGGGAAGGCGTTGAAATCCGATTTTCTTAATCTTTGAGATTTTTTTACAAGGAACCATAACACATAGGAGGGTGGAACTAGCAACTTTACCTACGTGGTTGAAGTTGATTTTAATTTTGTAAAAAAATCCCACTCCAAGATGGTGCGGAGTTTCGTAAAAAAAATCTATACACGACCAAATTTCTATCTGGAGCTTTTCATTTTATCATAAGAGCTAGACTTAAATACAAAAGTTGTGGGGTCATAAATCGCCAGTAAATCTAATAAATGATTATCGCAAAGTTGGTAAAAATGCAAATTTGGTAAACTTTTAATAGAACACCCTGTATATTTTTCAAAAATTGAATATATATTTTTTTTCTGATTTGAAAAATATATATGTTGATATTTGCTTCAGCCGATTTTGCAAAAAAAAATGGCTATCATATTCATTATTTGTACAATTTGGTTACATTTTGTTTATTGAAAATAAAGATTAAAAAGTAAAGTTGGTCTAGGGGTTATTTCTATGGTAAAAATAATGTAAGTATATTAATTAATAATTAATTATTAATTAATAATAATGGCCATTGGTAAAATAATTTGATAATACACTATGAATGCAAATAAAAGCAAATTAGAACATATATATTTCTGAAATCAGAAAGAAAAGATCTATTCAATTTTTGGAAAATATAGGGGGCGTTCCATTAAAAATTTATCAACTTTGCGATATTCATTTGTTTTTTTAACGTTTTCGGGTGATACACGATAAACCCTACAGCTTTTGTATTTCAAGTTTTTTTCTGTGAAATTTCTGTGATGCTTTTGATCGAAAATAGTTTCCTTCTCATGGGTTCTGTGGGAAAGAGCATACTTGATCAGATTGAGATATTACTCTGAACCATACGTAATTGATTTGTGCGTTTGGCTACCGCTGGATGATGGCAAAAGACCGATTATCAATTTGATTAGAAAATTGCACTTCGATGCCCCACATTAACTGTAAAAATGTAAACGTAAAATCAAAAAGGATTTATGAACTGTTTGGCATGTTAAGTAGCTTAATAAAACATGCTTGACGTGACAATTAATTTTGAGTACTTCACTTGTGACTTTAAAGGCAAATTAACTCAAGTAGCGTGAAAATCAAACCAAGTAGCGAGTTATTTTTCGTTTACTCAAGCAAAAGTTGGTCTAATTCAGTATTGGAAACAGTCCTAAAACGCTTCTTTTGTGATGTGTTGTCATACTTTCCGGAATCGTTTCAAATCTTCCTCATTTTAATAGTTATTTACATAAAAGTCAGGAAAATGACACATTACATGACTACATTACATTACATTACGAGTCAAGTAATGTCATTTTACTGACGAGTTTTGTATTAAGTTTTACCCGAAATCGTATTTTCATATAAAATTTCAATTTTCATATAGAACTTTTGTTTAATCTCAATCTGTCGGCGATGACAGGAGTCATTATAGACATTTAGAAATGTCAAAAATGCGGCCAGTAAAGTGACGGTGCGGCCGGTAAAGTGACAAGCGGCAGGAAACGTAGTCTGATCTGCCTCTGTCATGGAAACTAAAATTTCCTGACAGAAAGTAGGCATGAAAATGAAGGTTTCAGGACGATTACGGAGGGCAAGATGTCAGAAGGGGCGGAGTGAGTTGAGTAGGGTGGGTGGGGAAGGACAGTGATCAAGTGACACCAAGCGGATTTCCCTGGAACCAACGGGCCCGCGCAATTCAAACAGTATACGTATTTTTGTACAATGCCTCGTATCACATGGAACTAAAAATTCAAACTCACATACTTAGAGCTTTGAACTCTTTTGGTCCCTAGGCTATACCCTATGGTGCTTTAAATGGATAATCTGCCAGTATAAGTTTTGGTCTTGGAAACTGACTAGATGTATTTAACCTACATCTCATCTTCTCCAGCTTTTCAATGACATAATCAGCGAAAAGCAACTGTAATCCATCCACGCTATTTTCAAATTAAGATAGGAATCGAATCGGTAATTAACATCTGGCTATATTACGCATTAACAGCGATTAGGCGTTGGATAGTTATAATTTAATCCAATGACTGGGTCAAAAAGACGAGAAGGAAATTACAGTTTTTTTTGCGCGTTTCTTCTTTGTGCATAAACAATGGGATGGATGGTCGCTGATTACTGATGTGCACTCATATTTCAGAAAGAATTATGGCATATGCTTAAAGGCCATAAAAGATATTCTACCTTGAATAAATAAGATGCTAATTAAGGTACTACCAGCCGTTAGTTTTGAATAAATTTAAGGAATATTAACGATACACGTCGCTTTAAATAAGCGGCAAAGGAGCGCGTTCAATTCTTACATTTTTAAATTGCGCAATTAAAGCACAATGATCATTTAGATGTTTATCAAAGCAGCTACTAATTCGAATTTAGCGTTGTTGCGTTAGAAAGGCATGTTGTTGTTGACCAAAATCGTCAATCATAAAAACGTGTAAACGCGAAGTGGGCCGTCCGGCCAGAAAAGGACGGCCAACTTCACGTCACCGGCTTCCAACTTTCGAAACAAACGTATATGCAAAAATATCAAAACGTTTCGGAGGGCACATTTACCCAATGTCAATCAAACCAGTGTTTCAGAAAGGCTGATAGAGATCGCGTGTTAACCGTTTAACCTTAGCTTGTAACTTGCATAAGGCTTAAAGTCCCGTGGAATAAGTTGCAACACGCGAACGCATTGCACGCAACTTGCATAAGTTTACAAACGTATATTTGGCCACAAACAGACGAGCGTTTAAATATCCACTCGAATGTCTCCCGAAAATCTGCGTAACCGAAATGGGGCGCGATGATGTTATTAAATGCAGTTAATTCCGTAAACTGAAAATTAATGGTCGCGGTTTACCAAGTCCACTATAAACAGTGCGGTCGCTGCGGTTTCGAGAGCCTCTGCGACAGTCGACGAAACAATCCCAAATGCAATAATTGGCATCCAGTGGCGCTTCTAAATTGCAATAATCAAACCAATCACCGCCCCGACGCAAACGAACAAAAATCCCGTTCCCAATTACCTTCCTCGTTTTGTTTTCATATCGAATTGCATTCCATTTTTGCGACGCTTTGTTATTGTAACGCTCCTCTGTTTGTGCCCATTTGAACGGCAGCATGAAGCTAATGTTAGCATAATGCAATTAATTGCATATGGTTTACTGTATGGCACTGCAAATAAACTCTTAGTTTACAAATTGCGTTGCGAAATTAACGGTCAACGATATTTTGATTAACAAAGCGATTCTGGTTTGCTTTTCCCATGCGAGTATGGCAAAATTAATTTACATAGTCAAAACCTATTTTATAAGTGTCTCTCATGCTCCCTTTTTATTAAGCCAAGTATCTCCCCCACTTGGCTTCCAATTTATAAACGTTATTGTTGATCGTCTGAAAATTAGTCACATCTCCGGATTAACAAAAAATTTAAGTTTTTCTTCCTATTTGTTTAGTACACTATGTACAGGGTGGACACTTTCTTATGGCAACCCCCTTCATTTTAAGAGAATCCACTGCGATGCACAGTAACAGGGTGTTTGGTTTTTCTTATATGACCCTAACCTGTATTTTTCATATGGACCACCCTATATATTTTGGAGTTTTTGAATCGAGCGTAAAATTTCCTAAATGTTGAGGTATCACTTATATTTATATTAAATATTATTTGCAATATTGTACATTAAAATGTTTTTATTGTAGGCATCTAGGTTTCCATGGCGAACAAAAGATGACAGGATTGTTTAAAACGGCAATTTCTTAGTTACCTGTATTATTTATATATTATATGACTTATTTGTTTTATTCGCATGTGTTTTTACTTTCTTCGTTTTTTATGTGTTATTTGAAATTAAAAATATTTGGAAACTAATACACATTTCCAAATAACCAAGAAATTGTCTTTTTACACAATTATGCCATCTTTTGTTCGCCATGGAAACCTAGATGTGTTCAATAAATATATTTTAGTATAAAATGCAATATTGAAATTTGCAAATAATATTTAATATACAAGTGATACATCCAAATTTAGGAATTTTGACGTTTTTTTCAAAAACTCCAAAAATATAGGGTGGTCCATATGAAACAATATAGCTTAGGGTAGAAAAACAAAACACCCTGTATAAAAACGGTGTATTGCAATAAATTCTACATAGAAAGATTTTGCCAAAATCAATTATCTTTAATAATAAGAAGTTATGGGGCATTAAGGAAATCGACTAAATTCGAGGAACGCTCTCTAGCGGCCAAACGATTAGTGATAGACGTCTAGGTCCACTTTTTTTCTATCTCTTAACATAGTGTTTGCATAAGAACGTGTTCAATATAGACCACCCTGTACAAGCAAAACATTGGAAATCTACTCACAGACCTTTTATACAAAATAATTTGCAACAAATAGTAAAAACTAATGGACGTTTCGAACGAAAAGTTGTCATCATCAGCGAAAAAAACTATCAAAATATTTTGCTAATGGAGCAAGTAAGGTTTCAGAAAGTTTTGAATGGAACTGCATATTTTCATAAATTACGTGTGACGAATAATACCGATTAAAAGAAGTGGTGGTACTACTTCAATGCACAATTTCAGTGTTTTACTGAACCCAAAGCACGCTAATAATTTGCAGTATATGTCCCAGACATCAGAGTGCCAGCAGGCGCCATGAAGTCGATTAAAGATTCGTCTCCGGCGATTAAAGAATAAAAGCGCATGCGACGCATTCTTTCCTTGAAATATAATACGCCTTCTAGACTCTTCGAAAAGATTCCGTAAGTTTTAATGGAAGTTCCAACATCGATGCCAAAGTGATTATTAGTAAAGTTCGCGCTCGTATGTTAGACATTTATGTAAAAGTAAGTGATAAATAATAATTAACTATTACAAATCAGGACTGTTCATTCATTTATAATTAATTGTAAGTAAATTGACGTTACGTCGTGTTCAGAAAAAAACCTGAAACAGATCAACGTTTATTCTTAATTTGACAATGTATAGTATCAAAATATTACCCCCTCCTAACGCCTCGATTGTCAAAAAAATTTGTACAGAGTGTTCAGAAATTCATACTTAATTGAAAATGCAAAAACTTAATTTTGATCGATGTGCGAGTGCGGAATGTCGTGAGTAACAAAGGTTGGTTATATTGGATCTAATCTGCCTTACTCAAAAGAGAGTCATTGAAGTTTTGAAGATGCTCAATTGTCAAATTTGTTGTTCCCTTAAATAAAACTAATAATTAACAAGATATGAGAAATTGCATACGATTTTCAGTAAGGTAGGGGAATGTGACACTCAGCTCGCATTCGGAAACATGACTTTTAATCCGGCTCATACTTGTAGAAATCGATTGGCGAAGGTTTGGCGTTCCTTTTTGTTCGCGAGTTAGACGCGGAACAGACTAGTGATACAACGGAAGTGTTATAACGGAAGCAGAAGCGTCGCCCCGTCCCGAGAAGTATTTTTTGCACGATTAGGGCATCGTGGAACCTTTTGTATTTTTTGTGTGTGCCGTACATCTTTGAATTCGTAATTAAAAATGCTACTCAATACAGTGTGTACTTTCTTTTACGGGTCACGGAGAAAATAAAGTGATGATGATTTCTCCGAAATGAAACCTTGTATTAAAAATCTCTCAAAGCTGTCTTGTAGAGCTCAAGAAAGTGTTTCTATTTTTCTGTATCTGCTCGAATAACATCAGAAAAAGATAAAAACAAAATCGAAAAAGTTGGTATTTAGTAAATGCAACACCCTGTATATCTTAACGTGATTTGCTTTTCATTTCTTTTCCTGATTACATATATATTTTTTTAAAAGTATAGTGAAAAACCATATTTTTTACTATTTTCTGTAGTAGGCCATGGATTCATGGAGTTTTTGTTTTGTTTATTGTATCCATTGTAACTAAGGCAGCGGATGCCAATCAATAAAAATGGCCAACGATAGAAACGGGTAGAAACACGTCATTTCAAAAAATGATAAAAAAATATAGGAACAAACATAGTTGGATTGGTTCTGTTTGCGGTACTAAGTTTCAAAAAAAAGTGGCAAAGGGTCGCGCAAACGGCAAGTCTCTATCATTAAAAACAGCTAAAATACACTGCGGTCTCAACCAAAGTAGGACACACGGTACATTTTCTTGTGCGCGTACTAATGACTTTATGATTATTTGTATTTTTTCGTTTTATCGTATTATTTTGTATAGATACTTTTTTGTGAAAAAGTACGAATTGTTTTGGATTCTACGCACCCAAATTAATAAGAAAAAGTGTTTTCCCGAGAAATTTTGGGGTAGTCGATTTTTGGTAAAAAAGGAAGGTTATAAACTGCCTTTTTTTGAGCCCCGGAAAAAAAAATTGTCTCAGATCGACCCGGAAAAAAAATTTTCTTATAGAATGTGGCCTGTAGAATCCATAATTTCAAACAGTTCCAAGATGTGGAGGAACGGGGGTCTAACCGAGCTTTTTTGCCAATATTCCGAGGGTGCGAATATTCTGCGGACTTTTAGAACAAAATATTCTTCGTAACAATATGCAGGAAGCCAGTTTCCCAAGGCATAAGGGCCCCAGGGGTTAATTTCCAGTGGCGAATATTGAGGAGAGCAATTATACCATAGGTAAATATTCAGGGTGAAGAAGATTCATCTCAAACAAATGATATCGCAATTACTCGAATTTTACTGGCACTTGTAAAATTCCACTTTGTCTCTCTCACTGACGCCATAAATGGCAAATTGTTGATTGGCTTTCGCGAAGAAGTACAAACTCGTTTATGAAATGTATGTAAATTGTACCGATGGGTAGTAATTTTGCATAATTCGACTCACTATACCTACTTGACACAAAAAAAATCGCGCGCCATGCCTTTGCCGTTTGCTATCTTTGATTAAAAAAAAACGCGTTCAATTACCCTAAAGTGATACATTTTTGTGCCGGCCAATGCACGGCCGAAATACGCGTATAAACTGGTCAACGCACTCTGTATTTATCCTCGTATAATTATAAGCGTGCCCGGTTTTCCTTTTTGTTAAATGCGAACAAATGCAATGATGTAAAAGTCGATGAATATTAAGTAAGAGATTCACACGCAGACTGCAATCAAATGTAAAAGAAAAGATGAGAATGTCTGCGTGGTTGAAGAAATAATTACAGGCCGCTTTACGTTTCGCTTATTCTCGATATGCTACTCAATGCTAAATGCTGTTGAATTAGATAATGGAACTCGCATAAAAGGGGGGTGGAAACGTCACTGATTTGCTTTATCATTGCGGACAACACACGTAGGCGAACACCCTGTATTTAAGACTATAATTAACTCCCATCTTTATAATACTCCATGTGTGTAAAGAGATCATCAAAGATAATTAGCGCAACAAACACACCCTGACGGAAAAGGGGTTGATTGTCAAATACATGGCATTACAATTAGCGAGCCATTCTTCGTCGTAATATTAATTAAGATTTTTTCCTTAATCAGGCGATTTAATATCAATCAAAAGGGAAAGTATAAATTTCAATTGGGGGCGGGTGAGCGCGCGCGGCGGGGAAAAATCGGAGTTTTTCCTAACAGTTTAATACGAGATCGGAATGTTCTTTTGGGGTGCAAATTCTTTCCAAATTAGTCCAGGGAGAGTTAATGAAGGAAGAAATGTTTCGTTTTGTGCTAATTTAAAAAGAAAAAAAGGGGAACGTCGAGTTCATGACTTCATTTTTCAGAGAGTTCGCCGTTTTATGTTCGCGGACTTAATTAATTCGTCACTGGGGATGAAGAATATTTTTTTTAAATAAATTAAATTTCGATCCGCGAAATTTTTAACATTCCTTTTGTATGATTAAGAAGCTGACGATTGCCGGTAGAGTGAGGGTAGGCAAACAAGCGGAGCATGGGCCGATGAGGAAAAAAAAAGGACCGGTAGCGGTGCCCGTAGGGGGTAAGTAGTTTGTAAATAAGTCCAGCGTGATGTAATCAGTATTACATTGGGCACCTTTGGTGTGTCGAGGACGTCCCTATTACCCAACCAAGTTGATGCTCTTTCACAGAGGATTAGCCATGGGACTCTAGTAAGGGATACTTCTGTGATCAGCCGCGCACAAGGTGTTGTTAGTTACACCTTTTGAGTGCTGTTATCCTCTTTGATCATCCCTTAGATAACTTTCACGTAATGCTTAGCTTATTATTGTCATTGGGCATTTTAGGATGCATTTTTACCCTACGAACATTTTCTTTTGTACCTTTCAATTTCGTGCCTAAGCTTCGGTGCGCATCGATAAACAGCGACTTGCAAGGGCGGACGTAGGTACGTCAAAACAACCCTTTCGCCGTCCAAAAGAAAATGTTATTAATTATGAAATGCTACATTCGAGATAAGAATTACAAGACGAAATCTTAAAACCAATTTGTTTTTACGAAGTTAATTAATTAAAAACGGAAAGAGTGTTTTAAACCACTCGAGACAAGGGCTTACACAATAGAAATGCTTGTAATTTATATTTGAAGAGGTGGAGGGGACGCTGCCGGTTCCCTTATTATTACAGTATATTTGTTTTCGACTTAATTATCAAGACGTGGTATTGTTTTTAAAAAGGTTTTCGGTTACTTTTCAGATTGTGAAAGGGGATAAAGCGCAACTTACACCGACCGTAAGAGAGAAACATAAATGAATTATCCTTCCGTCGTGGTTAGTAATTCCACAATGTCTTTCCTGCCCAATTAGTTTTTGAGCATTGTAAATTTTGTGCAAATCACGTTTGTAGGACGTTTTTACCCAACGTATATGCACCTTAGAATTTTGGAGCATTCTATGATATGCTACGAGCCTATACCACCATAGTCCACACGAATAAAAAAAGGATCTAAAATATGGAAACATGTTAGCAATCTCACACCAATTTTTTTATAAGTTCTTCTTCTATCATGAGTGTAATAGTAGCCTTGAATTTTTTTGAATCCTTATAGGGATGATGTGTGTTTTCGGAGTAATTAAATGGCGACCTTTCAATGGTTTATATGGGGCGTAAGAAGTAAATAGTGCTATTTTATGAGGACGGTCGCTGGGAAAAAGCAAGAGAATTTCACCGAAAGCATGAAATCAAAAAACAAGGGTGCACATTTAAATTAAAGTCATGACCCTGTACATCCTATGTATACGTGGGCACTGCTGCTGGGGCCAATGATTGTTTTATTCGGCTTTTAGTAATTGGAGTTGAGTTTTGTTACACCGAAGGTGAATGGAGTAAAAGTCACGTTTTAGAGGTAGTCAGTTTTCGCCCGCATTTAGAGATCCAGGAAGAACGAATCGCTGTTGTCGATAAACAGTGAAAATTTTTGGGGCTTTAGGAAGAAAAAAACCGAAAAACTTATCTCTTGCGGCAGGTGAAGTCCAATTCCTAAAATTACAGAAGGCCAGCCGCAATTGAAATTAACGTGTAACTATTCCGGTATCTAAATTGCACTAAGAATTAAAGAAACTGATTCAATGGCTATAGTTCACCTCCATGTATACTAGTATACACAGTGTGTTTAAGATAAGAATGGCCAGCATGAGGAAATTGGAAACCATAAGAATACAGGCAAAATAAAATAAAAAAAAATAAATGTCGCTAAAATAAGGTCTTTTTATAAATTCGGAAATTCCGATCAGTTCCGAAGACAATCGAACAAAACCTAAATTAACCACATTCGTTTTTATTTTTTTCTTATCCCATCAAAAACAAATACTTAACACTTTCTCATAGGAACTTTAGCTCTAAAGACTGTGTCCTTTGAGAAACCATTATCACCCTCATATTTTTATATGGACCGGAGAAAATTAGGTACATACTGTATTAAGTAGCATTTTTTATTACGAATACAATGATCTGTGGCACAATAAGGTTTTTTACAGGAACCATTAAAGAATTTTTGACATATTATCAACGCCTACTACACCAAAATGTTAAAATTTGTTTCTTATGTAAGTCAGAAAATGGGTTTGTTATAAAATTTTTAATATTTTTGTGTAGTAGGCGGCGACAAAATGTCAAAATAATTCATTGATGTATTCTATTCAATACAGTATGTACTTTTTGGCCAGGCCATATAGAAATATGATGGTTTTTTAAACACGAGACGTCACAGTGAAAATCTGTGAGTACCATCTTGTAGAACTTACAAAGTTCCAATGAGGAAGTGTTATTTTATATCATTTTAAACAGGATCAGAAAAAAATAAAAACGAACATGATTAATTTCGGTTGTCTCTTATGGTTTTCGATTTCCCCATGCAGTTCATTCATGTCTTGGACACGCTGTGCAGTTCCATTATCGTCATAAAAGCTAATCGAGTTGTGGAAATTGAATCGTATCTGTTTTTACAGTGCTGTGACTGTACTTAAGCCTCTGTATCTTTTCTTTAACATTCTATCGTATTTGCGAGCCAGCGGATATTTATGGGGATGATTTTACATGAAAAAGGAAAATCCGAGGAGAGGTTTGATGTAGACCAAGGTATACCCGAAATCTTTTACAAATCTGAATCTCTATGCGTACGATATGTACAGGGTGGTGACTTGCGTAGCGCATCATAGGGATTTCAATGTAAAATTCATATAACATGCGATTATTGGCTCCCCAAATTATTTTAGAGCAAAAATCTATTAAGGTTTTTTGTAGAAAAAAATTTTTTACGCCAAACCACCGAATTAGTTTTCAATTTTTTCCATATAAAGACGGAAAATTGGAAAAATAAAACCCCCATCTTTTTCAATAATCTATGCCATGGAATTTTATCATGCAAAAACAACGCCAATATCCGTCATGCCATGGAATGTCTGCTATAAAACAAATCAAATTCTATCAAAAAGTATACTATATTTAGAACAGCGAATTCAACATATAGAAAGACCAAATTACTAAAAACGGTTTCCTAATATAACAATTTACAATAAATGTTCGAATAAGTCGCCATTAACTGCAAGACAGTAACCAAGTCGATCATAAAATCCATTTCGAACTGCTGCTAATTGATAACTCGATATCTTTTTGTTTTAGAAAATTCCATGGCATCGCAGATTATTGAAAAAGATGCGGGTTTTATTTTTCCAATTTTCCATCTTTATATGGAAAAAATTGAAAACTAATACGGTGGTTTGACGTAAAAAAATTTTTTCTACAAAAAACCTTAATAGATTTTTGCTCTAAAATAATTTGGGGAGCCAATAATCGCATGTTATGAATTTTACATTGAAATCCCTACGATGCGTTACGCAAGTCACCACCCTGTATACAGGGTTGTGATTTAATAACGGATAAAATCAGTAAAAATCAAGTGGAGGCGTGTTAGGAAATACGCTCAGTCTGTCCATTTTGTTTTTGGATTGCGCATATTTTGACACAGAATGTAGGTATACCGAGTTCCCCCAAAAAAATGCAATACTGTACGAGTATTTTATTTAAGGATTTATAGTTTTTCTACCACGCTTTTTTGGGGCACCGTGTCAAAATATGCGCACTCCAAAAACGAAATCGACGGATCCGAGCGTATTTCCGAACACGCCTATATTTCATTATTATTGAACTTACCCATTAATATAAATAAACAACTCAGGATGTTTCTAAATATGATGTAAATACGGAAGGGACTAATTTTCTGACTAACAGTTCATATAAACATAGGTCCGCAAACGCTTGGTTACCGAACCGATGTACAGGGTGAGTCAACGATTGCACGGAGTAACTTAATGCCTTGAAGATAAGATTTTTCGATAGAGTGCTTTTGTATTACGATATGGTTGAATATTCTCCATATTTTAAAAATATTTGAAATTATACAGGGTGCGACCACAAAGTAGGTCGCCCAAATGGTACATTTTTTTACATAGAACCCCCTGTATTTGAATGAATTTTTGATAAGAGGAGGATAAGATATAAAACCTGGAATCAAAATTTAAGTAATAATTTTGACAATATATACTGACGCTTGCAAATGCCCAATTTTTCTTAAAAATCGAATTATCTTTAAAACTACTAGCTTTTCGGGTATTAACAATATAATAAAAAAGACGTACAATACAGGGAGTTCTATTTAAAAAAATGTATCATTTGGGCGCCCTACTTTGTGGGTGCACCCTGTATAATTCCAAATATTTTTAAAATATGGAGAATATTCAACCATATCATAATACAAAAGCACTCTATCGAAAAATCTTATCTTCAAGGCATTAAGTTACCCCGCGCAATCATTGACTCACCTTGTACAAGATGTTACAGTTCTATCGTACACTTTGTAATTTAAACCTCTATTTTATAAACATATGTAAACACACGATACAATTAAAAAAAAATTGCAAGTTTCAATTTCAAACTTTTCAAATTTCAAGTTTGCAAGGCTATAGCGACTTTAATTATGATTTAACCTTAACAAACCCTATATAATTCAATATTACGAAATGGGGCAGTATTAGCTACACCTCGGAAAAAAACTAACACCTTCATTTACACAACATATGACACCATTGACATTTTTTTTAAATTGCTTGTTTTTTGCATATTCTTCTAGAGAATTTAAGCTCTTTAAAAATATATATGTAAAAAATACCAGTTTGATCTAGTAGGCTGTTAAATTCAAATTTTATACAACAAACAATTGGTAAATAAGTTAAAACAATTGCGTTGCTTATTTGACGTTTCAATGCGCTTAAAGAAGTTCATTAATCATTATACAGGGTCGCGTTTAAAATATTGCACCATGCCACCACCCCTCTCTCAAGATTTTACGAGTGAAAGTTACCCCCTCTACACAGGTCCATCGAATTGACGGTTTTGTGTGATAAGGCATTTTACTTATTCATTTCAGCTTCTGCATTACTAATTATGTACTAACGAAAAGAACAAAAAGAAAGCTTTTAGAATGTTCGCGACATAATATAATTATTATTATATTATGTTATATTATAATATAGTCACTTGGTCCATCTGCCTCTTCTTACATGGCCAATAGGCCATACTTGTATTTACAAATTATAGGTTCTAGAAAGACCTTCGTGACGAAACCTTTCGACGCGTGAAAATATTCATTTCTTGTGTTAATCTACAAGGTGTCGTACCAAAATTTGACTCACTAATAAACCACTTTCTGGAAAATTTACAAAAAGTGCTGGAACACGTCAAAATCCGATCGAATGTTAATTTTGGTTTTCATCAGGAATGCTTGAACTACATTACATTAAATTTGGGCGTTATTTCAATTAAATTCAATGATTTTAATTTAAGAGTCCGCAGAACAGGTGTCCAAGATAAGGATCTCTATCATGAGAACCACAGAAGAATGTCAAATGAGTTGTGTAATTAAAGTGTAATTAACATGCTGTAATGAAATCCAGAAAATTCCGAAGATATTCCAGAAAAAATAAGATTTTCAATACAACGTTTCGTTTTGGAGGAATCATTATTAATTTTTATATGGCCTGTAAAAAAAGTACATAGTGTATTGAGCGCCATTTTTTATTACGAATATAATGATGTACGGCACATAAAAACAAAAAAAAGTTGGAAACTGTTGGTTTCAACAGGATGGTGCACCCACGTATAACGCCCTAATCGCGCGAGAATACCTAACGGGCAAATTTCCTGAACATCACGCGATTTTATGTGCCATTGAAATTTTTGAGTGACTGCCCTAACTAAAGGCATGAAATGTAACACTCAAACGTGGGGGTAATTTTGATCCCCTTATCCTTTCGGTAGCAATTGGACATGTTCAAGCACTATTTCGTTCATTTTTCGAAAACTGGTTTATTAGGGGGAGGGGGGGGGGAGTTTTATTTGCTCTACCGTGTATGAACTAAATTTGCCATCTTAATAATTTAGGTATAATGGAAGGATTTCGTAATGATGGTCCATTGCCATAAAAAATCGGACTCTGCAAGTACCACGTCTATAGAAGGGGTTGAAAATTTCAGTCTCATACATTTCACCGATATAGTAATATCAATATTTTATTATACATACAACTTACGAAATATATAAATGCGCATTTGAATTAATTTGAGGGTGGATAAAATACAATTTTGTAAGGAGAAAAAGTCTTGTTTGGTACATTTAAAGGGGTAACTAAAGAAAAGCACGTTTTATATCGGACGTAAAACGAATTAATTATTCAAGACAAGAATAACATTCCGAGGCGCATATAAAAGTAAGGCGCGAAAATATTAGAGAGGGGTAAATAGATATTTTTAAGAGGCAACCCTTTCTTTGAGTTGATGAATATGTAATGGCATTAATTAAAGATACGGAACGCCACCTGCGGCCTCTACAGGTATTACTCGAAAGGTAATTACACAAATTTTATAATTTCTTTTGAGGGAAACAAGGTCCAAATGGGTTTCTGCTGCTTTATAAACCGCTCACTCGTATAGAACGATGGGGTTGGTTTTAGGGTTACGCGCCGGTTATTAAAAAGTATAAATGGAATTTTTCTCCGTTCAATTAAAAATTCAAAACTTTTTTATACATCGATCCGTGCACGTTTATTATTAGCGTTTCCGTTTAGTAAGCGTTTTTAAAGTAAAATTGTCCCCTATACGAGATCCGATTTCAATCAACTCGAAGATTTTATCACAAAAGATTTGCCCGATATCAAATGCGAGAAGAACATGTTAAAACAATAGCGAACGTTGTAGATCACTTCATTGTTACCGAGAGCCGCATCCCCTTCGCGTGACACGATGGCACCCCCATCCTCGCAGTCGCCGTCTGGGTGGGTTTCTCGATGAGGACGACGACGATGGCGCACTATTGTAACTTAAACCAAAACAAGATCAAATTGCCTTTCATTTACCCCTTTCGGTGGAAACGTCGAAACGGAGCTGCGGTCCTTTAATTCGATTACCACTCGTAATACGTTTGCGGAGGAACTCAATCAGAAGTCATAATCAATTTATGGCGACTAATGAAGTCTCACTAGATTATATGTACGTATCTATCAAATGGATGGGTCCGCTTTAGTAATGGAACTGCAATTTTATTGCGGCAGCCCCTCGTGTTTGATCATTTTCCTTTGTTGTGATTAGTTTTGGCTTCCTCTTTAGCTTTTTGCGCACAGATAAATGCTTTTATTTTCATATAAATGGAAAAAAGTCCAATCCGTTTTTAAAGTGATGACCGAAACCGCTTTCCTTCCGCCTCTTTTCAAAAGTCGAGAGGAAAAACGTGACTCATGTTTTATACAATTTTCATCGGTTTTTCAGCAAATGTTACCCTAATTTTTTATTAGACATTAACGCCGTAAGCCCACTAAAACCAATGACAGCAATTAGCCATCAATAGCTGCTCATTTGCGTATAGGCAATCTTTCATTTTAGTGGAGAGGGATTTTTGGTAAAAAAGGAAGGTTATATAATGCCTTTTTTTTCGGGCCTCAAAAATAATTGTCTCTGATCGACCCGGAAAAATTTCTTATATAACGTGGCCTGTAAAATCCATAATTTCAAACAGTTCCAAGATTGGGCTACTAGTTCAAAAGTTACAGACCTTTAAATTTTCTTTCGAAATTGGTTTCTAGTCCGTAACTTTTGATTGACAACTCTAATCGAAAAAGTACGAATTGTTTTGGATTCTACGCACCAAAGTTAATAAGAATATTGACGACAGTAAAATTATCATAATCATTGCACATGCACAACATTTTGAACATACCATCAGATCATGTATTCCATCACAACTCCCTCCAAGGATCTAGTTGCCGATGACGATGTCAGCGGCTTTCGCAATGGCTTCCGACCATCATCATTCCCGAAGGCACGAACATTTGCAGATCGCTAGAAATAGAGACAAATTATTTCAAAGAAAGATATGAGCACAATGTTTTGTTACTTAAATTTTTTTCTATCCACGTCAAGTTACTTTCAAGAATTGTAATGTGGTCATAGTGCAACCAACAATAAGAATATTTTAAAAAATGCCCCACCGCCTCCAGTGCTAATCTGAATCGCGAACTTTTAAATAACAAACACTTCTAAAGGGCGCCCACTCCAAAATAAAGGTAAAATAAATAAATCAAATAAACCAAAAAAATATAAATCTAGCTGTCATATTAATTAATTTGAATATTTGTTGCTTCGTCTTCCATAGTTTTATTTTCGTTCATGTGCGATGTATTCAACTGAAAAAAAGGTGATATTGTCAATTGCGGGTTACCGTTTAAAAAGCACAAGAGATCTATTTTCTCTGAAGCCAAAGCAACGATATTCAAATTAATTAATATGAGAGATTTTATGCGATTTTGTCGCCCAAAAACCACAACTCACCCACATATTCCATAGGAAGTGGCGCAAAACTGCAAAACTAAAACTGATACTATTAGGTCTAGAAAAACATATGTTTCAATGATGCTGAGGTGTCCTGCTTTTGATAAAGATAATGCGAATAGAAAACTGGAGATTATATAACGGGCGGTCAAAAATGGATTCACATCGAGTCGCCTTTGGAAGTTCCAAGTTTTTTCCATGTAAACAAAAATTCCAAAGGTGACTCGATAGCAACTCTTTTTTGATCGCATAGTACTATCTCAAATTATATGCTCCCGAAAGTCAGCTTTAAGTCTAATTTCAAAATACCAAATCCAAATAAATGATTTAATTGATCGCCTTCCTTCCACCTTGATCTGGGTTTTTGGCGCAGCAGTTTTTTTGGTGTACTCCCTTGCATAGAAAAGCGTGATTTTTCTTTTCTGCACAAATTTATTCTAACATATCGCCTACCCAATCGTTAAGACACCTTTAGAGCGAAAAAGTCCTTTATTTAGTCGTACTTCCTTCGTAGACGCGATAATTCGAAGAACGGAAGGTGATATTTGCCGCTTGTATGAGTTCGTAAAGCTGTATAGTGACTTTAATTGTCTTTTTAATTCATAAATCAACACATACAGGGTGTAATTTAAAAAACGACGCAAGCTGTAGCGCTTACAGTTTTGGTATTTAATGACTGCCAAAATACTAGAAAATGACCATAATGAAAATTATTTTCGGGGGCTACTAATAGTTGACTTAATTTTTTTAAATGGCATGATTATGTTTCTTTAATTGAATTTGATAGAATTTGTTCCCCTAAATTCAACGATTAATATCAAAGTTACCTTTGATTGGAATTTTTCACACTAAAAATTAAAGAAGCTAATGTTTTAAAATTTTGTAGCATGCCATGAAAACAACGCATCGAGTGTAACAGAAACCGTGAGAAATTTTATAGCACGCCATGGAAACAATTGTGTAACAGCTGCCATTACGCTTTTTAGTGTGGTTGCTGGATTAATTTTTTTTTATGGATTTCAATCAATTAACTGCAATTTTGCAAGTGTACTTCGCAATATAAACCGTGGGCAAGCAGTGAACGATTTCCTAATTGAGATCCTCCAGAACCACTCAAATTTGCTAGGCGGGAAGAAAACTTGCCAAATTATGGTTCCTTCAAAAAACCCTAGAGAGAAGAACGCCATTTTTTTATGAGGGCGTTGAATTGAATGCTTGGCTAAATGTCACAGTAAATCCACAAAGTTCCACTCCATAAATCGCAGCAAACATTGGAGCATCACACCAAACAGATGCGCCGTAGTTTTAAAACGACATAAAATTTCCGCAAAAAGTACATGCAAATGATAATGCTCGCAGGCAAAATCAATTGCAACAAGATCCACGGTTTTATAGAAAAAAATCACGAAATCTGGAGCCGCAAAAATCCGCAAGATACTGTGGAAACTAATCTCCAGCCAGCGAAGACTTAGTTTAAATGTGTGACGCGGAATTTGTTGTAATTAATTAATAGGGACATTTTTTATTTACAGGACTCTCAATCAACAACGATACCATGACATACTGAATGAAAATGTTCATGAATTTTCTCTTGGAGAATTAAACGGATTGTATTTTCAACAAGACGGGGTCGCACCACACAACGATCCACTAAATTTGAACATTTTCCTACAAGGTGGAAGTAGATGTTTTTCGGGGGCCACGTCCGAGACAGTCCCAGACAATGTGGACCGTCCGAGACAGATAATACTTGATGCTTATCGCTTGTTTTGTTAAATTCATGTATCGCGTAATTCGTAGGTGCCAGTTGTGCATTGAACAAAATGGTTGCTAAGAAAAAACAGCAAAATGTATTTGGTATAACTTAAGTATAAATGTTTGCTTAAAAAAACCATAAAAATAATATTTATTTTATAGCAGATATTAAATTGACAATTTAATAGGTTTGAATGAGTAAACTAAGTGTCTTTTTAACCATAAGGGTAAATAAAATAGTCAGTTTAACGACAAGAGTAGATAAAGTGAAACAAATCAGTGTGCATTCCAATGACATCTGGCATTCTTATTAAAAATGGAACGCGGAGCACATTATAAAATGAAGTTCAGAACAGAATACGATATTGTTCCAATGGAAATGACGGGAGAACCTAATCTAAATTAAATGCCTACACCATTTTCAAAAGTATTATACTGATTTCTATGGTTTCTGCTATAAAATAAAGTTTTGTGTTGTACACGGTGATACAGGGAAACTAACTATCTCGTGAAAGTTAATTTACTCAATGGTTAAAACATCCCTTTATGTCCTTGTATAATAACGAACTAAAGAAAATGTTCAAATCCATTTTTTTAATGCATAATTGACATCGTCGTCTCGCACCGTTTATTACTCGAATCAATACATATTCGTGAATGGTAATTCGGTCTTTTAGCTCATCTCCGGTTTGGGGTAATGGCGAAAAAACCTTGTCTTTTGATTCACTCCACACGAAGAAGTCGAGCGAAGTTAAATCCGGAGAAGGAGGGCATCATTTAACTGGAACTGTTGGTAAAGGTGCATTCGTCTTGGCACGAGTTTAAATACCAATTTGAGAAGGTTATACCTTTTGCAACATTATTAATCTGGTTCTAATTGTTCAATATAATAAATTATTTAATAATTAATATTCTCATTAGTCATTAATAAGACGTAACGTAGCTTATGAGAATATGTTTCCTCAAAATCGTTAGTGTTACGTGTAATCTCACGAACTGAAATTTTTGGTTTTTCTTTGATGAAAATTTGAAATTATTTCACATACTTTAAAGCTAAAAAATTTTTTGAGTATGATCGCCATCTTGAATTTTTTTAAATGGCAACAGAGATCATATGATACGTCTTTAAAGTGCTTATTTTTTCTCTTTCTCACTAATGGTGTTAGATTATAAAATAATGAAGAAAAAACACCCCCACCCCCACCCTTGTTCATTTATTTGGCAAGAAAATTAACCTGGGTATAATTTTGAAGCGCGACTGTATGTTTTTAAAATGCGGACAATTTAGTCAATTTTTGTGATGCCTTGCTGTCCCTCTATTGGGGGAATTTTAAGATAAGATTCTGAAAATATCTTGTTGATTAAAGCGTTTTTGAATTAAGTTTTTTAGTGTCCGGAGGATATTACATAAAGAAATTGAAGAATGCATTTTTCTAAATGTTCACTTCACCAGAAAGGTGGTAGCAATGGGCGGTTTAGATTACGATATTATTAGAACTGTATTATTGGATTTTTTCATAGAGAAATTTTTTTAGTAAAATGATGTATTTACCACATACCCTGTCTATACCTTATTTTAATTATTGTAAAGTAGGCAATAAAAAACAATTGACGTTTGACAACAATTATCATTTTTTGTTTTCAAGGCACTCTATTGCAAATGAAATGATTCGCTATTTTAGTTACAATAAAGCAGAAAACGGTTGTGTGTGGTGTACATTTTAATAAAAATTCTTTACTGAAAAATCAAAATATACAATTTGACAACTACAATGATTTTGGTAGTGCTAGGTGACCCAGTCGTGTCCAAAGCTGGTTATTTATTATTATTGCACGACAGCACTACGGGTATCAAAGTGTTTCCGGAATGACGTTGCTGCGCGCGTAGTTTTCGTAGTACGCGATTCTGCCGCTAGTAGTTTTTCTTTTTCTATATTTACCCAAAATCGGTCTGAAACCTTCAGCCTACAGCAATTAGTTTTTCCTTCTAGCCAACCAATTTCTTAGGTGGGACCGTTGGACTGTTTAGACTGGGAGAAAAATTCAAGAATAATTTTGCAGAAAAAGTGGTAGAGGTGGGGTGAAAACCTATAACAATGGCAGGTCAGAGTTTTTGGTACCCCATAATGGGAATCCCTATTTTCTGCTTGTGAAAACTTAGACAACTTACTTTTTCGCCATTTTCTTCCCCTCAGAGAAAATTGGATACTCCTGAACACTGATGGCACAGCATGTCTCAGTGTGGCAACTTTATTTAAATAATATGGGACGAGTTTATTATAATATCGAGGGTTTGACAAATTGCGTGTATTAGTGAAGACAAAATGTAATCATAATACCTAATATTTTGACGGGGCCTTTAGGGAAAAAGTGTCAAAACACCTAATCAATTCTTAAGAAGGTAGTTTGTAAACAGCGTAACGAGACAGGTGGAATGTTTCGGCTTAAAACTAATTTACGTTTAGGAGGAGGAGTGCGGGAATAATTCGTCGAGTAACGAAATTAATAAAGACATTAGAATGATTTTTGTGAGAAAGTTAACCCCAAGTAAGAGGCAACAAATAACATTCCCTCGACATATTTCGCACCTCAGTTCATAATGAAATAGCTACAAAAACCGAGAAACCAGTGTAATCCCCGGTCCCTGGCATGTTCCGGGGGCAGACACACGAGCGCAATAAATATAGAAATAAGAAAATTTCATTAACGTCATCTTAAGGTGAATTTATACTTAGCAATTTCCGAGTACCCGGGCTTTACTAAGCGACACTGCCTACGTTTTAATAAGCGAAACTTTGCACCGCCAACGTAGATTATATTATTTAAATGAATTTTAATTCGACGTGCAACGGGCGCCGCTAACAAAAGCCCAATTACTGTCGGGAAGATTTCGCCTCGGCTTATACTATCATTATTATTATTGTTGCATCGCGCTATTATGAGTTCTGGGGGTAAAGTAAACCCCTTTATCGTTCCGTTATCACAAATTTCGATTTTTACACAAATTGCTTATTGATTTTGCGCCACATTCAAATTTAGCCTTAAATACATTCATTACTCGACCGAGATAACGCCCTACAAACAGATAAAACGACGCGCAAATATAATTAAAGTACCTACAGTTTAAAAGCTTTTATTGTTGTTAAGTTGGTACGGTTACAAATAACGCCCGGCTCACCCTCGCCACTACTAATACTACGACGATGACTAATTAAAATGCCAATCATATAAAGGAATCTGATCTACCTGCGCCCACAACGAAGAAAAAAAGGAACCAAATGCAGCTTCAGAAACAAAGAAACAATTAAAAACGGTAAATTACAAACAGAAATCTTGTTCGAAATGAAAAATTGTGGCCGAATGAAAAATAACACGTGAAATATCGTTTCTGATATATTTTTTGTTTTGTTGGCAATTATACCTTTTTCGAGATAATAACTTTCTTTCGAAGCCGCCTCTTAAATGATATATACACGGTCGAAACGTTACCCTATTAATCATCGGAAGTATTTTCCATTTTATTTAGAATTTGCAATTCTTTGTTGCGGCGAGGCGTTAAAAGGGTGTCAAAACTGGCACCGTTTTGTTTGGAAATGACCGCTGGAAGAGATCAAAGGGTTTCGACACATCAAGGCGTGAAACAAATAGCCAGTAAGCCGGCCATTGTGACACAAATGAAGTTTGAATATTTAAGCGCGAATACGCCCCCCTTTTCTATCGCTATCGCTGTTAAATCGCTGATAAAATCTGGCCGAGCAAAATTCTATTGCAATTGCAGATGAGGACAAACTTGGCGAACAAACAGAGGCCTTCCTTCTACGTTTCAATTTTACCTACATTCAGACGAGTAAATGCGACTCTTTTCATTTGGTGTTTGCGTTTCATTTGTCTAAGTTTGAAATCTCTGAATGTTGAATGCTTTTTTTTTCTTTTCCGCTCGCAATCTACGCTCGAGATCAATTTTTTTTAGTTTGCTGCGATTAATCTGTTGTTCTGACCTGGCTATGCGTTGAATGCCAGCATGCAAAATATTAAACCTAAAATATCGCGGCCTAATTTTCAATCGAATTAGTTTGCGCTGTCTGTTGACCGTAACTAACTATTCCAAAATTTTTGTTTCAAAGATTTTAGTTGATACCTTATAATCTGGGCGTTGGCCATAAATGTCCTATCCGTGCCAATTTTGACGTGAAAAATGTAAAATTTATAGGATGTACCACGAAAATTCAACCCTAGTACTAAATGCAGACCAGGTCAGCTGATTTTTTACTTAAAAATTGTGTAATTTTAACACAATGAAGAGATACCCTTTAAAAGGCAGTTGCAAACTAGCTTTTGAACTATTTAAACACCCCCTATAGAAGATAAAAAAAGGAAAAAAAGGCCTTCGCCTTAAGGCGCATTTTCCATGAATTGATCAGTAGGTACTTCCCGAAATGTCATGTAAAGTACGAATTGTTTTGGATTCCACGCACCAAAATTAATAAGAAAAAGTGTTTTCCCGAGAAATTTTGGTTCAGTCGATTTTTGGTAAAAAAAGGAAGCCTTTTTTTTCGGGCCTCAAAAAAAATTGTCTCAGATCGACCCGGAAAAAAAAATTCTTATAGAACGTGGCCTGTAGAATCCATAATTTCAAACAGTTCCAAGATTGAGCTACTAGTTCAAAAGTTACAGCCCTTTGAATTTTCTTTCGAAATTAGTTTCTAGTCTATAACTTTTGTTTTTTTTATTTTATTTTTTTTTAAATTTTATTTATTTATAGTTCCTTTGGACAATTCACGATATTGTATAGGAAGTGTCATGGTAAGTATAAGTATATGACAAACAATTAATAAGACATTAAACTATGACAAACATGAGATACATAAAATAGACAGTTCAAAAGACTACTTTTCTTTGCAAAATTTGAAATATTCGGCGATGGAGTAAAAACAATTTACAATTAAATAATTTTTAAGTTGGCATTTAAATTGATGCAGGTTACAGGAACTCTTTATACACTGCGGTAGATTTGAGGACTGTATCTGATGTTTAGAACATGCGATATGCTTGTCTTTACTAGAAGAATATAAATGAGACACTCTAAACCCTTCTGCAGTCATGCAGCTCTAATTTCTAACAAATTGATACGATGTACCACTAAAATTACAACCCTTCACCTAAATAAAAGCCACTCACCCACAAAGCATTCCTGTGATCATTTTCATGGAGGGCCGTCGAACTTTCTTTATCTGAAAAAAATAAAAAATGTTCAAAACTTAACTTTTCCGCACGAACGTATCTGTTGAAACCCAGCACTTTTATTATTTTATTATCTAATCAATATCATTTATGAGTTATGACATGTGTTCAATTCTGATACCTATACACATTCCAGGGAGAAGAGAGTGTATGTTTGGTTGGGGAGTATTCCATATCCCCCAAACCCCCCTCTTAGACTCGCCACCAAAGTGTTACAGTTGCAGTACTCTTGTGTAGTTTATTTGTATCGACTAAAAATGTAGTAGGTATCTGGTTGAATTCAATCTACAGAGAGCGCCAAAAAATAAGTTTTCTATATCTTTAATGGGACACCCTGTATATTTTTATAGTTTTGAGTATCCCTGTACATCCTATTACAAATACCTATATAATATTGCGTGTCATTAATTTCATTCTTTAATGACTTTTTATCTGAGACCTTTTTGTATTCCCAAAATTTACCAAGAAACCCTGTACACAACTGACTACTATAACATCCCCTGCAGAAGGTATAATAAAATTGGTGTATTACAGAAGTATACCCCTTTCTGAAACCCACCAAGCCCCAAATTTATACCCTCCTCCGAGACTACGTTCGGCAGATACTTGCACTGAAAGTTTTAACGTCACCAATAAATATATTTCGTTCAGATGTTCCAATCGCATTTTGTAAGTGCCCTCCTCCGACACTCCGCTCATGAGATATGAGGAATTATAATGATTGAAAAACATGTATACGACTCTAAGTTGCTAGGAGATGGCTGCGTGTTTCGAAAAATCAAGAGTGCCTTTGAAAATTTCAAAAAACGTTCTCGGCCAACGTTGATTTTTTAATGTTTTTATTTTAAATTGGATTTTTTGAGGAAATCCGAAAAAATGTTACTTAAAAAAACTGTACAAAATAGAATGCAATGACCGTGTATCAAATTTGAAGCCGATAGGAACACTTAGATATTTTATTTACAATATTTAATGTCAGGATTTCAATATTGAAGTGCTCTTATCGGATTCAAATTTGCTACACGGTAATTATAAATTTTTTTAACACATTTTTTTGGATTGCTGTAAATATCCGGTTAAAAAATAAAACCATAAAACAGTCAAAGTAGACCTAGGACTGTGAAATTACTCAGTTTTTTTTTTCTGAATTTTGAACAGCATTTGGTTCGAACCCGGGTTCGGGCATTGATATTTCTAACTGTATGGTGTATAGGGTTGGTAGAGCAGCCTTGGCTGAAACCCCGTCCACTCAAAATAAACGCAAAAATAATTAAATTCGAAATTTTTTTTCGGAATATGCTGAGTCTGCGAAGATTCTAAAAAGATTTTAAAAGGGGGTTCTAGGAGAATTCTAAAATATTCAGGGAAAATTCCTAGAAAATATGAAGTATTAGGTAGGACAAATCTAAGAAGAATTTATCTACTTATTCAAATTACGAATATGTTACATGGTATTCTGAAATCTCAAAACTACCCTTATTACCACCCGTACGTTAGTAAGGGAGGTACTGCATTGGGGTAAAAATGACCCCCTCCCCACTCTTTTGACGGAAATCCACGTGTCGTCATGATGTCGGTCTGTCGGTCGGTCTGTACTCTCATTTCCGACTAAACGGCTTAACCGATTAGAATAAAATTTGGTACACATATTCTTAGAAGGGCAGAATCGTCCGTGCTATCTGCACAGCAAATTTTCAACACCCTTTTAAGCGTCGTTGAACCACTGAATGTCTTCCGTGGGCCATGCAGAATATCAAACAAATTTACAGTGTGTCCCCCAAGTGTTTGGTCGCCTCTTGGCATCTCGCTTGGTTGGAATTTAATTTCTGACATAATTTTACTTTAGAGAAATCAAGGGTGCGTTTGAAATATTAAACAAACGTCCTAGGCCTGCTTTGATTTTTTTTTGGTTTTTTTTCTAATGGGATTTTTTGAAGAAATTCGAAAAAATGTTACTGAAAAAAACTATTCACAATAGAATGTAATGACCGTGTAATTGAATCCGATAGGAACACTTCGATATTTTATTTACATTATATAATGTAGGTAAATTGAGGATTTTAAATTCGCTACAGGGCCATTACATTCTTTTGTTAATAGTTTTTTTTAAGTAAGATTTTTTTGGACCTCCTCAAAGTATCCAGTTAGAAAAATAAAACCATACAAAAATCAAAGTAGGCCTAGGACTTAAACATTTACTCAGTTTTTTTATGAATTCTAAACAACTTTTCTTAACATTTGTCCAAAAACTTTTTTTTGAGAATTTCAAAGGCACCCTTGATTTTTTTAAACTAAAATGATGTCAGACATTAGTTTTAGAAGCTCTAAAGTCAATCCGAAACTTTTTTACGAGCAAAAAATCGGGGGACACACTGTTTTATTACGATTTACCACGATAATTACAATCCCAACTCTAAATGGGCCAAGGGTTCTTTTCTGAATGTTCTAAACACGCTACACAGAGTCTAATAACGTTTTTAAAAGGAGATGGCAAGATCTTACGAAAATTCTGAGAATATTCTAAAAAAATTTCAAGACGAAATATCCTACGACGTTTTGAATATTTTAAGACTCTCAGAAGATTGCACAAGAACTCCGAAAAGTCTCAAGATTTCCCTCATGATCCCAGGAGACTCTAAGAAGTTGGCTACAGGGTGGTCCAAATTGGACACTCTCTTATGGATACGCGCTTTATTTCAAGAGATAGGAAAAAATTGACCTAGGTATCTGGAGATCAATTTTAAAGAGAAAATCACTGGCGCAAACAGAATTCAGCTATCTCTAATCGTTTGGCCGCTAGGGGGCGTTTCTAGAATTTAATTTATTTCTTTAATGCCTCGATAGTTGATTTTGGCAAAATCTTTCTTAGAGGACTTTTTTATGTAGAATCAATCGTTTTTATATAGGGGGCTTGGTTTTTTATACGACCCTAAACCACATTTTTTTCATGTGGACCACCCTATATGTACAGGGTAGGCCATTAGTGTGTGGGTGAAAGATTGTGGGTGTATTAACGCGCATACTTAAAATAAAATTCATTGTAGGAGAATGTTGAAGGGCCTTTCAGGCTATAAACTAGAAATATTTTCAACGAAATTACAATTGTTATACAGGGTGATTTATATCAAAGTTGCATTTTTTTAATGGAACCCCCTATATATTATTACATATTTGGATTCCTTGGTCAATTTTAGTGTGACCTTATGTATTACACATGATATCTACCCATTATTTAATATAATATACAGGGGGTTCCATTAAAAAAAATACAACTTTGATATAAATCACTCTGTATAACAATTGCAATTTCGGTGAAAATATTTTTAGATTGTAGCTTTAAGGGTCCATTAACATTCACCCACACACTAATGGCCTACCCTGTTTATTTTGGAGTTTTTGAAAAGAGTGTAAAATTTCCTAAATTTTGATGTATCACTATATTTATATTAAATATTATTTGCAATATTGCATTTTATACATTAAACTATTTTTATTGCAGACATCTAGGTTTCCATGGTGAACAAAAGAAATTTGAAATTACATATATTTGGAAGCAATAAAAATGTCAAAATAATAAAGAAATTTTCAGTTTAAACAATCCTGCCATCTGTTGCTCTTTTCAAACTCCAAAATATAGGTATAGGGTGGTCCATATGAAAAAATGTAGTTTAAGGTCGTATAGGACAAACCAAACACCCTGTATACACACTGTGAATCGCGATAGATTATAGATAAAGAAGTGCCCTAAGAAAGATTTTGCCAAAATCAATTATCTTTAATAATAAGAAACTTATAGCGCATTAAAGAAATCGATTAAATTCGAGAAACGTCCCCTAATGGCCATAGCTGAATTATGTTTGTCACAGAGATTTTCTCTTTAAGATTGAACTCCTAGCTCCATTTTTTCATATCTCTTAAAATAAAGGGCATTTCTATAAGAAAGTGACCAATTTGGACCACCCTGCACATTCTAAAATTTTACGATGATATTAAGAAGATACTGCGAATGCTCTAAGAGTATTCTTAGATTTCGATTCTAGACGTTTCTATAGAATATCCTACGAAGATTCTACTAGGATTCTAAGAGGATTCTAAAATATTCAGGAAAGATTGTAGGAAAATTTCTAGAAGATATTGTAACGTGATTTATAAATTCGGGTTCGATTTATATCAATATTTATTAAACAAAACTAAAACACTATAAATTCCGAACAATTTATATCGATTATTTATATCACACACTTCGCAATTTATATTTCCGCGCTCGATGTTTCGTCCGTACTCGTTCGGTAGTAGACGATGTTCGGTCCGCAACCATTTATACACGCAAGCAATGTAAGTCCAGAACATCCGCGTACATTCTCGAATATTCCTACACAAATCCCACTATCGCGCGCGTAGAAAATTCCAGAGCGCCAAAGGCGACGTCATGTCTGGAGCGTTTCCGTTACAATATGAAAGTATTTGTACGACGAATATCTAAGAACATTTTATGTACTTTTTCAAATTACGAATATTTCGCAGATACATGGTAGGTACTCGGGAATCTCAAAGCTACCCTTATTTTTATCCGCATATACTATACCTATAAATAATATCAAATGAGGTGCAGAACTTGGAGCAATGTAGGTACTACTTTTCCAAGCAAATATTGAGCGACGAAGACAATCGAAGCAGATGTATTATAACTTTGCCACCACTCTTTTTCTGCGCCCTAGGCTTTAGCGTACTCGTGCTGTCCATTCAATTAAATTCGATTTATATCCATTAGGAAATTTGCAGTTTTCAGATTTGTCTTCAGCAATTGGACTGATTTTTTCGTCAAAACTGACGCGGATAAAGAAGCAATGACGCGTGAAACAAAAGCATCGGGCGTTTCTACATTAAAAGCGGGGTGTTAAAATTCCAAAAATAGATCAATTGGTGGGTTCAAAACGTAATTGAAGCTTAGTACGGGATTCAGAGAGATAGAAAAATGGAACATTAACAATGTGATTATATAATGTTTACATGCATGTGTGCGCGAGAACTATGGCCTGTTGAGTGTGTATACAGATTTGAGGCACTCGTTGACGCAACGAAGCACATTTTGTACAGCACGTATTTGTCGTGCCGTGTCGTCTGCTTTACCGGTTCATTACCAAACGTGTCGAATGACATTGCGTCATTACTTCTACCTTTTTGAGCACGGCTTGTTTGAATCTAACACCTTTTTTGTTACGCGAGCACGCTCTATAAATACCACCGACTACATCGATGCGTTCTGCTTGTCTCGAAATTTCCAGATATGTAAATGCGGGTTGAATTTTCCAGCTAAATCATCAATTGCGACAAATATTCATTGGGCGCGCACTTCAAAGCGAATCTCAAAGCAACTCCCTAGTTTTAATACACATAGTGAATCTTTCGCTTCAAGGATTAATTTCCTATTGTCACCGCCGAAAGATGGACCGAGATTAATATTGCATCCTCGTAAATAAATAACAATCGAGCGGACGATGGTGATATTTTGCCTAATCGTCGGTTTCGGTCCTTTCTAACCAGGCAATTAGGCATTTTTCACATCCGAGCGGGGATTAAAAGCCCAACTTTGCTTAAATTTAAACAGCTGGCCTTTAAAATGATACATTACGAATGTGACTGGCAGATTTCACCCCCCGTTTTGCATTTGTAATTATAGATCAGGTCGTGTGCGAACTTACTTTTTCTCCTTTTTTACTTCCAAAATTCAGGTAAATCGCGTGAGCGTTTTTTAAAGGATATTTACGGCGCGACCACAACACTAGGGGGATGCTTTTCTTACTATTATTGAACATGATTTATTTCAAATACATTTGCGGTTAAGTGAGGCCTGTTTAGGACACAATAGAATTTTTTCCCCGTGCACAATGGGGGGATTAAAATTATACTATTTATATACAAAATATAGAGGGTTTTGGCTACCTTTAAAGTCGGAGGAGGGGAACGACGTTTTTTCGAATGTGAATGATTCGATTGGAAATTATTAGCGAATTTCGACGGCGTTATTAGAATCGGTTCTCTAGGAGGGTGGCTTCACTTGAACCGTGAGAAACGGCCACCTGAGCAGTGAAACTTGCGTACCTTCGACGTGGAGATGAGCTTGCGGGGACCCAACTAACAAACTGTTCTACTGTACATCATCCGCTTGTATTTCAAATATACAATATTAATACTTGAACAAGATAATTGTTGTTTAATATTCTGGTACAGCAATGTTATAAGTGTGTTTTCCTGTTAAATAATACATAAAATACGTACAGTAGCTACGCTAAACACAAACGTTCTTTGCTACTGTTGTTTATACAGGATGTGGAGATAAGGCGACCAGCTATTTTTAAGGGATAATTAACAGTTTATTTGATTACATACGTTTTAAATTTGGATAATATGTACGAAATAGGAAGAAAAGCGAGTGTATAGTTGGGCGAGGGGGAAATGCGCGGTTTCCCTTGGGAAAGCTCCCGTCCCAATTTAACCAAGAATTGGCTTCTGAATAGACTTCTCGATCTAATTTCGTATTACATATGAACGTGTACCTTTTGTCTGCTTCGTTTGCGTTTCTTCGTTTAAGAAACAAGTTCAAATGGGAAATTATTTTATAAGAGCTTTTGAAGCTGAATACATTTTCTCGAACGTTTACTAATTTAACATTAAAAGTTAATTTCCAATTCATTATTCCTCGTCCTTTATGCATATTTAGTGGAATTGCGAATTATTTCAACACAAAAATTACTGTACGAAAAGCCGTCGAGAGAACAAAGTACCCACCTACCCCGGTGTCGAGCCTTTACTAATAAACATGTAATAAAAGACTTCATGGTAATGGTTTTTCTTGTTGAGCTGATTTAATCAGATAATTTCGTACACAATACCACAATGTGGTTGTAAAATTGCTGATATCACATTCGATTTTCATCATGTAGCTATTTTGATATGTACACAGTGGTTACCCATAACTTGGACGCAAGCTTAAAGGAAATTGGTGAATTTGTTCATAAGTTTTACTAAAACGGAACAATGACTACAATGTCAACAATGTCTTCGGTGGCAGGGGGCATTAATTAAATATAGATTTTATTTTTAATCAATGCCCAGTGCCCATTTGGATAGTAAGCAACAAATATCAGAGCAATGGAAATCGCGAGAAGGGATTCACAATGGCATGAGATTTCACAATCGAAATTTTTAAGTGGTAGAACAGGATACGAAGATTTCTCTTTGTATATCTGAACTTCGCCTTGTGATTCTTCTGTCTTTTTTGTTTTCGAATTTTTTTCAATGTCATTACTTTTATAGGAGAAGAATAAAGATTATTATTATTATTTTAAATGGGCAGGTGTTATTTTTAGGTTTTTATCACCCTGCAATTTCAATTACCAATTAATCTATTTATTGACGTTTCTGGATACACCGGCACTCTTGTGAGTTGTGACCATTGGTATTACAAAAACTGATTTTAAACCGGATTTTTAGATCAACGTCAATGGATTCTCTAGAGGGATAACCATCTTAAAATAAAATATTTGAATCCTGAAAAACACCCTTAAACGCATTTTCATTAAAAAACGGAATCGAGTTAAATTTTTGCTTCAATGAAATTGGGGTTGCTAGTAGTAGGCTAGTCAAAATAGGGGGTTGAAGTAGAAAAAATTAGTAACAAAGTGATCTCTGCGGAATGAGTACTCAATAGGGTCCTTATTAACCCCTCAAAAATCGCACTTTGTCGCATTGGTGAAAAAAAAATGGCCGCCATCTTGATTTTTGTTGAAATTATTGAATATCTCGTAAAGTATGCATTTAATTAAAAAAACTCGAAAGATCTTTTTATAGAGAATCAAAATATACCTATAATAGAGACATTTTCAGGAATATATGCCAAAAAAACAAAAAAAAAATTGAGATTTATATGAATTAGCTAAAGTCACTAAATATAGAAAGTACCGCAATCCTTGGGCTCGTGTGTTAGAGAGAGAACGCATGATTTTTGCCCAGAAATGGCGGAAGTTACCAGATTCTAGTAACTTTAATGTTAGGGATTGTTCCACCTGTTTGGAGATATTTGTATATATTTTTATAAAAAATGACAGCTATTCAATTTTTTTAAGTTGGCAGCAAATTTACCCAAAAATGGCGGATGATTGCGGTACTTTCTATATCTAGTGATTTTAGAATTAGCTATATAGGGATTTTTTTAATTTGGTTAATATCTGGAAAAGTATGCATTTTATAAAAAAGCTCAAAGAGTTTTTATGTACCGAATGAAAAACTACATAACACAAAAAAAATGTTATAAGAAAAATCCAAATACTTTTAGGGGAGAAAAACAAATATAATAATAAGAATATTCGAGCAGGCTCAAGGATACTAAGTAATTAAAATAAATGTTACTTTATAAGTCGTCTTCTTCGTCATCGCTCTTCAAATTTGGTATATTTTTCATCTCCGCGGGCACGACATGCTTTAACTAAAGATATTAACCCTTTTTTGGTTACGGCAACAGTTTTTTCACTCGTGTCTTTATCACAAATAGCACAATTTGATATTGAACTCATACTGTTTAATACCGATGCACAAAGATATTGTTCAAACATTTTTTATTATAGGTAACTTTTGATTCTCCATAAAAAAAAGTCTCTTGAGTTTTTTTGATATAATGTATACTTTACGAAATATTTAATAAATTCGAAAAAAATCAAGATGGCGGCCATTTTTTTCCAAGTTCCACCACTGCGACAAAGTGCGATTTTTGATGGATTAATAAGGACCCTATTGAGTACTCATTCCCGCAGAGATCATTTTGTTGCTAATTTTTTCTATCTCACTTGTATAAACCTGCCTAGATTGACCAGCCTATAGATTCTCTAGAGCAGGGCTGTCCAAGTTTAAGTAGCTCAAGGGTCACTTTAAAAGAAATGCAACTTGGAGGGCCGTATTATAACATCTTTATATGCAACTTTACAATCATATTGTGCACATTTCGTATTTGAGAGAAAAAGCGAAAAACTAGGTCGCGACCGGCGTTACGTTGGACAGCCCTGCTCTCGAGGGGCAATTATTTTATAGAAAATTCAGAAAGGTGTCACCCATAGTACCGTAGCGAGTATTCTAAACATCGAGGCGCCATGTAAAAGATTAGCCACCGGCGATAAGGAACGAAAGCGAGAAATGCGATCTGCTGACGTCGCAGGTACTCGGGAAATCTCGAGAACGTGCGTGATCTTTTTAGAAACTTTTCGATAGAGAATTTTATTCTCAATTCAGCGATCTAATAGATCTTTAGATAGCAATTTTTATGAGCAACATGCACGTTTAGATTTACTTCATTATACGTAAAATAAGTGTGCCATGGACGAAACAAGTTATATGGACAGGGCCGTAGTCAGAGGCTCCGAGTGAGGGGGGTGTATGCAATAAAAAATGCCGACTTCACTAAAAATTCAAAATAATACACCGTACAACATTAAAGGACGGCATTTTAACGCTGCCCATTGTGACCCTATTTTTTCCAAATGTATACTGTCTGCTATATCTTTTTCTGATTACTTAGAACCAATAAGGCAGTTAGCCAATTATCCGCCATAGAGGAACGCAAATGATTTTTAATTATAAACTATATAATAAATACCAAAGTAATAATAATTATTATTATTTTATTATTTGTCATTATACAGAGTGCTCTTTTTTCGCGGCTGTCATGGATATGGATTCTATTTTATTTCTATTTGCACGAAAACCGAGTCGAAGTGGGACGTTTAGAAGACTTTTACAGAGGAATTTGATAAATATGGCCAGAATGGCATATAACTTTTTTTTGCGTTAGAGTCATTAGAGTTAGAGTTCATCTTATGAACTTTCATCAGAGTTATTTTTCTCTGACGTGCCATAGCTTTTAATTTACTACTTTGATTTTACCAAAATACCTTATTATTCAATTTTCACGACAGTGCTTTAGAAATTGCAGCCAAACTCATTTGCGGATTTGCTTTGGTAGTTTACATTTATAATCAAAATAATTAATAAAAATGTCGTTTTAAATGTAGTAAAGCGTTCTTTTGGCAAGATTTTATTATATATTATTATTAAGTTAAAAGTAGGTAGTAATCTATCCAAAACCGATTTTTGTCTAAAAGACACTCTCGTGACAATTGAATAATTAAGTGTTATATTTAAAATGTAATATAGAAATCCATAGTAAATTCTTTATTAAAAAAATCTAAAAATTCAATGTGACCCCTACGTTCAAAACAAATTCAAAAAATAATGTCATAGTCTAAACCGCCCATTTCTGAAGTATAATAAATAAATAAATAAATAGGTATACTCGTTTTTTTTAAATACAGAATTATTAAAACGCAGAATTCAGTTCTTTTTAATTATTGAAACTAAAAGAGATATCCCACAAGTGGTTTCAATGATTGATTCGCATTTTAAATTTAACTTTACCCCAATTTGACCATTAGTTTTCAACATAAGAGATCCCATCGCCAGGCGCTAAAAATGACCACCCTGTATACTTATCTACCATCTATCCCTATCGCAACTTTTAAACCCATGCAAACATAACGGTTAGAAAAATTTGCGGAACATTTTTAAGCGACCTTTAACCATGAAAGGTAATGGGTCTACATCCTCGTAATATCAATGAGAGTAATAACCAATATTTCTTCATTTTGCGTGGAAGGGGCGGCTACAAAACGGTTTTCCGGCTTACCGGCGTATTTTACGCAATTTTTTTCCAATATTTAATTAATTTAATTTGAATAGCGATTTGCCGAGTGCCGACTAACTGAAGTTTTGCCGACTATGGTCACGCGTTAGGGGGGGGTGTGACACCCCCCATACCCCCCCCCCCCCCGTCAATCCGGCCCTGTATATGGATTCAGAATTTAGAGTGCTGTGACCGAAACAACAGCACTATTTATGTTGTTTACAACGGTCAGTTGCTATTATTGTTGCTGAATACTGAATACGTGCTAATATAACAACAAGTCAAAACCCAACCTAATTCAACTTGTTTCAGTGTAGTGTAGGAGGAGTAAAATTTGAACAAGTATAAATTGTGCACAACTCTTGTGCAGATAAAGCGCATTTTTTTAAACCGAAATAGCTCACTAAATGGTAGGTTTATAAAGGGAGCAGGTTCTTTACACGCAAACATTTAAAGGCCGCCTGGCATACATTCAAAATCCTCCTACACTACATTCTGCAGATTTTGCCTTTCCTCCGGCAAACCGTTTTCGAGATATTCGCTCTTATAGTTTTGACATCACCAATGGATATATTTCTGCCAGACGCCCCAATCGCCGTTTGTGACTTCCGACAATTCGTTCTGGAGATATAAGGGAATATATCCTATCACTATAAGAAGTCGAGGAGGAGGATTATGGTTGGTAGAAATTAATTCCTTTCGTTGACACCCTTCATTAGAGTACCATGAAGGATAAAACCAGCCCCCCCCCCCCACCCTACTTTAGCTTAACGCGACTCGCCATGAAAGAGAAAACCAATTTGTGACTCTCCTCACCCCCTAACCCATCACCCATTGATCTCGAAAAGAAGTCGTGACTGAAAGCTATAGTTTGTATACACCAATTCCGTTCGACGAGACGTTTCATACCGTGAAGGATACGTGTTTTTAACTCCCCCCTCCCCTCAATTTTCAAAAATTTTATTTGGCACCACGTACGCAAAATCTGAGACAAATTGGTTGTAGCGTAAAAGTTTTACTTTCAGAAACAGTATCTTGGGAAATAATTTATGGGGGAGCCAGCAAAAATTGAAGGCCGCCTGCAACACCTTACAACTCTAGCATTAAATGAAGGTTTTTTCAAAGCGCCAACCCTGAATTATCTTCACAGAATACAAAATAATTGGTGTAACAAAGATTGTTTGGTCGTCTCGCTTGGTTGGAAATTAATATGCGACATAATTTTAGTTTCGAAAAATCAAGAGTGCCTTTGAAAATTTCAAAAAACGTCCTCGGCCTACTTTGATTTTTTTATGTTTTTATTTTTAATTGGATTTTTTGAGGGAATCCGAAGAAATGTTACTTAAAAAAACTGCACAATATAGAATGTAATGGACCGTGTATCAAAAATGAAGCCGATAGGAACACTTAGATATTTTATTTACAATATTTAATGTCAGGATTTCACTATTGAAGTGCTCTTATCGGCTTCAAATTTGCTACACGGTAATTATAATATAATATAATTTGATTCTTAAAAAATGCGCTACAAAAATAAATACAGAGCGTTTAAACTTAAAAAGTCCAACATTTACATCTTGTAGACTATGAAAGGCACCGTGAGTTTTGGTATTTGTTATTAAACGAAGGAAGAGATTTTAAAATGTATCATCTGGACAAATGAATCAAATTTTTCAAATCATGGCTTGTTTTTAATGCAAGAAATAATCATTATTGCAGATTTCAAAGAAAATTTTTAAGAGACGCGTTAGCAAATATGCTAGATCATGTGCCCTTAAATTTGTGAGAGATTTATATTTTCAACAAGACGGTGCACTTGTCCATAATGCGCAAATAGTAACGCAATATTTAAATGATATGTTCCCGAATTGGTACGTCCATATTTTATGGCCTGCCAGGTCGTCGGATTTAAATCCATTAGATTTTCTTATGGGGCTATTTTAAAGGAAAGATATGTATCCAGAGGAGTTACAGCAGTATTTGTCAATTTATGTATTTGTTGTGTTTTTGTTTTAAACTAATTGTTTTTCACAATCATTTGTATCGTCCATGACACACTTGTTTTGGCCATTTTAAAATAAAACTGTTATGGTATGGAAACCCCCCCAGGAAAAGACCGAAGCAATCTTCATTTCATTGCCCTAAAACTCATAAGATAATCGAATACCCCTCGGTGTTGCGTTCTCCCTCGAAACGTTCGACTAAAAAGACTTTTGAAACATTATGTAAGTGCTAAGGGCTCCAAACCTCTTAGGGAAGAATGTAGAACCGGGGGGTATTCCATGCCCCCCCAGACCCCTCGGTGCTGGCGTTCTCTTTCAAGACGTTTACCTACAAAGAATTTGTCTAAAAATTATGTTTTAAGTACTAAGTGCTCCAAACCTCTTACGGTAGAATGTAAAACCGGAGGTCTGGGGGTATGGAATATTCCCCAGGAAAAGACGGAATCAATCTTCATTTTTCTTTTGACGTCTCCGTTAGTTATGAACCGAATTACATCAAAATTTAAACTTTGCTATAGCTCTAGCCATATAATACGCAATGCCAAAGATTGAGCCCAGTCGATTCAAAATTCACAGTGCCCTTTTGGCATCTCGACCATTTATGAACCGAATTGCACGAAATTCACAGTGAGAATAGCCGATACCAATGCCAAAGTTTAAGTCCACTCAATTCCGTCATTTATGAATCCGATTTCATGAAATTGAAACTTAGATTATTATTAAACGGATTTACAAAATAAGATATTGAAAATTGAAGAATACCTTGCCGTCACATACAAAATTGGATCGGTTTCCTCTGTGAAATGGAGACCTCTTAGTCTTAGATTATTTTGGCTCGAATAGAATAATTTGGATAGCCGCCACCATGTAAAACATTTTTAGCGCATTTCTTTAAGAATTAAATTCCTATAGTACTGTGGTGAAAGGTCTCATCGAAATAGATCGGTTTGTTCAAACTATAACTTTCCCGCGAGACTCTTTCTTGAGAGGGGGGAGGGGGGTAGAAATTAATTTTATCTTTTATGGCATTCTAATTAATGGTCTCAACGAAAGGAACCGTTTTTTACAAACTACCGCCCTTCTTTCTGATGACCCCTTATCAAAAAATGGGTTGGGAAGTGAGGGGGAGGGTTGATTCTTTATGGTACTCTAATGAAAGGTTTCAACCGACCATAGTCCTCCTCGGCCACTTATCGTGATCAAATATAGTCCCTTATATCTCCAGAACGGATTGTTGGGTACTCACAAAGGGCGATTGGGATGATTAATGATGTCAAAATTTTAACAGCTCGAAAATGGTTTATCGGAGAAAAGTACTCTCAAAGGCACAATGAGGAGACATATCTATTGGTGATGTTAATAAGCTTTCAGTGCAAATATCTGCAGCAGAATGGAGTGTCGGAGGATTTTGAATGTATGCCAGGCTGCCTTTAAATGTTTATATGTGTAAAAAAGCCTCCTTCTCATTAATCATCTACCAAGAAAGCAAACATCGATAGCATGTTACTACCCCCAACCATTTACTAAACTATTTCGATTTAAAAAAAATTGCTTTATCTGCAAACGAGTTGTGCACAATTTACACTTGTTTTTGTTATTTTCAGTGCAGTATTCAGCGAGTGTTATTGAAATCGGTCTCTATTCTGAGTTTTGGCCAGCTAATTAATTCAAATATCCCACTGTGCAGCGCATCCAAAAATCCTACTACACCAACTTTCATTTAAAAACAATTGCTCGTAACTTTCATCCGCCATATTGTATCCTCCATTTTGTTTTAAAAAAAAATTGACATCCGATTCGCGATTAACGCGCCCAAAAACGCCTACTATTCCGACTTCCATTTAAATACAACAAAATTTCGTCATTTTTGTCCACCATATTGAATTCGCCATATTGTTTTTAGAAAATCTAACATCAGTTTCTTAATCAGCGCACTCAAAATTCCCGATATACAGTGTGTCCCAAATAGCGTGGGATTGCATGGGCAACTTTCCACAAGCAAATTTTAAATAAGAATCTAAAACTGCAAAACATTGTCCAAGCAATCCCATGCGATCTGTCTGGGACACACTGTATTCATTTTTAGAAAATTCTCTCAATACCTTCAAATGTGTGCCAGCTTTTCGGGATTTTGAACCACTGTACGTGGAAAAATTCCAAATTAGGCCTGGTGTAGACGTCCGGTCTTTACACGTATGTTGCCGGTAGGTTCACGCAGCGGCGCCGTACTTTTAAAAACTTATAAATTATGCACTTTTCCAAATCCTTGAAGATCCCTCGTTTCAATGGATCTTAAAGTTATCGGGTAAATTTGCCAAAATACATAAGTACGACTAACCTTTATTACAAATTGATATGGAATTTTTACTGTTAAACTTTTTCTCGTTAATTTATTATTACGGCGGAATACACACATATTCCTAGGCGTATTTTTTTATAACAAACTTTATTTTTTTTTAACTCGCACTCTTTACCCAAATTACTGCGATTACAACTTATACGGCTGAGTATTGAACGGGGAGCCATTCGCTTTTTAAACCACTCCGATTTTTCAAAAAAACTGAACCACGAGGTCGCCCTGAATTTACTAAAACTGATTTTCTAAGCTCGAACGCTAATCTATCTGAACCTTACCCGACCAATCTTCCAATGAATTAATTCCGTGCAAAATAATCTAAATCGTTTTTTAACGCCTAGTGAATGTTGGAATAGTAATGGCGGCGGTATTTTATTAATTTTCACTGGTTCAACCAGCTTTCAGGACTACATACTGACTTTCGGATTCTGCGATGTCAGCTTATTTTTATCAAGCTGTGCTTAATTTAGTTGCAGAAGTAACTTAACGGGACCTATTTCCAGCGTGTAATTTAAAACCCCGTTCTAGCTACACTCAATCCCGGTTCATAAACCGAAGCTCTTAATGACCCAAATAACATCTAATAAAAAACCCAAATCGACAAATAAATTAAAAATGCCATCTATCAAAAATTACAAAAAAATAAGATTAAGGATCACCGAAGAAGCACGAGGGAATTTATTGTTTTTATTTATTTTTAAACAAAATAAAATTGTAAATAAACGTAAAATTTAAATATTCGGACAATCCGAACCGAAACGGTCAATCCAGAAACCGAACTTTTATTTTAAAAATAGCTCGGGAAGTTACACATACAAAGTTACGTAATTAACTAAATGTACAATCCGTTTTAAATGCGCAAGAGCATAAAAGGCAGCTAATTTTCAGGAACTACGAGTACATACACGAAATGTTAATTAAATTGTGTCGGCATTATAAAATGCATAACTGACTGTGCACAATTTATGCGTTTAATGCTTGAAATTATGATGTAATCTGATTCAGTACAGTTTGATGCATTGAACTGGTAATTTTGAATATACAAACTTAAGTTTTCTGGAGGAGTACCTTTGCAATCACATTTCGTACATAGTAATATCTAACCTTTTTTCGGCGTTAATTAAACCAAATAGCAAATAAAAAGTCAAGGAAACGCAATTGTTCAGGCATATTTTCTTTAATTAAAAATTTAAAAAAATGAGTAAGTTCTCGAAAGGTTATAATTGGTGATGCTTTATTCTCAGTGAGTGCGGCACTTTAATTAAGCAAATTTGTATAGGATAGGTTGGAAAAATTTCTGCTCTGAAATAACTTCTTATTTTGGACCATATCAACCACAGTCTAACACCTAACACGTATAGAGAAAAGGAGTCATTTTTGATTCGCGAAAACAGAAATGATTCCAATTGTCCTACTTTCTTTACAGGCGGATTAGAGAAATCTGACAAATTCCGACTACATCAAGTATATCAGATGTAAAAAGCGAAAAACGGCTTACTTAATTAAGACACGGAATGAATCACAGAACACCCTTAAAAGTGCAAATTCTTTGCGTTAATTACGAGATTTGTTTTCAAAGATTTCCATTCAAAAGGGGGAATGTTTTAGGGACGCGCGCCGCCACCGTTATACTAATAATATGCTTCATTTCTTTAATTTTGTCTTAGTCGCGTGTTCATTCGGTCGTATAAATTTCGAATTATTCAAAATTTACGCACGGTTCAATAGTATAAATAAATTGGCCGCGAGATGGATTCTTCCTCGTGCGTTTTTAATTACAGCGGATTTACACAAAGAGGCACTCGTTTGTGTAATCGGGTGTACTTCGCCGGAAATAAATAATTGTTTAGATTTATTACGCTTTGAATGTTCGACTAAGGAACGTTTCATTCGGATTTAATCTTGAATAAATAGGGGATCTTCTTCGCTTTTAGGTACCGGGCGTAAACATTCGCTCTAATATTGAACAGAAATTATTAAATATACCCGAGTCGAGTCGACTTCCCACAAATGTTCTTAAAATAATAAGAAATATAACAGTTAATATACACAAAATTATGTAAACCATATTTCCGATGTTGATTTTATTTGCAGAAGAAATAACGTGTTAAATACAGAAACCATATTTATGTTTTCATATTTATAGGAGCTCATTTAAAAAATGCAGACTTTGTTAACAATAACAAGTTAAAAACGTAAATAGATATTAAGTGCAGCGATTTATGAAAGGGTGGCGCCCCTGTCTAAAAATAAAATTAGGTAATAAAGATTGAAAAAAATCGGTAGCCGAAAAGACTTGTTTCTATCTCCAGACGGACACGTGTTCCCTTTTGGATACATTATTTTACCCGTTTCAAGTGATGGTTTAAAAGTTTCTTATCGTTATAGGGGTGCCACATGATGAATATAATAAACAGCCTTTTAAAATGTTTCACTTAAAGAATACAATTGAGCCGGAATCGAAATTATGATGAACAGATCTTCGAAAAAATATGTTATGTAAACAATGTTAGTACATAAAAATATAATTGAAAATAAACAGTAGAAACCATATGACACCCGAAATTGATTATTTCTTTTGAAAATTAAATTTAGTGATGACTGACTCTAACCATTTAATAATGAGTAAATTATACTTCATAACTTTCCTCTATTAGTCTAATTCGAGTACATAAACTTCCTTTGTGTACTCGATTCCAATTTCGTGCGGAATCGTGTATATGACTAACGTATAAATAAACAGATATGTCTAAATTATACACCAAAAAACCTTTTTATTTAATATTGCTTTCCCACATTTACATTATTAGTTAAATTTTAAAATCCAAGAGCAAATATAAACGGCAATTCGTCAAATTGTGGTATTCAAAATCGAAATAATAATACACTTTTGCTGCTTTTTCTGAGTAAGGAGGGTATTGTCACAAGTAACCCTTAAGGGACAATAATGCGAAAATCTGCATAGCATCATTAAATGGGCCCCTTCATAAGAATAATATTTTATATAAACCATTTTTTGATATCCCCGCTAGTTTCCGCAATAACCGATTGCCTCAAGATAAATGGGCCACCCTGTATATAAATTAATTAAGTGACATTCAAACAGGGCTGGATTTACCACGAGGCGCACAAGGCCCGGGCCTAGGGACGCATCGTTGCAAGAACCAATTTAATTTGCAAACGAATGTATATTAAAAATAATTGATCAAAAGTGTGAAAATGAATCAGAATGCCGAAAGGGCTCCTACAAATTTAAGCAGAATGCATTTAAAGCCAAAGGCCGTGTTTCCCTCATCGGACAAAAGAACAGAGCCGAAGCAAATTCCGAATCATTGTTCGCAGAGGGTAAATATAGAGGGAAATCTGGAGCAAGAGAGGTAACTGCAGAAAACGCTAAAGATACATTTTACATCACAACTACAATATACAAAAATTAACAATCCGATGAAGTGAATAACTTTTATTTGACGATTTAACAGCAACAGCAACAGATTTAAAAGCAACTCCAATCCTTTCCCATTTGTGAAAGAATAACATTCCGAAGTCTTTTACATAAAGTACATGAAATACACTGTTAATTAGCCGGATCTTCTCAGTCCAGAAGGGATCTGAAGGTCCTGGATACGGCAACCTTAGACTAAAGTTGTATTTCAAGATGAATGCCTCTGGCTCTAAGTATCTTTATCACTTCTGGATATACCTCTACACGGACGAAACAGTTAAAGACATTCAAAAAAGGCGGATTCATTCACAAAGAATTGAAGTCGCTAATTAATCCAAATGAGTTTAAACATTTCAAAAACCTATAGATGGTTGTGTGTCTACACAAATTATTTTTGAATGTACAGGATGTCCCATTTTTACAGTGTAAATAAATAACTGATTTTTTAAAACGGAACACTGTATATTTTTAGTTGTTTCGATGTCATTTGTTAACCTTTACATTGCACTCCTTCCCTTTTTGATGTTTTGACAATATTGCCATTTTATTAATTTTTTCCTAATAATTCCTCATATAAGCAAGCCTCACTTTCTTGGACCGTAGCGATCTTTTTTGAAGTTAAGAAATAAAATTTGGGCAATAATGTTAATCCGAGTAACAGGCAACACTTTGATAACGAGAAAGTTAGATTTAGTGATACAGTCTGAACTTCTAAGTTCAACATTTCTCACAAAAGTACCTACCCACTAAAATTTTTCGCGTCTAGGGGCGCACAAGCATTAAATCCGACCCTGCATTCAAATATGAGATTACAAACGTTCACTTGTATCTGTGATTAGGTGCCCTTTAAATATACAGTCTGTCAACTTGCTGATTTGTGTGTTTCATTACTCTTTCTTTACCCACTCAATAGGTTCTTGTCTGCCGGCAGGGTATCTTGAAACAATAACAAACGTTGCTAACAGGAAAACCGAAGGTGAAGTGACGAACAAAAGTTAATTTAAATACTTCAGTGGGGCAGGAACAGCTCAACTTTTTCTAATGGGTACTTGTTGAGTTGATGAAGGGAAAAGACTTATGGGGATGTGTTTTTTTTTGTTTAATTACCTTAATAATAAGGGGAAACTCGACAGGGGTAATTTAAAAATTTTGGGGTTATCCTCCCTAAAAAACTCCTCGGTGTATGACAGTTTTGAACCATCTAAAATAAATATATTTTTAATTACCCTTTAATGATCCAGAAGTATTCAGATTTTTTTCTTCACTCGTTTAAAACTCCGTCCTAGGACTTTTGGAAAACCTTATACCATGCGACGATAAAAAATGAGTTGCTGTCGAGTCACCTTTGGAATTTTTGTTTACATGGGAAATCGTACTTAACTTGACCTTCCAAAGGCGACTCGACAGCAACTCATTTTTAATTATCGGTACAGGACAATAACTCCCGACCAATATCCCCCCCGGACAAAAACCCCTCTACATTAAACCCCGAGAGACATTTACCTCCCGACAAAGAAACCTACGTTGCAAATGTCAAGTCTATTTTCGACTGAAAAACGTAGAATTCCCTTTTTTCCCGTTGTCGTTCCCTTTGGAAATTTTCGAAAGAACAAATGTTCGCGGGCATACTAGTCCCAGTCATCGCAAGACAGACAGACAGGCAAACATTCATTTTTATTTACATAGATAATAGCAGACCCGACAAACGTTGACATTCAGCCATGTGATGTATCAGAAACGCTAAACGTAACGTGCAGGTTATCTGCCAAGAAACGTTATTTTCCGGTATAGACATTCTCCACTTGCATTTTGTGGCTTTCTTGGAATGACATTCTACTAATTTCAACTCTATTAACCAGTTACCTGTTACAGTACCCCCTTCTTGTTTTTGAAAGCGATTTCAAAAACAACAAATTAAAAATAAACGACAGCTTATCCCGAAACGATTTCTAAAAAAATGACAATCTACCTACGTTTGTTTCTGAGATGAAAAAAGGGTAAAAACTGCCTACTCCAGATATTTTTACGTAGAATCCAGGAGCGTAGTAAAAATAAATGTTTTGACCACCATTTCTGAGATTTGACTCAAAGTTGGTATTTTCAAATGCAACCCCCTGTATAACTTTGCGTAAATTTTTTTACATTCTTTTTCCTGATTGCATTGATGTATCACAACCTATATATTTCCTTAAATTTTCGCCATGGACAAAAAATTAAAACATTTTTTACGGTTTTTAAATAGTCGGTCATGGATTCGAGGAGCTTTTGTTTTTTTATTGCATTCATGACAGCCAATGCTAATCAATAAAAATGGCTGACGATAGAAACATGTCATTTCACAATTTTGAAAAATATGATGTGTTAATTAGTGGTAGGTATATGACACTTACTGATATTTCAGAGGTGGACAACCCCAAACACCTATTACACCTATTTCCTATTTCCAGTTGAACAAGGATTATGTTTGCTGGAAAATGTTAAATAACAACACGGAGGATTTGTTCATTAAATTTTTAGACGACATTAGACAAGTTTATCGTGATTAATTAGATATAATGTAATAGTATACGGGGTGTCCATTATGTATGGAATATACCGACTGTATACAAAATTTTTCTATATGGAAGTTGTTTAACATTTTATTTTCCATAATAAGGCAGCATTCAGTTGTTTTGATTTCAGAAAACAAATGAGTAACGAAAAACAACCCTTTCATTAGCCTCAGATTTTTTTTTCTTTTCGATGATGTAAAATGTATTATAATTACATGAATAACATTAATCTATAGATCCTATATCAAAATGAAACCAATGAACGTGTGCGTCTCTATTAAACCTTGAGACAACACGAAATTAACAATAATTGCTGCAGCAATTTCTCCCAGAATACTCAGACATTTATTGCACGCGTTCCGTGATAGGTTAGTTCACTGCCTTGCAGCTAATAATAACAATATTTTGAACACTTATTGCGATAAAACCATATTATTGCTAATTTCATTTTGTCTTCAAGGTTTAATAAGAAACGTACATGTTCATTTGTTTTATTTTGATGCAGGATTAATGTTATTGTTGTAATTTAAAATTTAAAAAATTCAATTGTTTTTCGTTACTCATTTGTTTTCTGAAATAAAAACAACTGATTGCTGCCTCATTATGAGAAATAATGTCAAATAACTTTTATATAAACAATTTTTTTATACAGTCGTTATTTATCGAGATATATACTATATTCTATACATAATGGGCACCCTGTATAGACAAGACAATGCATGCAAGGTGTATAACATATGTACTTGTTCAGTTTGAATGAATTGTTTGTTGCTAATAGTAACTTTTGAAATTAATTAATCCAGCACTACCAAGACTGTATATAGAATTTCTTAACGTAAACCGCTAACAACATGGTAGACCGCATACTAAATTCAGTTTGGGTCGGTAGACCGCATACTAAACCGGAACCTTTTTTTTAAAATTGGTTTAAAAATTTTAAAATAATAATAATACTCCCTGAAGGATATGATTTAGAATAAAATAAACATAAACTTACTTTAACACGCCGTTCAAATTTGAATACGGGTACGCCTTTTGACTCGACTGGAAAATTTTTTTCTTTGAAGTTGACTAGTAACAGAAGGCAGTCTCGGAGGGTGTCAAATTCGACAGAATCTGCAACGTCACAGTTGACAAAAATTAATCTCTTGGTCACAATGGTCCTTTTGTTTATTGAGTACTGGGTTATTATTCGAATTACTCCGTTAAGGTGTTTTTCAGGTCGATTTACTTGTAATGTTTAACGTATTAGGCTGTACCATCAACAGTGTAGCAAAAATGGTTCAAAGAACACCCAGTTTCCCTATTTTTATTTAATACAGAGTGAGTTTTTTTTTAATTTCAAGCATTGGGATCTCGTAAACCATAAGACATACGGATTCGGTTAAATGAGGAAAGAGTTGTCGTTTTAAGAGCTTATTTAAGATATGCTTTTGTTTTTTGAAAAAAATCCACAGTTCACTAGATATGAGCGAAAAACAGATTTAGTGATTTTTCATTTAACTGTTGTAGAATCATTATTAGAAATACAACAAAATGACACGAATAAAAGTTTTAGACATTTTAATGCTTAACAATTAACATAATGAACATACTAATTTATTTTTATCTTACAATGTTTGAGTTATAATACAAACTTTAATTTTTTTAAATGGTAGTCATAGTTAACTTTGACATTTTTAAAAAGGACAATTTTTTCTCTTTATAACGATATAAGGCTTGCTAAATGTACTTTAATAAATAAACGCCCTGCAGTAATTTTCGTATTAGTGAGAGGTAAGTAAACAGAGTTGGCCATGGAAAACAATATCTAGTGAGATAGGTACCTTTCATTTACGACGAAAATTGGACAGGCCAATGTTATCTTCATTTTCTACCAAATGAATTTCAAGATATGCAGGATGGGTTAGATTTGGAAACACGACGTAATTTACGCTGGTTTCAACACAACGGTGCCCCACCGCACAACTAACTTCAAGTTAAATATTATAATAGACAGTAATTAAGAGAACAAAAATGTTTCCCATGGCAAAATCTGTTTTTACTATACTCTTAATAATACATTTAATACGTTTATTTGTCGAAGTAAGTACAATGATTCTTATATCATTGCAAACAGAAAAAAATTCACTTTTTAAAAATGTCACAGCCAACTATGATTACAATTTAAAAAAATGTAAGTTTGCGTTATAACTCGAAAATTATAAAAGACGAATAAATATTAATAAATGTATCTTATTAAGCGAAAAAAATCTACAATTTTTGTTCTATGCATATTTCTGTATTTCTAATGCTAACGATTCTACAACATTTAAAAGAAAAATCACTAAATCTGTTTTTCGCTCAGATCTAGTGAACTGTGGATTTTTTCACAAAACAAAAGCATATCTTGAATAAGCTCTTAAAACGACAACTAGTTCCTCATTTAACCGAATCTCTATGTCTTACGGTTTCCGAGATCCTAATGCTTAAAATGAAAAAAAACTCACCCTGTATATAACAGTCGATGGGGGTGCAATGTAGTCCTCGAGATCTATTGGTCTATAGTTCTCGGGGTAGAAGGTAAAATTAATTAATTTATTTCTGGGTTCTGTTCATTTTTCGTAGAGCATGGGCGCGGGTTAAGAGAGCACCTTCACCTTCACCTTCATCGTAATAGTTTGCAATGAAAAAAATGCGTCATAAAGGTCTCGAAAAATAGACGATTACCTCGAAATAGCATTTGAAATTTTAATTTTTTATGCCATTTCCTGATGAGTTCTGCCTCTTTTATGTACAAAAATTAGCAAAAAAGCGAGAGCGAAGGAAGTAATAACGCTTCCTGTTGTCACTACCTTTGGTTATAAAATTTCTAGCCAAAAAGGCGAAAGAATTCTCGGCTAGAGAAATTAATAATGCGGAAAGCACATCCGGAAGCACACGCAGACATAACCTCGAAGGTAATTTAAAGATAAAGCCTCGAATTAATTTGTATCACTCCTTGTCAGTTCATTATAATATTGTGTGAACTGAATATGTTTCTCTTTCAGTGCACCTGCTTATTACATTCGCATTAACAATGTTAACAATTATTTAAATTTGCATTTCTACAATTCCCCAGGTTATAATTACGCGCAGGTATCACAACTAATTATATGCAAATCACCTTCTGCATTGTACACTGTGTTAACATCTAATAGAGGAGTAAAGGGAAATTTATGGTTTACATTTTAATAAAGCCATAAAGATGGTAATTAAAGGAAAAAAAATCCGGCCGTAAAAAGTTTCGAAACATTCGGAAATATTTGATCAAGTCGGAAAGATGTTTAAAGTAGTAACTCCATTTTCTTAATTGAAATAAATTAGGAATACCCTTTGAAGTTCGCTCCGTTTTGTGGTTCCATGCAATTCCATCCTATTATTCGTGTTCCGCCATGAAATAGCTTCTTAATTTCGGCCGAAAAACTCGTTAACCGCAATTTTATTTGTTTCGCTTCTGTCTTTTCCATTTCACTTTTACGAGATTAAATTATTGTATTTTTTTTTGGCGTTTGCCCCACAAGGGCGCGAACGAGTGCGCGCGTCAGAGGACCCATTTATTTTCCTTCACCCCCCTCTGCTATACGGAATTTCAATTACATCGAGTTTACTCCGAGCTAATTACATATCAAAGTGAGTTCGCATTCTTTGTGTTAATTACAATATTTGTTTTCGAAGATTTTCGCTTGGGGTCTACTTGCCATACCGATTGCTTTGTTAAGGGCCGGAGGGGGATCAAATCTTGTGCGTTTCCTTTAGGAAATATTACAAATTCATGTTGAGTTTAAATGTATACGTATTAATTATAATATTGTTAATGACTTCCATGTGAAATAAAAACATTAAATAGTTCAATATCTCTCGTCCAAATTGCCATATTTTATAGTAAACAATCCACCTGCCCAGCAGGCAGGTATAATAATCTACTTGCAAAAAAGAAACTTGCATAAATTAACCAAAACCAAAGGACTTCTAATTTCCATTTTGATGGACTTCTTTTTGAAAATTTTCAATTTATAATTGTGGGTTTAACAAAGATCGTTATTAACTTTTGAATTTGAATTTTTGAGAATCTAAAATAACATAACTATCTTGGATGGAAATTATCTTGATTCTTGACGCATTAAATTTGCACTGACTTTGTATAGCAACCTAGTGAAATTAGCTTTTGAGTACAACACGTGTCTGATACTATTATTCAGCCCATCAGAAACGTCAAATTTAACGTGCGGGTTATCCAGAGGGGTTATCTGTCAAAAACGTTATTTAGTATAGGGCAAATAACGTTTTCTGGAGATAACCTGCACGTTAAGTTTAACGTTAGTGATACATCACAGGGGTATCAGGGCTGAATAACAATTAAAATTAATTTTTTTACGCGATACCTCTTAAAATCTTTTACAGACTTCTTAAAAGCATTTGAAGATCCTTAAGGACTAATACATGCCGAAAAAGACTCCACAAAAACTTAGTGAACTTTGTATGCTTTCAAATACTAAGATTCAAGGTATGGGGCTGTGGAGCACTTTAAAATACTTTTGAGAACCTTGAACCTTCTTAAAGATCAATAAATCCACATGTCTTTAATGGAATTAAGAATGTTATTCGATGTTTTTAGACACTCTGGGAAACTTTTGGATTAAAGCTTTTGAAGACTGAAATTTTTCTCAAGGAATTTCCGTGACTTATTTGCCAAAACATGGAATCAAATGCCTTGAACACATTTTTGAGATCATCGTATGACTTTCCTGAAAAATGAATAATGAAAATTTCAGTTTCACGAACCGCATTTTTTTCAGAAAATGAACAGGTGACTAAATGTCTTGCAAAAACTATTTTTTTTATACTTCTTCAACGGCTATAGCATTGTTATTAACTTTATACAATATTATTTATAATCAGCAAATCCAGGGCTACTCAAAACTATAAAAATATACAGGGTGTCCCATTATAAACACTGAAAATGTATTTTTTTGGAAATTCTCTGTATCAGAATGAGTTAAATGAAATATCACGATAATCCCGGTACCGTGTGTCCTATTTTGGTTGAGACTGTAGTGTATCTCAGCTGTTTTTAAGAGATTGTTGTTTTCGTGAGCCTGTGGCACTTTTTTTTGGGAAATTTGTAATACAGAATCAATCTAGTTACGCTTGTTTCTGAGATACAGGATGAAAACATTTTAGGATGCTATCATCATCATTATACAGCTGGAGGTGGCCATTTATTTTGCCCCTCTCATGAACATGTTATCTTTCTAGGCGATTTAAACATTAATACGCTTTTGCATGATCGTAATGATTTATCTTTTGTACTCCCCCTGCCAAAAAAAGAAGGATCATAACAGTTTTGGAGATTTGTGCCCCATCAGTATTCTACCAGCCCTCTCCAAGATACTTGAGAAGGAGCTGGAAAATCAAATTAGAAGGCACTTGTCCGTTAACAATATATTACCTGACATGCAATCCGGATTTTGACCCGGTTATCGCTGATGTATTTAGAGCTATAGGTTTTGTGACAGCATTGGTATTAATTGCCTACTCCAAGACCTTCCACACTCTCGATCACGACACCTCCACATTTTTATATGGAACACCCTGTATATTATTACATCGTATGATGGCTTATTCAATTCTTTACGAAAGTTCGTAATGCCCCATACCCAAAATAGTTCAAATAACCATGATTTTTCAATTATTTTCTTTTCGATCTAGTTATCCATGAAAATGGTAAACTACCTTGTTTGTTGTACAGTATCTCAGAGCCAACTTTAAAGTTTATTACATAGCGCTGTTAAGTTTATGTTTTTTACGCACCCTATACCTACTGAAAAAAATGAAAACGTTTTTGTACACCTTCTTTAATACAAGTATCAAGTAGTAACTTTAAGTTATTTTTATATGTATTACTTAATTTCATTTGTTATTTCTGTTTTGTTAACAACCTTGTATCAAAAAACCCTAGTTTTAGTTATTGTTTTAAATACTATATTGTGTATTTTTATCATTTTCATGGATAACTAGATCGAAATGGATATAATTGAAACAACTTGCTTATTTGAAGTATTTTGGATATGATACATTAAGAACTTTTGTAGAGAATTTAATAAGCTATCATATGGTAGAATAATATACAGGGTATTTCGTATAAAATTTCTGTTATCTGAAAAATGCGATGTTGATTTGTTTTTAAATTACAAATTTCGATTCAGTAGAAAATACACGTTTTGGATAATTTAACCGTATTTTTAACTCTCCAATTTAAGAAAGTTGGCAATAGTCTCGACTTAATTTGAAACAGACTGTATAGACTTTGATATCTCAGCGATAAACCTAGTCAAATGCTGTAAAATGTAATGATAAACTGTCCCAATTTAAGATTATCAATAGAGGTGTCCCTCAGGGATCAATGACTGGTCCTTTATTCTATACTCACGGTTTTGCAGCGTACTACTTGTCATCTTTATGCTGACGATATGCAGTTGTATTACTATTTTAAGCATCAAAACGCGCCGTTAGCTTTTCACCATAAATGTATGTTTTATCGAGGGGTTTTCCTTATTTTTTCTTCCTTTTGTATAAAGACTATTTATTATTATCATAGCTTACTACCCGTGTAAAAAAACATGTACTGCATATTTTGGATATTTTTACGTGGAATCCAGGGGCGTAGTAAACAATTTTGGACCATCGTTACAGAGATTTGATCCAAAGCTGGTATTTTTTCTGCAGCACCCTGTACATCTTAACCTATATTTTTTTATATAACCATATTAGGCTCGCCAGGAGAGAATGCCGGACATAGAGCGCTTGATGCCGGTCTACAATCGTATGTTTTTCAGATACGATTGTAGACTGGAATCACCTGTGTTCTGTGACCGGCAGTCTTTCTTGGTGAGCATTATATCTTATATCACATTTGCAAAATTTTGAAATGACATGTTTCTACCGTTAGCTATTTTTATTGATTGCTAGCGGCTATCTTAGTTACCATGGATACCATAAAAAAACAAAATTTCCGTGAATCCAAGGCCTACTATTTAAAAACCCTAAAAAATAAGGCTTTTATTTTTGGTTCATTGCTAAAATAAATAAAGTATACCATGAAGAAGAATGACAAAAATTGATGTTAAGATATACAGAGTATTTACCTATTGCTTTACAAAATACCAACATTGCGTCAAATCTCAAAATTTTTTTTACTACGCCACTGGATTATACGTAAATATCTAAAATAGGCACTTTTTACCTTTTAACACTCTAAAAGTCAAAATTTTCGTTTTCACATTTTCAGAATTGAGGTTTTTGGATGGAGAAGATCTTTTTTTTGGGCTCGATTTGCAGCTTTTTTAGGTTTTTTCTACGATTAAAAATTGGAGAACATGTTTCTGCTCTACTTTACAATACAGGTGCTTTAATTTGATTAGTATAGCGTAGAGTTCTAAAAATCCCGATGGAACCGCCATAAAAGATGTAATTTTCCTAAAATTATGGAGGCTCGAAATGTTTTGGGGAAGGATTTAGAACCGCGCCGTTTCAGAGGCATAAAATACCCCCCAGGAAGGAAAGCTGCAAATGTTCATTTCTCTACAATTATCATAAAGATCTTCATAGCCCCAAATCCCCTGGTTCTACAATCTTACGTAAAACGTTTAGAGCCTTTAGCACTATAATTCGAAGGAAAGGTACAATGTCCATTTTTCTACAGTTATCGGAAAGATTTTCGTTTACAGCGTAACCCCCCCCCCCACCCCCCACCCCCTGGTGGTATGATCACCCCCAAAATGTTAATCCCTTAAGATTTTTCTAAAATTAAGGTGTAAGTGCTAAAAGCTCCAGACGTTTTGACGAAGAATTTAGAACCGAGAGGTCTGAGGAGTATTCCCTGAGGAGTATGGAATACTCCCCAGGAAGGAAAGATGCAATGTTCGTTTCTCTACAATTAGCGGAAAGATCTTCATTTACCCCCCTGGGGGCGAAAACGATAGTGAGATTATAGAATCATTAATGTATCTGCAATTTAATTCTAGAATCTTTCAGTGTGAAAAAAGGGATAAAAAATGCAAAAAAAAGAGGAAGGGTCGCTACTACATTTAACAAAAAAGAGAGGAGAATATGAAACGGAAATATGGAGAGATCATGGAAAGAGGTTTTCACTCGTATGAGTATACGAATAATTTCATGATAGTGATGATTGTAGAAAAAGAGAACTAATTTTCGTTTACTGGGGGTGGGGGGCACATTGGAATACACCCCAGACCTTCCGGTACTACAATTTCACCCAAAACTACATGACAATTTTGGATGTGAGACTATCGAACTTAGCACTACGATCTGTCAAAACAAGTCCGATGGTCCCTTTTGAAAGTATCACGAGAGTTCTCCGCAGGGCTTAGAGTTTTAAGTAAAAAACAGGGGGGGGGGGGTCTGAGGAGGGGATATGGATTCATTAGAATCAATTTCGTCGGTAAGGTTCTGCTCTGTTGTCCAAATTTGTATTGGTTTAGGTACGATTCAGCTGTGCTCGTCAGAGAACATCATCTCCAAGCCCTGCCCTTCGATCTTCTTCGGCTCAATCGGATTAACATAATTAGGCTAAAAGCGGAATTTATAGCACAAACGGAGTGCAATCGAGAGGGTCGTTTGTAGCGTCGCGCAAATTAATATTGCTCATTTCGAGTAAGTTGTGACGAGATGAGGCAAAAAATTAATTTCCAAAGTTTACGTGGGAGCGCGCACGCCGTTTTTATTTGAATTCTATGCAAACGGCGCGAGTGTTTCTTTTTTGATCAACGTTTTTAATATCAACATTCATAATTTTAAAAGTATTTTGACTTTTATAGGCCTACAGAATTTCAATTTGATCTCTTTTCATACTTTTAAAATATAAATTCTTCCTCATCATTCTAAGTTTCTCCCCCGCCCCATCACCGCGCCGTGCAACTTTTGTTTGAAAAGTTAATAATCGGATTGAAATTAAAATCGTAAAAGGACGAAGCCCGATAAACGATTTAATTAATTAAGTAATTATTACGATTTAAGTAAAAATTGATGCAAACCAAACCCCTAGCTGCGACCGTTGTTATTTTACATTTCGAACTAAATGAAAGACTAATATTTTTTGTAGCAATATTTTCCCTTTTTTCACGTGTTAGTGCTTAGATAACGCACGCGGCCGCCTTACGCCACCTTCCGATGACGCACCGCGTCCCGAAAAAAAAGCGGCGGCGCTTGAATATTTCATTAGCCCATAATCGCCAGCACAACTTTTACTAGCCGTTATCCGGGAGAGCTTCCTGTAATTTACCTCCACGAAATGCAATAACAACAACCCGCTACGAAAAAAATACGGCGCTGCTGTTTACGTTAACGTGTTTAAAAAAGGAAAGGGCTATGGCGCCTGGTGGGTTGTTTTACGGTGCCCGTTTAAAACTAAGGAATAGATTAGAAGTGACAGACTAAAAGTGCGCCCGTTGAAAACGTTTTATTTGAGTTGAAATGTTTTGTGACCCTTTACGCCCTTACATAATGAAGTTGTATGTATCTCTTTTAGTCTCTTGATCTTAATCGTTCCTGTCACACATCCTAAATTATTCGACCGTTTTTTACCCCTCGTTTAATTGCGTTTTTGGTTACATTTCTCTTTGACATCTCGGAGAACGGTCGTTCGCTGTCACAATATAAATCTCGTCATTTTTTATATACGAAACAAGAAACGTAGACGTAATCTAATTAGGACCGTACACTTATAATTGAAATTAATTTACTTGGTTCACAAAATCTGGAGTAGCGGAATCGTAATTGGGCAAAATGGCCTATCTGGAGTACCTCAAGGATCAATACTGTCTTATTGTGTATTTATTTCGCCAATATAATTTTGTTTGCTTTCTTTTATTCTGCGTTCGTATTTAGATTATTAGCATATTTCGCCATTTTTAATGGGCTAATTTTGACAATTTGTAGGTAGTCTATAGAAATCCGTTCTGTAATAATAGTCGCTTGACCATTTTTAGAGAAAGGGTATGGAAATGACGTCCTAAAAGTAAAAAATGTGAAAGAATATCCCAAAAAATGCTCTAAAAAATCAAAATGTTAGCTATCAGAAAGACGTTGGAGCGCCAGGCGATTTAAAAAAAATCTTGTAAACATTATGGGAGTAAAATTTAAAGCTCGAAAACATTCAGTGAGCTATGGAATGGTTAAAAATAACGAGCCATTCCCTTAATAATGTAATATTACTGTAATATTTAACATTTTCTCTAAACAATTAATAAAACATTATGATTTCGATTAAGGATAAAAGAAAAAAGAAAAAAAAACTAGTAGGGCCTCTTACACCCCACATCATATTTTTTTATTTTTTTGTAGGTGAAAGTTTGTATCCTTTTTTAGTTGAATGTTGTTATTAGATTATTTCAGCAACGCTTAATTAATAGATAATAGATACCTGCTACGTAATTAGGGCTCTGCCCTGTGTAGTTTGTAACAATAAATAATAAGTCAGTTGATATTGAGACTATAAAAAAATCATTAAACATTGGTTTTCGGGGGATAGATTTTTACGCAAAAATCAACCCATTATCAAGCACCCCCTCTCCACAACAACCCTCATGTAAAAAAATTTAAAATGGAAATAATAGTGGAGTGACACCTTATTTGAAAGGTGTGTGTCCAACCCTGTAGTATTTACTTTACAACAAAACACAATGCTATAGAACAAAGTAAAATGCGAAAACTATGCGTTCGGCTGTCAATTATATTTGTAGTTGGACATATAATTAAGTTTGTTAATTACGCAAGCTGCTCGTAAATTATATTAACTTAAGCTAAAAGGATTAATTAATTCTTCCTCTTATAATTTTAATTTTATCATGAATATGCAATGAAGTGTTTCAAAGAAAGTTACATTGATTTTAGGTTAGTTGTATGTACTACGGCCGACAGTAAGGTCAAATAGTGCCTTAAATCTTGGTTGCGTAAGAAGGAGACCTAGGCTGAACTACGCTTCTTATAATAAAAGCATTATTATTATTCTGTCAAGGGGACCAATAGAACCTACAACTAGGTTCTATAAACTGCTCTCCATTTCAACCCCTAATACTAAAGTCACTAGATATAGAAAGTACCGCAATCATCCGCCATTTTTGGGCAAATTTGCTGCCAACTTAAAAAAATTGACAAATAAAACCTGAATAGCTGTCATTTTTTATAACCTAACTTCACAGTACTGTCATGTTTTATAAAAATATATACAGATATCTCCAAACAGGTGGAACAATCCCTAACATTAAAGTTACTAGAATCTGGTAACTTCTGCCATTTTTGGGCAAAAATCATGCGTTCTCTCTCTAACACACGAGCCCAATGGATTGCGGTACTTTCTATATTTAGTGACTTTACCTAATACCAGTCCGCGTTCTCGTAGTTAATAGGCCCTGAGTACTGTCAATTTTGCGCGCTCGCTCCTTAGACCGTAAATCAGAAGGGGACACAGTCCACGAAATAGATATGAGCATATGTTCTTCTCCCAGCACCGGATTATTTTTATTACTAAAATCTGGTATAAAAGATGGAGAGTCAGTTGAATGTTATTAAAAGTGGCCTTAAAATTTAAATCCACAGCATCATAAATAGTAGTTTCAATTTTAAAAACTGAAATTTTTTAAATTTTTTTATTGCTAAGTTTGAAAAATCGCAGCAGCTTTGGAAACTTTTTCAAGCTTTTCGGCGGTCACTTAAAAAATGTCTTCAACTTTAAGGAATCGATTAAAAAAAGAGCACTCACTTATCTTGAACAGTTTAAGAGATATTAATTTTTGAATGGACTCTTGCACCTCCGAGAAAAATTGACATACCTACTGTCAAAAACTATGACAGATAGGTACTACCTTGAATTTAAAATAAAATAGCGCATTCAGACAAAAATATAGAAAATGGTTCTAAAATGATCTTTTTGTACTCATTGTATGGAAAGAATAATGTTTCCGAAGTATCCTCGATGCACGAAAAAAAATTGTACCTAACTCTTTCGGAAAGAAATTACCCCATTTAATATGCCTTAGTATGCGATAAAAAATGAGTTGCTGTCGAGTCACCTTTGGAATTTTTGTTTACACGGGAAATTATATCTACTTAACTAGAACTTCTAAGGGCGACTCACAGCTTTCTAATTTAAAATGGGAACCCACATTTTTATTCCATATCTCGATTCTACTCAAAAAGGTGTGAAGAAACGTTTCTTTGTCGTGGTAACATGTGGCGCTGTAATCGCTGGAACTAATTGCAGTAAAATGTTTCACATTACAATTTTTTAATTTCATTATTATTTATTGCCATGAGCTGAGTAGAAAACGATGTTTCGAGTAAACTCATATTTTTTTAGCAGAATCGAGATATGGAATAAAAATGTGGGTTCCCATTTGAAATTACAAAGTCCCCCCCCCCACCACCCCCTCTCCCAGAAGTGGGATTGGGAGGATCCAATTTTCGGGTCATTCGATAGCGAACAACAATATTAGTATGAAGCCCCCGAGTTATAGGGTCTGAACCACCCTGCATTTTTAAAATCCACAACATTAAAGGGTAGGTAAGAAAGAAATTGCCTTTATTTCTGTAGCGATCAATTTGGGTCACTGGCCATCCTCAGGCTATGGATATCGACTAGAAACCAATTTCGAAAGAAAATTCAAAGGGCTGTAACTTTTGAACTAGTAGCCGAATCTTGGAACTGTTTGAAATTATGGATTCTACAGGCCACATTCTATAAGAAAAATTTTTTTCCGGGTCGATCTGAGACAATTTTTTTTTCGGGGCTCAAAAAAAGGCAGTGTATAACCTTCCTTTTTTACCAAAAATCGACTGCACCAAAATTTCTCGGGAAAACACTTTTTCTAATTAATTTTGGTGCGTAGAATCCAAAACAATTTGTACTTTTTCGATTAGACTTCTCCATCTACTACGAACAGGATGCAATTTTTCACGAAGAAAATAAAATTATGCGTCTGAGAATCATTCACGCATCTTGCGAAAGCAATCCAGTAAGCGAATTTTAAACCGGAGGATCAGTTTAAATATCGATCATGTAATATAAGTACAGTCCCGCCAGTAAGGAAGGGTTGTTTCCCTTATATTATTACTTATGTAATCTCGTAACACAGGGAGAAATAACAGATGTATTGTAGGTTATAAAATATCCCTTGTTTGTACTCATTTGGCGTCGAACGAAAAAAGGTCCTTCGGCCGTTAGTCGGTTAGGTATAAAATTGTTTAAAGCAAATTTACGCTCGGCGTAATCCAATATGATATACAAGCATTACTGCAAAAATCAAAATAGGATAAAAGAAAAATATAATGGCGTAACGTCTATTGTCGACCGAAAAAAGTATCTGTAACAAAATTAAAGTAAATAAAGGGAGGAATCGGGGTGTCTTAAAGAATTATTTTTTGCAGTTAAAAATTTGGTCAACTGCATTTTTTATTATTAAGGGATAAAAATGTAAAGTCACGAAATACAATGAACTAAATCCAAACACACGACCCTTTCAATTTTGCGATTTGGGGTGGATTTGAAAGAAATCGCCGCCACATTTTATGTATCTTTTTTGAGATATCAATTTCGTATTATGTGGCTTTGCTATATGAGCCATTTAACATCTATTTTATAGACGAAAGTGCGTGTGTGTTGCGTATTGAAGAGACGATTGCACGAAGGCATATGCAACGCACAGATTTGCCGAAAACGTTTACGCGATAAGATAAAGATTAATATATGGCCCACAGTTACGGTTTTTTTTCACTCAAGAACTTTTTTTGCATCCCTATCGAGGTGACGATCGGCACATGGCCCCATAAGTGCACTTTGCGTCGATAATCGCCGATCGATCACGAAAAACCGACAATTAAATTGTTTAAACAACATACAGCCATTAGCATTATAAGTGCGTAATCTGGCACGAAGCCATGCGAAATTCTCGACAGATCCATCATCACTTGTCATCGTGTACAAAAAAGCCGAAAGTACACCTGGACTTTTTTAATATCTAGAAAATCCTGCGGCGAAAGAGCATTTGTTTAAAATACATATTTTGAGCAGATGTTACACACAATTAGGGGATGATCGGATTCTTCCTCCTTTTTTAATTATAGCGCGCGGTTTTTCCTGTACTTTTCGGTCTGGCCGATCGGGAACGTAAATTATTTTCGCGAAGAAAACAAACGAAAAAGGCATCTTTTGAATGTAGAAATTATTTAATTTTCCGCCCAAGCGAGCATCAGCCGTTTGTTTGCCTCGGCGGCGCGTTTATTCAACTGTGACTAAAATCCTTCAACATCTTAAGGCCGCGCGTATCCTCGATTGGGTTACTACTTCTGTTACTCGAGAGCAAAGTGGACCTTTGTAAATGTTTCACCTGTTTTAGGAAAAACTCGCGCGTTATTGATGGCCCGTATAAAGTATTGTTGACATAAATGGCTAAAGAAGCGACCAGCGCCTTAATCTAAGAGCAGTGCGGTTTTCTATTATGTTGTCAAAATGATACAAACGGCCCCAATAACCGCGAGCTCGGGGAGAGCCGGCTACCGGACAGCTGATAAACAATACAACCCTAAGGGCATCTTCACTTGATTCATGGCCGATGCGGCTTTCCTACGCCCGATATCTATATAAATACACGCCGTTTCTCTTATTGATCTCTAAGCCTTTTTTTCCCCAATCATATTTTTCTGTTTATTCATCTTCGCTTCATTAACTTTTTTCTGGTTCGCGTAACGTAACTACAAGAATAAATTAATTCCCGCTTATGGTACCAACGTAGCAAATTTCAGAGTGCACTAACCTCGAAAATGATAATTTCGATAATTAATTGAAACAATTATGAATAGAAAAGCGGCGCGTTTCAATAGCTAATTACCTCCTAGAAACTATAATAAATCGCGTAATTATTTAGAATTATTGTGTAATTTAGATTAATTAAGCTCCTATGCACCGACCTATAGATTAATGAAAATAATAATATTTTTATACCAGTGTGTTTGCGAACTTACAATTAAATATAATTAGGCGAGGTAAACTAGATCACTAGTTAGGAAATGTTTAGAAACAAAGCTGCTGTCGACGGAGCATGACTACTCTCCCAGTACAATAGTTTCGGTTTGAAGTGCATTTTCAATATAAAGACAAAGAAAAAGATGTCGCTTTGGGAAATGTAACTGTCTAGGGAATGAAACAATTTCATGCAAGTACAAAAATAAGATTTTGAGCTAGTTGCATTATCCGAGTGCTTGTTAGAAAAAGTGCAATCTTTCCTATGATGGTCACACGTCACCTAGGTCGAGCCTTATAGCAGACATGGGGCCAAAACAAAATTTTTCATATGGGCCAGGGGCCACAGTGGAAAATGCAAATGAAAAGTATATTTAAAGAAATCACTAATATTTCTTTTTGGTATTTGGTCACAAAGATAAAATAAATTAACTAGTTAATATACGCAATAGATGCCTAACTAAAAATCTTAATAAGAGTCTTGACCTAATTACTTTCATAAAAAAATTTTTACTTTTTACGAAAAGGCACGATTTTGTATACAAAATTTATCAGACATGGATAATAAATCCCCCATAAAAAGCTTATATTCAAATTTTCATTTCTGTTCCTAAGATTTGTCGAAAGGGTTATACTCCCCTATAGCACCGTATACATTGTGTCCAAGATCAGAATATCTATCGTGGAGATCCCAAAAACCATAGAAGATGGGACGATGGGCAAATTAGGGAAAAGTTGCCCATATCATGCTGTTAAGAAAAACCGGAAAAATCCGATTACTTCCGAAGATATGCCAGAAAAAATGTTGAAGACAGAGTTGCCAACTTTTGTTTTTTTTTGTGCCGTATATCAATTGGTCAATTTTCAGCCCTTGACGAATTAACCAATGATTACCTACTCCAACAGTTTAGTGGTCTTTAGAACCTCTAACTGTGTATAAATGTCAGTGCGTCTAATAAGAGCCTTTTATAGATCTTGTAGAGGCTTTGAAAGCCTTTAATTGATTTTTTATAACACTGGCAAATTAAATTCATTTAGTCCCAGTTGCACCAACAAATTTAAGCCTTGCTTAAAGTTAAGTCGAACTTAAAATCTATGGCAACGATTATTAAGACAATTGTTGCTGGTATTTAAGTTATGTTTAACTTTAAGGGATACTTAATTTTGACGGTGCAATTGACCCTTAAACTCGTTTGTTAAGTTATCTATAAAATTCATTGTGTCTTATAAAGTACTTCGTCAATGGTAACATCCTTTATACCCTACGTAAAGTACGCTGCTTAATTTTTGGTACCTAATGTTGTTGATTCTATTACCTTGGTTACTACCTACGCCAGCCTTTTTCCTTCATGATCATAATTAATAAAAGACGAATTCGGATAAAATATGCTTTAGTGCTATAAAAAAATCGTGAAGATAGCACGTTGTTTTATAGTTGAAAGGACTCTCTCCGTTAAAAAAATTGGCATCGTCCTTTAAAGTACCTATAAAGCACCTAGTTAATAGCTGAGTCGTTAAGTCCCCTAAGAGCGTTTATTACGCTGTTTAAGAGACGTCTCTTGAAGAACCTTTATAGATCCTTAATAGCTAGGTGTTTTATAGGCACGTAAAAGGACGATGTCCAGTTTAATTCCGAGCGAGGTTTTAATGGGAAGAGACCTTTATTTTAAACTATAAAACACCCTGTATAAAATTTTTTATAACACTAAAGCTTAATTTATCCGATTGGAGCAAAATGTTTCTTGATCCTGGAGTAAGTCGCAACCATGGTAATAGAAATCAACAAAATGCAGTACAAAAAATTTAAATGTTTTGCTGTACTTGATAAAGAACAACAAATTTTAAATAACTTAACTGTCTTGCATGGAAATTATTTTGACGTATTTGCTTTTATTTCTGTAGCGATCGATTTCGGCCACTGGCCATCCTCAGGCTATGCTAAAATGTTATAATTTTAGCATAGCTCTATAACTTTTGATTGAGAAGTCTGATCGAAAAAGTACGAATTGTTTTGGATTCTACGTACCAAAATTAATAAAAAAAGTGTTTTCCCGAGAAATTTTGGTGCAGTCAATTTTTGGTAAAAAAGGAAGGTTATACACTGCCTTTTTTTTCGGTCCTCAAAAAAAATTGTCTCAGATAGACCCGGAAAAAAAATTTTTCTTATAGAGCGTGGCCTGTAGAATCCATAATTTCAAACAGTTCCCAGATTGGGCTACTAGATCAAAAGTTACAGCCCTTTGAATTTTCTTTCGAAATTGGTTTCTAGTCCATAACTTTTGATTGAGAAGTCTATATTATATAGCATCCTTGATCTCGAATCACCGAACTTTTATTAACAATCGCCGTTTATTATCGTTTTTATCGTTTGTCAATTATTTTTGTGTAGCTAGAGCTGTTGATGTTTTAAGGGTTGTTGGGTTAATGTAAGAGGCAAAAAAAAGCGAAAAGAATTTTATTCGGCTCAAAAAAGCACCAATATATTGAAATCTCATCGTACAGGTTGGTAAAAATGCCTTAAGAATGAGCGCATTTCGCATAAATGCCGCCAAAAATGTAGTATTTTACGAGTGAGTCTTCGGTTTTGGGTTGTAATCAATATTCGTGGCAATACGATTTTTTTTTCTTTTATTAGAGCAGCCTCCCAGAACATTTTTTATCAAATTGGCTCCCCAAATAAGAAAGCTGTCTATTGGACATGCGCAGGGATTTAACCGTAACCGAAAAAGATACAAAGTCGCTCAGAATTTTATGTAGATTAAGTTTCCATTTCAGAGTTCCTTCTAACTATACAATTAACGAAGTTATGGTAAATAAAACGAAAAAGGTCATTTTCAAAAATGCGCTGGCGTTCATTAATTTTCAAAGGTAGTTTTAACAAACCCTTAGTGATTTTTTGTCAGCTTTCTGATAGTGCCAAAACAAAATTTTCATCACTTGTGAGTTTCGAATAAATCACATCAATTTCTTATGGACGCCATATTGAATTTTTATGCCATTCGATAGTGAAGAAAATTAGCAAATATCGATACTAAACACTTAATATTTCATTTGGGAATCAACCTTGCATTTTTGCATCGAATTTTGCAATTTCTTATGGCACTGGTTTTGATAATTTATTTCCTCTAGGTATCAAATGACATAAAAATCCAATATGGCGTCCATTAAAAATAAGAAAGTTGATGTGATTTACTCGGAACTCACAAGTGATAAAATTTTATTTTAGCACCATTAGACATTTTTGAAAATAAAAGAACGCCAGCTCATTTTTGAAAATGACATTTTTCGATTTTTAAATGTATTAAAAAATTTAATAAAATCCCTAGGAAAAAATTTGTTACTTATGAATTTTTAATCTTTAGAAATTTTTAATTTGTTTAAATAAAATTGAATTCTTAAAAAAAATGATTAATATGTTCCTTGTTGGATGAGATCTAAACAAAGACAATTTCTCGATTTCAGTTTTAGTGTAGTAAGAAAATTGAACCGTACGAATTGGCAATTTTTTGAATTTCTGAGGATTATTTTTGTTTTTTTTGGGATAATATAATCGCGATCAATGTGGCACGATTGATTTTTCGCGTTAAACTGTCTCCAATTTCTTATAAAATTTAAAAATTGATGAAATTTTTTGTCGATAGCACTGTTTGAGGACCCAAAAAATCACTTAGAGACCTTAAATCTCCCCCAAACTTTTGCACTCACTTAATCCCATATAAGTAGGTCATCTTTACTGCTTTGGGGAGTGGGCGATTCGTCAACATTGCGTTGGTTCCGGCAACTAAAATACATAGGAATGAGGGCTTGTGGCTAGTAGACAATCGATGCGCGTCGTAAGTTTGTGGTGTTTCCGTTTTCAAGTTCCCACGCCAATATAGGCAAGAAAAAGGGGAGAGAGAAGACGCGCGACAGTCGCCATAGCGTAAAGGTCGTCCGCTAAGTTTGGGATTAGGAAAATAGTTCAGGGAGTTCTGATCTGTTTTGGGAACCCCATTTAAATTTTAACAACGGAATAAATTGTTAGGTTTTAAATAAGATCAAAATCTATTTCTAGATATTGCCCAAAAGGTGAGCAATTCCCTTGGATTAGTTTCAGTTTGCAAATTTTATTGTATTTTTTGACACTCGCCCGCACGTCAGTAAGGGAGGTATTGCATTGGGATAAAATACGATCCCCTACTTTTTTGACGGAGATACACGTTTTGAAGCACCAGGAATCCGAATTAAACAAAATCACGATGATGTCGGTCTGTCTGTACTCTCATTCCCAACTGAACGGCCGAAAAACCACATTTGGTACACATATTCTTCCGGCTAAACGGTTGAATTCATTGGAAGCAAATTCTGTTTTTGCTGCTTTTACAACTTCGGAACATCAGAAAAATTCTGAATTTAATGTAGACATAAAAAATGGCACGCTTAGGTTCTACCGACGTTGCCATAGAAACAATATTGTTTTATGTTCTAAACTTCATTTTATTTCGTGTTTCGCGTCCCATTTTTTATGAGAATGACAGATGAGTTAAAGTGATCACTTTATCTACTCTTACTGGCAAAGAGAGGCTTAATAACCCATACTGTCAATTTAACACCCTTTTTTCACGTCAAAAATTAGCTAGAAAAATAGGTTTTATATATCATGGCGACGTTGTAATTAAAGCGCAAAGAAGAAAATGATAGCTACACATGCGATCGTTAGAATTAGAGAGCCACTACTAATTCGTGGCACCTCTTGTGTATAAGTAATGCACTCGACATTAATTCATTAAAAAGAGGTTAAATATTTTAGGTGGTAAAACGTTATAAACAATACGAAAACGGCGAAATAACCAGATAATTTAGTGTATGTCAACCCCACTCCCGGGAGTGTATGGGAACATAGTTAGAGAATTATTATTGATTACACACAGATTTTTACCACCCGCAGGTTAATAAGGGAGGTATTGCATTGGGGTAAAAAATGACCTCCCCCCCCACACTTTTTTTTACGTTTTGAAGCACCGAGAATCCGAATCAAACAAAATGATGATGTCGGTCTGTCTGTCGGTCCGTCTATACTCTCATTTCCGGTTAAACGGCTTAACCGATTGGAACCAAATTTGGTACACATATTCTTAGGCATAAAAGAAAGGGCTGAAACACTTTTGGGTAGAACGCGCATGCGTAAGTGAACGGGTGGTATCTGTGCTAGCGACATCTGAGTAGTCAATAACAATAAAACCAGATAATTATTGCTAAGATCATGTAAAAACATATACAATAATACAGCAAAAGAAAAAACTAAAAGTACTTACCGATTAGATGCAACGGACCCACCAATCGCCATATCTGAAAGAAAATTTATCGGTATTAATCCGCAGGTAAATAAAAAAGTAGTAAAGAAGCAATATCTTCGGTTGAGAAAATGATGAGGAAGCTCAATTGTGCACTCAAAATTTGGTACTACATACTTTCCTGCTTCCCCTGTACGTCACTTCCAAAAAATAGTTATTTGTACAACTAGAGAAGAAAGTGGAGTTTTTCAACTCGAGTTCAAAGAGAGTTGAAAAACAGTTTCTTCTCAAGTTTTACACATAATTTTTTCTGAAACTACAATCAAAATTGAAAAATTATCTTATGCAATAATGAAGTTTGACACATAGCAATCTAGATTCAGCTATGTTTCAATTTTAAATGTCATGATTAAGATTAACGTAGCAATTGTTTTTTACTTTCCTCACTAGAGAGGAAAATCACATTTTCTTCACCCGTTTTAGAGACGAAAAAGTAGTAATTTCAGAAAAAAGAAATTACACGGATTTCTTATGTGTTGTGTGTATTTTGAGACTATTTTGGGTTTGGGATACCAAATTCTCTCGATTACTTTGCTACTGTGATTCTGTACATTGAGATAATTCTTATCCAAATTGGCGTCGAGTGCACCCTGTTTCATTTTCAGCGCAATGCACGAGAAGAAATCGAAAAATATATTTGACGAAACGATAATCGAGCACAGATTCAGTTGCAGGAGAGCTACCGAAATATGGGAAACTACTGGGGGAATCGTAACGTGTATTTAAATGAAATGTAAATAATTGATTTGCTGCCAGCTTCAGCCGCATCAAATTGCCATAAATAACATTTCCCGTATAAGCATATTGCACCGTTTTAGACAATGTTTCTAGGTGAAAGATTAGTAAACGTTTAAGATATCGGCGGAACTGCAGCGACGTTGATAAAAGAATAACTTCTTTTAACGGCTTACTGTATTAATCGCGAGGGCGATTCCGTGTTTTACGGCCTTACTTTTTTTTATTACCCCGACAATATTTCGGAGGCCTTAGATACGCATTAACGCAACGCCGTAAAATCGATCACCGACGACGCGAACTGATTAAATAGTCGAAAAAATTGTAATATTCTGTGGGAAAAATAACGTACAGGGGAGCAATAAAAGATAAGAGCGATTTAAAGTGTATATAAGGAGTCGCTTAAAAAGGACTAAAACGACGGGAGGAAAAGATTTTAAAAGTAACAAACTTAACTTCGTATCACAGACTGTAATGTCTCGACGGGGCAATTGTAATTTTGAAACAAAAGGAGCGTTTAGTCAAACGAAATAGCTTTTTTCTTGCTTAATCTGGGATTATGAATCTTTTACATTGTCCTGAGGGAATACCTGGATGATGACTACCTTTTAAGGGGATATATTACCTTTCGTGATGCAAAGAACGGTAATCTCTCCCCGGATTCGATTATTTAATCACATGAAAGGCATTTCGTTTCGTTCTTTTTGAACATGTAATAAATTTGAGTTTGATGTAATACGAATACTTAGGAAATTATTTGGTACGCGCACGTTATATGGGAGGCATCGATTTTTCCCTTCGCCCTCTCCAACGCCGCTTGGGCGATAGACAAAAATATTAGAGAGGGTTGATGATTGAGGGCAGTAGGTCTCATCGATTTTTATCTTTCCTTCTCCTCGCATAATCATACAAGCCGCGCGAAGAATCGGAGGAGGGGGTAATTACAACCCCGCGCCTAAAGGATGCAAGAGCGTTCTCGTTAATTGCGAAAATCGAAGTTGATTTACGGCCGTGCGGAAAAAAAGTCGGGCCGAGGGGGGGTTAGATTTCGGGAAATGAAAGTAATAAATCAAAAGCGTAGTCGATTTGTCGAGTGACCGTATATGATATCTGATATTTGCGACCGGACACTACGTAATGGATGAGTCTATATGTCGATAAATAGAGTTATAAACCGACAGACGTATACATGACTGATTGGCAATCTTGTGTTTGCCGATGTTTGTAGATCTTCTACGAATAAACAAGAAAGGCAATATTATGTTCTGATGGATGCTACAACGTATACGACTCAATTATCGACATGGTCCCAGATAACTCGACTGCAGTACTCTTTTTAATGCCGTTTTCGATTAAATTGCGAGATTTAATTTGTTTTTTAAGCTGCGCTTGCATTTTTTCCACTCGCATTGGACTGAATAAACTTTAATGGCCATCTTAATGATTTTTAACTAAAGGTGTACAGTAAAATTAAGACATTGTCGCTTCCCTCAACCTCTCCATCGAAAGGCAAGTCACGAAGCCAAATAAAACCGACCTAGGCGCCAAACCATCAAAAATCAATCAAAAACCAGCCTTAACATCTACTGTAAACCAAATACTTCAACAGCCCTTTAACTAAATTTACTTATTATTACCCATTTCTCAGACATAAAAGAAGTGTGTGCCAGTAAGAAGTAAGTACCTATACCTCAAACACCATTGCAACTGGATCTAAATTTTCCTACCTATATGCTGTCTATTTGCACTTTCTAAAGAACAAAATTATGACCAGGATTTGGGAGTGTAAAGGCATGTGCTGAAAGATTGCATAAATGCATGCATCTTTTAGAAAATTAACAGCTCTTCTGTCCCCTCTGGGCTTCCTCCTATAGGTCTTCACTTACTTTCGTCTTTCCTCCTCTCCTCTTGCCATATGGCCTGCTCATCCACCGGTTCAGGTCAGGGACAAACCTGTGTGTCCATGGTCCCTTGACATCTTCGTCCTACCTGGTTGGCCATTTTTGTGGCTTCCTTTTTGAGATCGGTTTCAGAGTCTCCGCCAGTCCGTAGCCTTTTTTTGCACCAAAAAAATGCTGGTAGAATACCGGCCAGCACTTGTGGACACTGAGCGATATGCAGCTGTCACTAGTACGACCCGCTGTCTTTGCGCCGAGGTCAGTTTTTCGCAGTGTGTCTTCTTCAGCTTAGCGCTGACCCACGCTGCTGCCGCATATAAATAGCGTCGCGTTCATTACAGAAGCGTAGATCTTCCTCTTGCTTGCTTTCGGCCCGCTTATATTCGGGATAAGTCGTTCCTTCTCCATTCTTTTCGCACCCTGTCGATGACGAGTCTTAGCGTCCTGTAGGTTCTTCTTTTCGTGACCAGGACAGTTTCAGTTTTATTGACAGCCATCTTCATCCATCTACTTTTCACCCATCTCTGGCCTTCTTGCGTCAATTCCACCAAGGTAAAGACCTCTTCCTCTGCCAGCTCGGCGCTACCTTGCTGCACCAGTACCAACTCTTGATCTGTCGGAAATATGCCCCCACAATATGCACCCATCCCTCTTCGATTAAGCGTGGGATGGGTCGGCGGCTCTTTATTTGCTTGCTCTTTCGTCCACCAGTAGGTACTTGGCTCTCGCAGCGCTCGAGCCTGACCTTCCTCTCGGCATGCAATGGTCACGGACCACGAGAAATATCCTTCTTGATCCTTCTGACTAGGTCTTCCGGAGTATCGATGTGACCGTTCCTGTTGAGTACATCAAGCAGTTTCACCTAGTGCCTCCTGGAATGCCATAGAATTGTTTTAGGGTTCCAGCTCTTTACCTTTCTGCGTATTCCATCGTCGGCTGTCGGCCCTCAGGGATACCGCCTCTATGAAGGTAGGACGGTTTTCCACGTTGAGCACGACGAGATCAAGTCGAGCTATCATCTCGCCGACGAGCTGTCCTCTACACTCTACACTCATGTCGCCATTCTCCCCACAGCGGAGATTTCTCATTGAAATCTCCAGCGATAATTACTTGGGTCTCGCAAGGATTTAGTGACATAATAGCCGCCCTGCAGCTGTAGTCCTGATACCACTGTGCCGATTCTTCCCCGCGATCCCGTTCAGAAAGTAGGAGAACATCCGCTTCCTCTTCTTTGGCCGTTTGCCGTTCCTCGAATGCCTTCCATCACGTCTTGGTGCCCTTTTTCGGCTGTTCCAGCGCCTCCCTAACTGTTTGATACGCTCCCGAACCCAGAACGTCTACCAAGTACTAGCTAGAGCTTCTTTTCGGCGCACGGGACGCATCTATGGTCGTGACGCACGTACTCCGATGGTGGCCCTTCTCCCCACACCTGAAGCAGATGCTTTTGCAGTTAGCCTGGCAGTATCCAAACCACAGACATGGGAAGCTCTGCACCACCGTCATGCGTTCTCGAATCCTACTCTGGACCCAGCCGACCTCTACCTTGCTTATCTTAAGTACAGAGTAACCTCCCGGCTGCGTTCTCTAGCTCTACTATCGCCAAGACTACTGCTCTTTCGCGTTGAGTTTCTTGAGGAAGACTTTGACTTCACCCATATCGTCTTCTTCAAGGTTAACAGTACTTCTTCCTCGGTAGTACAGCAATAGAGGTCTCTTATTTCTACTTTTGCCTTTGACTTTAAGGCACGGATTCCATCGCTTTCTCCTAGGATATTCTATTTTGCTATCCGAGCCAAGCTAAAAAAATACACTGGTTTTATTGAAGCTCGAATCTGGAATGTGGAACCGAGGGGCTTGGGGAGTATAGAATACTCTTCAGGAAAATCAAAAATTGGATGTTCTTTTTCCTACAATTACCATAAGATGTCCATGCGCAATGGGAAATGGCCCCAGGCCCTCTAGTGGCCCATTATTTCCTAAAACATTCAGCCCTAAATACTCCCTGATAGTTTTTCATCCCTTCCCTACGGACTTTCTGGCGTTACGTTCTATGACCCTTATCTAAAAAGTATGATACAAGTGCCACAAGCATTAAATGTTTGGAGGTAGAATGTGGAACGGGGGGGTCTGGGGGTATGGAACACCCCCCAAAAAAAAAGATTCGATGTTCCTTTTCCTACAATTACGATCATTTTCATGCGTTAGAAGAACTGACTGGGGGGAGGGAGTATTCCAGACTCGCCAGTAGCCTCTCTTACAACGTTCAGCCCTAAGGAGTCCCCTGAGAGTTTTTCATCCCTTTCCCACAGACTTTCTGCTGTTACGTTCGATGACCCTTTCCTAACAAGATACAAGTGCTAAAAGCACTAAACAGTGTGAGGCAGAATGCGGAACCGGGGGGTCTGGGGGGTATGGAATACCCCCAGGAAAAAGAAAGATTCGATGTTCCTTTTCCTACAATTACCACAAGATTTTCGTGCGCTAGAGGGAAACGCTGGGGGGTATGGCCAGTGGCCCATTCTCCCATAAAACATTCAGCCCTAAGGATTCTCTGATAGCTTTTCATCCCTTCCCCATGGGCTTTCTGCTGTTACATTCGATGACCTTTTCCTAAAAAGTATGATACAAGTGCCAATAGCACAAAATATTTCGAGGTAGAATGTGGAACCGAGGGGTGTGTGTGTGTGGGGGGGGGGAAATTAAGCATAATGTGACGTTTGACAGTAATAACATATTTGTTTTTCATGGCCAACTAGATTTTTATAGTTATTAATAAAATACGCTTTTCACGTCTTTCTACACAGATTGAAGATTTGGTCTAGTTATCAAGATAGGTACAAAGCCCCAAATTTGGATTCTTTCCAAATTCAACAGCCGTTATCTCGAAAACGGTAAAAAAATATTCTATAAATTTGTCTTAGAATTGAACGTATAATCTACAAAAATCGAATAAAATACAGGGTGTCCCATTTAGAATTTCCAAGTTGCTGTGTGGGACATCCTATATAAATGATATATAGTACTAAATTTGAAAACTGGTGCTTAGCCCCAACAACTTTTATATTAAACTTCTTTTTTGTACCGTCGAAGTGTAGTTACCTACTTTAAAAATTTAAATGGTGCTTAAAAATGATGGTCATAACTGTGAGAGTAGCGAAATTAACCACCTACCCCCCCAACTAAAACATGACCCAGTGTTAAAACTTCAGTAGCTTTCTACTATTTTGCAGTTCCAGGCCCGGACGTCCTCCAAAACGAGCACCGGTAGGACTTAGTTTAGCCGCATCGCATCAGTATCAGCAGTTAAAAAAACACCGCATGGACAACGGCGACTACCCACCTTACGAAAACGGACATTTGGGCGGTAAGTGCAGAATTTAATTTTAATTTTTCCCCCTCGATTTTATTGCGGCGCGCGGTCAGCGACAGCTTTTACCGATTTATTGATTGTTCTGAAGCGAGAGGGCCGTTTCGACATATCTACTCAAATGCTCAACAAAATGTGCGAGTGTTTTTTGTTGTTGCCTTAGAGAAAACGATCGTGCTTGAAAGCAATTAACCGTAGGAAAGGGATTCGGAAAGTCATCTAGTTAGCACGATCTATATTTAACATTTCCAGTGCAGTATATTAAAGAGTAATTTTATTTCTGATATCATCTGCAACTGACATGAGAGCAATGAGGGGGTTAAATTAAATGCTCGCGTTTCTTATAGTACGTGTTGCTTTTTCGACCGAAGACGTTTCGCCGCTTTGCTGTTAATATTTACGGATAAGTGTCTTCTGTGACAGTTTTACAGGTGGTATTAATGCCGCCACGGACGGAACGTAGGCAATTAGAAGTATATGAAGCCTTTTGATATCTCTATAAGACGAGTGCGTGGAATTAAGGCGGCCGCTTTCCCAGTTCGAGTTAAATGCCGGATTTCGGAAGTTAATTAACTATTTTTATAGATCCAGGTCTATTAAGGGTTAAGATCTACATTGTGTGACTATAACCTTCAAGCGAAAGGAATTTTCTGTGCATTTAGGCACCAATCCACGCAAAGATTTTATTTTTTCATCTGTAGATTTTCATGATTCAGGTACAACCAATCACACACCACATGTCGTTTTTTGTGTTTTTTAACTGTTTCATATTACAAGCACATTTCATCGTATGTAGGCGCCACAGGTGTATAGAAATTGTTTTACTTGAATTGTTATTATGTAAGTAATTAATAATTTAAACGGATTTATTGTAAATGTTACTAAAAAATTTATAAATCATATCACAGTGCTTGTGATTTTCAAGGTACCACAATACGCTACCTGCCACTGATCCCTGTGGCGCACCAGTGGTTAAATAGAAAAGTTTTTGAAGAAAATGGTATTAATTCGATCTCAAGAAGGACAATTTACTAAAATAATTACTCTATTTGAGGACAAAGGTCGCATTCAACGAGTACACTTCACTTTCCATGGGCGCTCCCAACTTCTGTCCTCTTAATTTTCCGCGATCACTCGTATTTTTGCTGCATAGGTAAAGCTGACTTTAGAATGGATTTTACTTCACAATTTTTACCGGAACTCGCGTTATTATATTTTACGTTCCAAACAAAAAAACTGATCGCGACTACTTACTGTCCCAAAAAATCGAATCTGATTCAAATTTCAATAAGATTCTCGCGGCTTTCCTAAACACGATTTTTTTCTAAATTTTGCTAAAAATCACTCGGAACTATTTACTCTACTGCGATTAGGACGCGAAATTAAAATTTTTGAGCAGCGACGTTTCGTTCTCGCAACTAGGAACCGAATTTAATTCCAAATTGGCAACATCGTGCAAGGTTCTGACCCCCTGAAAAAAGTGCTAAAACAAAACCGGGGCTAAATTGGATGATGTCAAGTCAAATACACGACTCATTTATGGAAGAATGCAGTTGAATTCACGAAAGGTGAGTTTGGGAACCAATTCCAAAGGAGTTAGTTCGCGAATCTCTATCACATGTCAACACATGAGAGAGAAAGAGATGATAACAATTTGAAATACTTATGTAGTTGGAAATTGGTTCACAAATTCAACTAAATGTGTTGATGCAATTGTGTTAGAAGGAGCGTAGGGTGTCATAAAACTAAGGTAATAACTAAATAGGGGTCTATCAGTAAGGCCATGGACTGAACTATGGTAGCTAACTTAAGAGTGTAATGGACAATCGTAATTGGAAAATTTCGGTTAAGTTATGATTATTGGAGGTAATATGCAGAGTTATGCTAATGTCAAATGTATAGTGCAAAATCTGTTTTTGGCACAATATTTTAAAATAGGAATCCGTTCTTCATTCCATTCAACCTCTTTGACGTATCTATCTGCTGCTTATAGTAAATTAAATTTTCCCTTAACCAATACGGGCAAGGTTGAGGAAAGCGATTTAATTTCCGTTCAAGGGTCGTCTCAAAACCGATATCGACCGTAAAAAGTGCGTTAATTCTGCTCCGTTAATTAACGACCGTTAACGTATATAATTTCAATTATACAAAACAAAGTCGTCGAAGAATTCGTAATTCGATCCCCGCAATTCAGGCATGAACACTTGTAACTCGCAACCATTTGAGTGCATTATGAGATTCTTCCTTTTTTTTTTTAATTTTTAATATTTTACCGGCGACTAAACACAATCTATTATGGCTTCTCATTATGCTCGTGCATGCAGTGGAGAGATACAGGGTGTCCGAATGGGGCTACATTGTATTTCTCCCATGATGATGATTTGACATGGCGTCATTGTTACAAACGGTGAGTGTTACAGTTGGCCAAGCATCAAACCGCCGCAAATATCGCGTTGCCCCCAATTTTTTGCGATCTCTCTTTTCGTCGGGAAAGCGCGAGACGTCGAAGAAAACGAACCGCACTTCCCGCGTCGAAACGGCTCTCGTTTCAGGCGTCGGATCGCCCCTAGTTTCTGCAGTAATAATTTGTGCAACTGCACGCATTGTGCAGTCGAATATGAAAAGTAAACAGTGATATGCAGTCGAAGTATGATATCATGTTACTATTGTAAGGGGGATGTAGTTATGGGTGGGCTCTTGTTTGATATACCTGTTAAATTCAGATCGAAATTGAATACACATATTCGGTTTTTTTTGTTTTGGCTTTTGTTTGCTTGATTAGTACACGAACGCGTCAAGAGGGCGGTGAAATTTTCAAATATTTTCCGATTTACCGGTCATTTATGGCACAATAAATAAGAGGGATAAAATAAAACGATGACACCGAATATGTGGTAGTAAAACGAAACTGTAAAACTGAGGTCCAATAATAATTAAACCTGATCGTTAAAACAAACGTCGGCGGATAATCTATAACCCTTAATAAATAAAAACGAGAAATTAAATAAAATGAAATAAAGAAAAGAGGAGATGAGATTTTAACAGTCCGACCGAATCGGCTTAACGTATCTTCCTTGCTCTGACAGATACAAGTTTGTGTTTCTTAAATTCGTGCGCGTATGCTTATTGAGCGGTTTCCAGTTTGGAAAAGCGAGCCTCCATTTACATATTTTAACGTATTTCTGCATGCAATTTTTTCATTAATCTTTCGCGGCGTTACGCCTACGCCCGCGTGTGTAATGCGGCTCTGCGTAAACTTTCCAAGGGTCCCTCGTAGGCGGCCAGTTTTTTGGAAACGCGAGCCGCCTACTGCAGATCTTGACTCCTAATGCTTAAACCCTAATTACAGGTTGTCACTATTTGAAATGCGGTCTGTCCATCTGTCTGCCGTTTAATGCGCTTAAGGATCGCCGGGCGTAAATAATTTTTTCACTTAAATACGTTTGTTGACACTTGCGGAATTCGCCTGGACGCGCGGTGGAAGTATTTCAAAATTGGAAAGCGTATAGGGCGAATCGATCAAAGCCGCAATATGCGAATATTTATCCATATCTTTTGTCGCAACAATTCGTGGTCGGGTCGGTATGCGGTTATTAAAGCTTTTGTTGTTTCACAATCGGTAATTAAGGTGACAACAAGCGCGCATGGACCTACACATTTTTGGCATAAAACGGTAACGTATAACCGCACAATTAACAATTACGAATATGCGCTTTGTTTCCTGCAATAATTTATTATTACACTTGACCCTCAGTATTTTAACCCAAATTCGACAAATACATTCCGCGCATTCATTTCGACGTACGGTAAACTAAGTAAAATTGATAAATTTGAAAAGAAAAACAACTCCATTAACACCACGTAACAAACAACAAACGCTCGCCAAGCGAAATCAAAAAGTAATTTAATTATATTTATCATCTTTTACGGTTCTCTATAAAAACCCTAAGCTCGCAACACATAAAATCGAGTCGAGGAGGGCAATCTAATATAATATGTTTAATTACGACCGAACCTAATAAAAAGTTGTGTGAATCACGGAATCATCAACTGTAATTGCCAGTCTCTTAAATGAGAAACTGGACTCGTAAAAGACCGAAACTAAGAAAGTGTTTATTTTATTCCGGCAATAACACTTGTCCTTCTCGCTTGATCTTAAACTCACATTTAGAAATTACCCTAGTAATTAAACTGCTGTAATTCGCACTTGTATCCAACTCACTTATTCCTGTGCAGATTAAAACCAACAACAATAAACATTAATAAACTGAAACATCAAGTTAGTTCAAGTTAGTTAAATGCAAATCAGATAGAGCCCAGTCAAGTTAAATAAAAATAAAGAAATTTATATAGTTTGGAAATTTGACCAAAAATGTCTTTGGGCCTTCCTCTTGAACATATTCGAAAACTCCTTATGTGGGAGGTGCGCAACAGGCTACCATTTTGGATTTTATGTCACTTTCTTTGGTTTTTCCTCAATATCTCGAAAACTATCAACTTTTTCATAACCACCTGTATATACAAAAGTAAAGATCATCAAATTTCCTACAAAAAACGTAGGTATAACAAGTTTTTTTCTACCTGTAATCCTTTAGGAGATACATAGATGTTTATGCAGAAAAAGTAAACCTTCCGAGGGGAGAAAATCGCTAAAAATTGTTCTTGGTTCTAGTGTTTTCGTCGGTGTCTATTACCTTTATGACTAAGTATTGCCGATAGTATGCTGTGTACGTAGAGGGGTAAAGGGGGAGGAGAAAGAGAAATAAACATACTGAAGTAACAAACATAAAAACTAACCGAAATATATTAAACCCCTAAAGAGCATCTAAAAACAGGAACAGAGAAGCGTGACCCCACGGGGTCATTGGATTTGACCCATTTTCAATAGGCTTATTACATGTGGCATATAGGTCACCTGTGCAAAGTTTGAACCAAATCGGTCCAAGCGTTTTACGGACAGACGGACACCATCGACTCCCCTATAAAGCTTACATCGCTTTGCTCTGCCGCTTAATAATACACTCTCCTTCACCCATTAAGCTCGTAATATCACAATTCCCGTACGAGGGGCACTGGACAGTTGAGGCACACCCCATTCGATTGCGAGCAGGCGACCGAGCATGAGACGCCGAGTAAAAGTTTAGAAAGATGATATTGTTGCTTTCCTCATGCTATTGATAAAAAAGTGACGTAAAATCCAACATGTTGCGCACACCCCACATATGGGGTTTTCGGATATGTTCATCAAGAGGAAGATCCAAAGAAAATTTTAGGCTTTATTTTTATTTGTCATTTTGGTAGTAGATTGACTGGGCTAATAGATAACATCCCCTAATTAGGGGCAGCCGGTTAGTGAACCGACAGATTTTGTCTTTTTTGTTTACTGTATCTTAAATCCTCAGACAGACGGACGATATTTGCGCAATTTAATAATTAATTTTTGTTAAGTCGGTTAATGTTAATTATTAAATCAAGAATGAAAAACACTGTTTATATTATTATGGTTTATTAGTAATTTTTTTACTTTTTGTATGTAGAAGTTAATATTTTGTCAATTGATGACAAAAAGTTGAGGCAGTGTTGAATTTTTGAATGGTTAAAAAGTGTTTTATATTCTTTAATTAACGACAATAGACTATTATGGACTAAATGAAATTGATAAAAAAAGTTATTCTTTGTTAAATGATATGATATCTTACATAGTTAAAAAGAGTATAAAAAATTCTTTTAATCACACACAAATAAATGGGTCACACATTTAAAAAACCACAGCGGGTTTTTACCTTACTGTAGCTAAAGTACTGAATCATTTAATTTTTAAGCGAATGCCTTTAAAACAAAAGATACGGTAATTGCTGTTAAACGTCACTTGTTTTTACTAGTTTACGATCGTTTTATTTAATATTTAAATTAATTCTCAAAAAGCCTTATTCAAATGCACTAAAGCGTGATACGCTTAAAATTTAAGTAATTGTTATTAGAACTCACCATTTTCCTTATTTTATTGTCCTTTAATTAATAACAATGATAATTGAATGCCAGTTTTCCACATTTGGTTGCTTATGTAACGCTTCATAAGTTATAAGTAATTGAAAGGACTAATTTTCGAAACGTAATATCTTTGCATATACAGTGGTATTTATTAAGAAGCAGACATAGGGATTTGCATGTATTGTTTTTCACTGTCTACTTTTAAATGACAAAACCTTTGCCGAAGGGCGTCTAATTTTATGCAACCAAAACAAATGAAGATCTGGCTGTCACATTAATTAATTTGAATATTGTCGTTTTGGGTTCCGTATTTTTATTTTGGTTCGTGTACGATGTATTCAACTGAAGAAAAAATTGGTAATTGTCAATTGGTATATGCCGGACACAGATTAAGAAGCGTAAAAGATTTTTTTTCTATTAAGCCCGAGCAACAATATTCAAAATAATTAATATGACAGCCAGATGTTTATTTGTTTTAAAAAGTTATTTTAGATGCATAAAATTAGGAACCCTTCAGAGGAGATTTTGTCTTTTAAAAGTAGACATAGGGAACATACATAAATCCCTAGTTTACTTCTTAATAAATATCACTGTATAATCAAATCGAAATAGAAAACCAAAAGGTGTGGTACATCATTTTACTTCGTAGTTCAAATCGCCCATGCTACTGCTATTCTTCTGAAATTCATTCCTGAGTTTCAGTGCTACAGAAAAGTTTTCAATGTAGCGAAGAGTTTATGAGTATAAATTCATCAAACAGTTGCAGAGATTCGTTATGAATTTAAATTATTCAAATACGCACGAATACATACGATCAGATCCGCTGTATGCAACAGGCTCAATTGTTCAAGCCGCGCGCGGGCATATGAAGAATACCGGGGATATACAATTATTAATTGCGCCGTAAAAATTTCCCCGATGTAGAAATCGGCTTTGTTGGGGAAATTCCGTCGTAGAAATTACTTAATTACACGGAACGGTTTCGGTGATTTCAAATCCGTGTAGGTATCGCATTCGTATTTTCTCGCCCGTATTAAAATTGAAATAAGCCGAGAAAATGTTATTTTTCCGAATTTCGTCCAATTGCCATGTTAGTTAACAACAATATATGCAAAAAACCGTATAAAGTAGTTTTCTTTGGCGCCCTGTATCTCAGAAACCAGGCCGTTGCGAATTCATGTTCATATAAACTTTTTATCTTAAAATTTGTCAAAGATTTACCCTTTACAGTTTCTACAAGCACTTAATTAACACCCTGTATAATATGCTCTAAGCAAGTTTTCCTAATTTTATAAGCATCTAAAGTACTTATTTTTTTATGTAACATGTTATACCCCTAACTGTAATGGTTTCGCTGTTATACCCTTTTTTCTTCAAAATTTGACAGTTTTCCGGAATTTTTTTTAGATATACTAAATCGCGCAGGTGGCTAATTTTTTAACTGAGGCACAGGTTAAGACCTCTTCCACAATCACATATTTTGTTTAGGTACTTTATCGAAAAAATAAAATTTTCGATTGACCTTCGCTAAATGTCATATTTTTTAAAAATTTCAAATGGCACCACACATTCCATAAGAACATTTTAAAGAAAACCAAGTTGAAACGCCAATTTGTAAAAAAAGGTTTTTTCCGAACTCAAGTGTGCCATGATAAAACAAAAGATGTCCATCACAATTAACAGTAAAGTGTCGGCAGTGTATGATTGTTTTTTAATCAACGTTGCGAAAATGTTCCAAACAAAAGCAGAACTGGTTGATAAATGTGTTGGATAAATTTACAACTACTGGGAGTAATAATTTCACGCACACTAATAAAAATAAATAAAATTTGTAGTTTTGGCTACCCAGAGGTATAATTTGTTTAGGGAGGTGTCATTTGAAATTTTTAAAAAATATGACATTTAGCGAAGGTCAATCAAAAATTTTATTTGTGGAAGAGGTCTTAACCTGCGCCTCAGTTAAAAAATTAGCCACCTGCGCGATTTAGTATATCTAAAAAAAAATTCCGGAAAACTGTCAAATTTTGAAGAAAAAAGGGTATAACAGTGAAACCGTTAAAGTTATGGGTATAACATGTTACATAAAAAAATAAGTACTTTTCAAGTGCTCTCCAAATCAGTAATAAAATGAGGGGTGTTCCATTAAAAAAAATGCAAGTTTGATACGACACTGGAATACAGCACGCCTCTGGTGATCAAAAATATTTTAGAAACATGCCGAGGGTAATTGTGTACAATTTTGCATTAAGACTTTTTTCGGTATCTTTTATGGTAAAGGAGTTATGATCCGAGGGATCTTAAGTGTTACACCCTGTACAGTAGGTTTTCCTTAGTATAGGATATGTTTAGTAAAATAGGGTTAAACTTCATTCATCTAAAGTTGCTTGATGTTCGCCTTTTCTGATTTAGTTCAATATACAGGTAAATGAAAAATTGAAAATAAATTAATTCAACTCATCGAATTTCGTTAATTCACCCATTTAAACTTTCACCACATACACCGGCTCCTGGAGCAAGGTAACCATGCATCTCTTGAATACTAGACTCCGAAAAATTTATGCGTGGCAGCAAAAACCGAATATTCAATTTCCACTTTGTAAAATTTCGAGATTAGGATACTTGGACAAATTATAATATAAAACAGGCTATGGTAGGTACCATTTTTAGACTCGACTCGAACATGCAGAGAAAAAACGTTTCCCACGAAATTTTATTATTTTCCGATACACCTGTTCCATAAGCGAAACTGTGCAAAGCATCAATAAATGCGCCCCATCAGATTAATCATTTTCTAATAGTCGCGCTAGTTTCCGTAATATTTGATTGTCTCTAGATAAATGGACCACCCTGTACCCAGTAAGTTACTTTACTGAATTGATTTCGCTATACCTCAATATCAGCATTATCCTTCCAAACACAACAGAAACAACAACTGTTCAAAAAAATTTGACTTCAAACTTCTGGAAAATACAAAAAAGCAATTTTTTAATGGCAATTCCTCCCTTCTCTGGTATGTTGTACATGGCAACTAAGCATAGTTTGTAATTTTCTTAAATATTCACAACATTTTTGCAATGTTATCATACAATAATCGATTCTTCTCATCGTTAGACGATCTGCAACTGAAATACTGAAAGTATTTTGATCAAGGGTAGCCGAGTAAAAATATCAATGGAATGCCCTTGTGAACCATAATCAAAGAAATTCCCTTAAAAATCAAGGTCATCCACAGCTCAATTTTGTGATAAATGTCCCGACTGTGGAATATCAAGGGTTGAACCCTTAGCCGAAATATGGAAACTGTTCTTCCTCACAATAACCTGATCGCTCAGCCATTCTTCGCTCCGTTTTACATAATCTCCGTTTCATGCGGAGACTCTGATGGTTTCCAGCTAAAAGTCGACCGTGACTATAATTTCGATATCACTGCTGACACACGGTTCGAGTAGGTTAGTTATTAATTAAACAGCAACAATAGGCGAACGCTTCCTCGAATTTTGTCAATTTAATAATGAAATTCTCTCGTATGTAAATGCCGACAACGCATCGGGCACGGAAGGATGAGCAATTACTTGCCGTATACAAAATCTCGACCGCATTCAGGTTATGGACAATTAAAGATGTTAAGAATGCGATTAAGTTACCTACACGAATAGGTTTATAGTAGATAAATTCGCAATTGAAATAGGTAGGCAACGCGAGCGCGACGGAAGATGAGACCATCTGACAAAACCGCAATCGGTTCGAAACCCTGCATTTAGGCATCGCGTACACCCATTTGATACCCACTCGAGGCAATCATAGTTATTCAGCTAATTTCTAATGAATAGTCACAAATCGTTTCGGAATGACATGCACCTTTTTTTTCCTCTTCGCTTTTTTTCCTCTTGGGTTTCGCCTTCTGGCGTATAATTTCGTTCCAATCCCATTTACAATTTGTTTTGCGTTTAAGCGTAGTTATCTCGATGGGTTTAAACGTTTGATTATAGCAATTTCAAATAATTCGGGTTGTTACGCTATTATTATTTCGAATCGGTCAAATGTTTTATAAATTTATCGTTTAACGCGCCACGTTTTGCCTTTTTTTTCCCTCTTGGTCTTCTTCTTCTTCGACGCGCACTTCGATCTAATAACTCATAATAAAAACATGCCTCTTGCAGGTATAACGAATTTTCATATAAATATCTTTTAAGCTTCTTTTCAGTGACATACAAGATGATTAATGATGATCTCGGAACGCTAATCACCCGTTGTCTCTGTGTGGCCGGCCTTATTCGATCTGTATTCCTAATTAGTTTAATTGCTTAGTGGGCCATGGCGGAATTTTATACATCTGTAGGTACGTCTCTCGCCGGACGAGAACGATAATTTCACAATAATGAAGGCGCGCGGTAATTATTTCTGATAATGAGGGTGGTGTGGGAACAGAGGTCGCGGGTCGACCCCCTGCCAAGACGCGAGACCCTGCTGTGCCCTAAATCGCCTCTTGGAAGATATACATAAATATTGACCGTGTCCAGAACGGGTATTGATACAAGAGAGCGCGCGGGTTTCGTTTGATTCCTTTTTAAATTAATGAATCTTTTCTTCTGTTACAGATATGTCGCGACTCGAAAAATCGCCGCTGTTAGCCAATGGATATAATCAACCACCGCATATGAGTCATTTACCCTTTATGCAATTACCACATCCTGCCGCCGCTCATTCCGCTCTACTGTCACCTGGAATGCCACACAATTTGGGGAGACCGGATGGTTCGGTTATTAAAAATCAAATGCCGTCTATGGAAGCCATTGCACGGTAAGTGTCAAGTGTATATTTCGATATCCTTTTCACAAATCAAAACAACGCATTAGTTACGTCTCGCTTTTTTAATTTAGTTGTTCTCGCCACTCCTCGCCCGATGGTTAGTGGCCTAAATGAAGTAATGCCTATAATTTAGGACTAATTAAAGACTAATTTGTACCCATAAGATTAGAATTTGTCCCGCTTAGTTCTGCCGAAAAACCGATTTTTAAAGTGGGTACCACGTACCACCAAATACAGCTGTGGTTAGGGTAGGAACCTAATGAGGAGCGCCGAATATGGAGTTGGAAAAGGATTGAATACCCAAATAGTTGGATAGCGCCCCTGAGGTAATCTTCAAGATTCATGAAAGGAATTTCAATGGCATTTGAACCAATGGAATCGTGGATTCGTTCAGGAAGATGGCGACGGCGACAAGATCCAATACCTACTATCAATCCATGTGTACGATTTATCAATATACAGGGTAGACATTTTGTCTGGAGCATCTTCCAAACAAGATTATTTTAAAGAAACTTTTGTGGTATCCAACATTATAAAAAAGTTTGCTACCAATCTACGTACTTTAAATTTGTGGCCAGTGGCGTACTTCTGCATGGTGTAGGGGGGGGGGGGCATATTTTTTTATGGCTAATAGTTTTCGTTACATATTCTTAAAGAGTACACTTTTCAGGATATAGCAACATAAAAAACAAATTATGCAATCAAATTTAAGAGAAAACTTAAATTAAGAAAAGTAGTTGCGTTCATTAAGTTTATAATTTCATTTAGTTTGCTTTGAAAAAAAACGTTATTCTTTTGTTAGTTATATCAAAGCAATTTATTGTATAAAAAAATCATTAAAAATTTATAAGTAAAAATCTACACGCTTAAAAATTATTACAGTGGCGTGCGTCTACAAAACCCTTTTAATTGAGAGCACTGTTTTTCGTGAGGTACTATCAAAGAATAAGCCTTGACAACAATGACAAAAATGATTTAACTAGTACAATTATTAACAACTATTTTAATTTTCATTTCATTATGTAATATAATAAGTTTTTTAGACTGCTGTATCCAAAAAAGAGTACTCTTTAATAATATGTAATGAAAACTAGTAGTTGTCATTAAAAAAATATATGCCACCCTTGACCAAGCAGAAGTACGTCACTGACCACAAATTTGAAATAGGCAATTTTTGGAACGTGAAACAAGTTTTGTTTTGAAGATAAATCCAGTGTTCCAGACAAAATGATCACACTGTATAATACACTGCAAATGATGAGTGCCGGGCAAATATAGACCATAACAGCTATCAATTAGCGAAAACGAAGTCTCTAGGTGGGCCAGGCGCCGATATTCTCGAAGCGACAGACAGACAAACAGACGACGGTAAATTGAGCATGTGAGCGTTACCGCAATTTCGTTGTGCTCCGCTAAAAAAAATGCTGTGTGCATTTCTACATGAGTATCGAAACTGAGCGTACATGTTTGAAATTCCCAAACTTTTGATTTTTTGAAGATACCGTAGCAAAATAATAGTTATTTATTATACGAGACGATAAAGGGATATTTTAACCATTGAGTGAATTAACTTTCAGGAGATGGTTAGTTTCCTTTTATCGTCGTGTGCAATATAAAACTTTATTTGATAGCAGAAGGTATATAAATCATTGTAAACCTTCTGGCAATTCAGAATTTAATTTAGAGACGTCAAAAATAGCAAGCTAAGGTTCTGCCGAGGCGATCGTTGCTATAGAAACAGAATTTTCATATGTTCTGGACGTCATTTTATATCGTGCATTTGAAATAAGTATGACAGATGTCATTAGAATGCACACTCATCTGTTTCACTTTATCTACCCTTACGGTTAAAGAACGGCTTAGCCTACTCATTTAAACCTATTAAAATGTCATTTTAAGATATGCTATAAAATAAAGTTAGTGCTCTCTCACGTTATTGTATGCAGTTCGCGTTTAAAAAAAACGAAATTTCTAGCAAAGAAAGCTTTGATATTTTCATAAAAAAATTTACTGGGCGAGAGATCCCCCCCCCCACCCCGGTGCTACGCTGTCCCCCACAAAATGTTTAGCCCTCAAGGGTTTCATAATAGTTTTTGGAAACATGATCAGATCCTGATCGTTAAAAAAAAACTTCGAAAAGTGCAGCAATGATCAGTAGAATTAGAGGCAATTGAGGAAATGGAAAGGAGTTAAGAGGGGGGAGGGGCAAAAATCGAGCAAAGAAGTTAATGAAAAAAAAATCACGACCGGTAAGAGCATGACGCCAGAGAGAAGGGCTAGGAGCAAGAGAGATAAAACGAGAAAAAGAAAAATGTGAAGAAAACAAAAAAATCGACAGCGGTGGGAAAGGAATAACAGGGAAACATGGAAAGAAAGTGAAGAATGGAAAAGCAGGAGAAATAACTACAAAAGCGAGAGAATAAGAGAGGGTTGGAAAAAGAGAAAAGAACAGGAATAACGAAAAACAAACGAGTTAAGCTGGAAACGATAGAAGAACAAAAAGAAAGAGAAAAATGGAAAATCGGATGAACGAAAACCGATAAATGTGAGCAAGGCGAGCAGAGCTACATGAACAAAAAGAGCGTGAACAAAGAGAAAAACGGAAAAGGCGAGCATGGCGACAAGGAAGAGGAGAGCAGGCAAGACTAACAGAACGGAAATAGAGAAAAGGTTGAAAAAAAGGAGAACGGGAAGGAAAAGCCGAGAGTGACCAAACAACCATATCAGTAGTCTGTGCCAGTAGCAAGAACGATAAAAGTGACTGGTGGCGGAATAGATGCTTATGTGAGAAAGTGGAAAGAGCAAGAAGAGCGTAGGGGAAGAGATGAACGTGTAAAAAAAGGAAACAAAACGAGAACAGTGGGAAGGTAGAAACAGTGAAAAATGGAAGATCCGGAAATAGAAAAAAGTGACAAAGATTGAAAAGAGGAGCAACGGCAACAAAAGCGGGAATAAAAAAGAAAATAGAGAAAAAAGGAGGAAAAGCGAAAAAACGGGTAAGGTAAGGTGGGAAGAATAAGAGCGATAACTACGAAGAGATTGAACGAAATAGATAAAAGGCGCAGAAGTGAGAGGAGAGTGAGAATAGTGAAAATGGAGAAGAAGAGAAAAAAAGCCAACAGGACGGAATTGCAATGGTGAAAATGGGGTGAGGAGGGGCAAAAAAAATGACTTTATACCGTGCATTCCATCTAAAAGAAGCCACTCTTAAAAAGTTACTTTTGAAAATTAAAAAAAATCGAGAAACACATGCTGTAAAGAAAACCAAAAAATTCCGATTACTTCCGAAGATATGCCACGGAAACCGTAATTTTCCGATTTGGTTTAAATATTTTTCTGATGTTATTTAAACAACATGTTGTCATTGACACTGTTTGAGTTCTACTAGAGATTTTTAATACAATGTTTCGTTTCGGAGAAATTATTTTTTTATATGACCCGTAAAAAAGTCCATACTGTATTGAGTGGCATTGCGAATACAACGATATACGGTACTCAAAAAAATGAAAGGTTGGAAAGTGTTGATATCAGCAGGATGGGGCACCCGCGCACAATGTTCTAACCGTGCGAGAATACCTATCGGACATTCCCTGAAAAATGGAAAAATGAGCATCCATCATTATCTTGGACATAGTGTAGGTATATAAATTCTTAATCTGGCACATCATATCATTTCGTTAAACGTGCATAATTCCTATCCAATATTTGCCACTAGCTGGTCACTGGTCAATTTCGAAAAATTTTAATGGTCGTCAAACTGAAGGAATATATCCTCGAAGAGGTACCTACTAAATAAGCGTGGAATGTCCATTATCATGGTGGTCTTAAACGGTTGAGCGATCGCTTTTTGAAAAAAAAAAGAAAAGAAAAACAAGCACTGGTACATAAATGGTCAATAGATAAATGAATCTATTTTAATTTAAACAAATGTCGATCAATGAGTTAGGAAGAGAGCGAATAATAAAGCGAGACGGTTTACCTGGAGAATTAATCACGGCGCTTCTCCGTGACGTGTACACGCATCTACCGGCCCGGATTTGCATTTTAATTACGAGCGAGCGTTGAAATGATAATGATGACTTGAACAACCGTGTAAACAACTGAAGAGCAATCTTTGTAAAGTAACTTGGATTAACTTCGTTTCGAAATATGTGTTGTTGAGCAATTTGTCGGTTTTGGGGGTGGCGCGGCCTCGTTTTTTTTTTCCTTCCAGACGTCAACTTGACGAGCACTTATAATCCCTTCGGGCGCGTCCAGTAGGAGTGATGCTGAACGCCGCGTCTCGAGCGTCTAATCCGATAACCCTTTCACGTCTTAACTCACGAATCCGGGATTTCGGAGTTCAAAGATCGCGACTAAAATTTTCAGCGAAACTTGAAAGTAGTTTAGGTGTGTGTAATATTTAATGCCTCAAACAGTGGGATTAGAGAGATACGCTACCAAAATCTTGATTCCTTTTCGGAAAGGGTTTATAATTTCGTTATGCTACTCATCTAACTTTCAGTTTATTAGGGCAAGTGAGCGATGTAGGTAGTAAACACGATTTTTTCCTATTTTCCAGATCCGGCATCTGGGAAAACTGCAGAGCCGCCTACGAGGATATCGTCAAACACTTAGAAAGGTAAGTGCTGCGGCGGCGGGTCCAATAAATCGCGCAATTATAAAGGTATCAGAATGGTGAATATGAACAAACAACGCGGATACATCTTGTCAGTATTTGTCAAATGTCAACCGATTAAGTGGGTTTAGCAGGGCCGCGATGCACTGATCCCGGTTTATTGCCGACATCCACAATGATTTGTGAGTCTTGCAATTGTTGAGCCATTTAGAGCAACACTGACATTAAATAATCGACTGTCGCTACAAATTCTACTCGACACCGTATTCACGCTTGCATTTTCAACCGTTATATACGCCTTAATGGATTTGAAAACGAGCATTTCACGTTATAATTTATTTGTTTTAAATCTGATTCTAATTTGCTCTCCATACAAAGAGTCGAAAATCGAAAGGGAGAGGAATGTGTTATAAAAATCAGTACACACTTATTTATCCAGACTCCGTTGCTATGGCAAGGTACCTACCTAATCGTTGCCTATTGGGGGTGAAAAATGATACCCCGTGTGTAATTTTTAAAATCTCTTAATTTCTTTCTAGATCGACAGTTTGCAAACGGGGTGTGTTCTATTCAAAAGCCACTGTTAGCCTTTAAATTTAACAAATGGTATACACAAACTATTGTTTTTAAATAGAACGGTTACTTTTTACTCCAATATTCGTAAAGCGCTTGAAATTCTCTTTACAATGATACCAAATAGGCTATAATGACCTTAGAAATTAACGCTACGGTAATGTTTTTAAAACCAATCGTAGTAACTGTGGAAATTTAAACAAAAACAAAAGAGAGTATGTTACTTGTCATGTCTGTCATAAAACTAGGTTTTGTAACTGCTTTTCATTTGTTTTCTTCGCTTCCTGTTGTGAATTTTATGTTTTTGTTTAAATTTCCACAGCTACTGCGATTGGTTCTAAACACATTAAGTTAATTATGACATATTTGAAATCATTGTAAAGAGAATTTCAAGCTCTTTAAGAATATTATAAACAAAAGTAACCGTTCTATTTAAAAAAATTAATTTGTTTTCTAGTGCTCTTTTGTTTTTATATCACTTATTCTTTTTGAATATGTAGCTTTATCAGAAATTGAAGAGTATATTTGTTTTTTACATAATAAAAGAAATATACGCTTGGACACGCAAAATCAATCACACTGTAGATAGAGAGAGATATACCAAAATGTAATTTTCATACGCGTTTTTTGAGAAGTTCCAAGTGTAGAGAACAAAAGCACGGAGAGTGTTAGTTTAACATATGTTCAGGTTAGTTCAAATTCGTGCCTCGCCATTGGGATCTTCGTAATGGTGCACGGAGATACATACACTGTTACTGCACGGTTAAATAAAAATGAGGGCAAAGTTGCCCGTTTTTGTGACTAAAAAACGCATTTGAAGTTTTTGAAAAATCATAGATAGCACGAAAAACTGAAAATCTCAAATTTCGTTCTCATTTTCCCTATAAGCTTAAACGGTCGGAAATGGTTCCCGTTAGCACCTTCTATGAGCACTCAAATTTCGTTCTCATTTTCCCTATAAGCTTAAACGGTCGGAAATGGTTCCCGTTAGCACCTTCTATGAGCACTTTTTATAAAAGTCGGCAGAGTTGGCCCTGCATTACCTCAAACGGCCAACTGGCTCAGGGTTGGAAAATAAAATAAAAGCTTGAGATCATCCACGGCGGTAGTTCGTTCTGGGCATATCTCCCCGTTTGAAATTGAGAAGATACGAGAGTAGTAATAACAATTCGAAATATCCCACAAATACAAAATATTCCCTAAATATTCATAATTATTAATTACGTGCTTCAAAACTCTTGGTAAATTTTATGTTCAAGTAAAATTCCCAATCGAAAATGATCGATTAATAAATAATTTACTGTATCATTAACAAAAGTCAAAAGTTTCCCAAAAGCAAAATGAAATACGATCAATCATTGCTTCGATAATGAAAGCATAAGTGTTAACATATATTTGTAAAAATCTTACCTTGAAATAAAGCTCGAGCCGAGAGCTCTCCTGTAGCGAGTCCGACCCTATAACAAAAAGAATAATTACTGTCTGAAAGGCGAATGCATATTACTGGTGGCCGTGAGTAAGTCCAAGATCGAAAACGTATACACTCGGTCAAATTACTGAGCAAGTTACGTTAGCAATTACAATGCCAAATTTATCCCTTTAAGAGGTATTTAACGATACGCTTATGACACACTGAAGTAACGGAAGGTATCCCCGAGCTTTCTCGAGTGAATCTACTTGTTCGGATGGTTATCTAATTGCCCAAGATGGTCGGTGCAATTAATACAATGGCTTCAAGTTGTCGTTATCTCCCTGATAAGATCTACACAGGTATTGCACCCAATTATAAACATCCTACTAGTTTTAACACCCTCGAGCTGGGCTGGTAATGTTCAGGAAGGAAAAAATCCTCTAAAAATAGTACATACAACTGCCGTGTTAAAATCCCACATAAAAATACTGCTAAGTTAATGAGAGGGTGTAGAAACCAATTAATACGAATAACGATTGTAACAATTATTAAATACGTCGGCTCAACCGTCAGATGTCGAATGCGCCTAGACAAACGAAGCGTCAAAGATAGGACAGGTTCTTATTTAAAAATTCAATCCACCTTCAGGGAATTATCACGCCATTATTTTTCGACCAATGTGCCTACTGAATTGGTTAACGGAAAAGAAGGAATGGGAAAAATTCCGTGGTTAAATTGCATCAATAGATGGAGCCATTTATCAAACCGCTTCCATTGTTACGGGAGTTCTTCAACAAGTAGTAAAATAATAATGCTTCGTAATGGAGAAAATAATCGTTGCATTTTCTTGGGAGAAGAATCTATGATCAGGATTTCCAAAACATGCTAGATGTAGAAGTTACAGGATACTATTTTCTAATTCTCATGAACCCCATTTTACGGAATGAGATGGAGAGTGCATTTTAAAATCGATTGTTTTACATTAATTTCTCAACAAAATATCTCCATGAGAGATATGAGGCCCATACCTGAAGGGGGCACCGCCTCTAAGTGGTTCGTCCGGTTATAAATTCCTAACGAGCCTCGAAAGAGCGTTTTCTAAATCGAATCTACATAAGAACGGATACGTACCTATAATTTTTTTAATAAAGCCCAAGAAAGTCTCTTACTCTAATTAATCCATGATTTTAGAGACGCTAAAGAAATTATTTTTTATAAAACTGCGCTCATGTCTCTAAGAACCCTTTCGTTTTAATGACCAAATTAGCAAGGGACCTATCTGTTTAAAAAAAGGCTGCACGAAATAGTAGAGTTGGACATCAACGAAAAAATTAGTTAAATAAATCCTATTATCCGATTGGGCCCAATTGTGATTCAAAACCATCCGAGAACACACCGAAACATATAAAACAATTTTCAACAAAATCCGTCCGGCCGTTTTGGAGGAAGTCAGTCTTCATTCTTTATCAACTTCGTCGTTCTTTATCGACTTGCGGGCGCCTTGATGGGGCCCCGATGTCGCTCGAGCATATTCGTTACAAAATTGACAGATTGAGAATAAGGAGTAGTCACTTCTGTCGGCAACTCGGCACTTACCAAGTGTCACAAAAATGGCCACGACTGTGCGTAATTTGTCATGTACAATATCAACCTAAACTTTTTTTTAACAAAATTGTCCCTCTCATTAAAATTACCCTAAATCATTTTTCTTTTAATTGGTGTTTTAAATGAGACCATAAGATAACTGAAACACATGTTCATTGAGAATTATTTTTAGTAGAACATTTGTACTTAAAATCCCTAGTAAGACCATACAAGTTGGCGAAAACTTCCGAGACTCCTTAAGTGTAAATTTAAAAAAAGTAATACTGTTTTCTTTCGTTTTTTTCGTCAACAAAATAGGCAATTTTCTGTAGTAGATAGTCTAAAAATCCATGGAAAAAAGATCTATCACACATCAACAGGGAACTACTTTCTGTTGTACAGGGTGGATTTTTTAAATTATCGCAAGGGCATATTTCCGAAATGGTTTTAAATATTTTTACGAAAATTTGGTGGTGTGGGGGGGGGGCATATTTTAACATGTTTTTCTTTTGTCTTTCATCAATTTTTAGGGGAGGAGGTGACTTTCACATTTTAAATAAAATAAATAAAACCTTTGTGATTTAAATTTGAATCTGTACATAAGCATTTGCTAATATTTTTTTGTTTAATTGCTTCTATGGTTACGGAGTTATGGTTATTTTAGATGTTACAATGGAAAAAACGTAGAACTTAATTTTTCAACGTTTACTATGCTGAAGATGATATTCAAAAGTCTTCCTTGAACTTCCAAACAACTTTATAATGCGTTCCCATGGATTGGTAGAACAGGTTCGGTTAAATGGGCGGGTTGGTCCCGGGATTTGATCCCCATGAATTTCTTTTTGTGGGGCTGGGGCTTTATAAAGGATAACATAATGATCACCGTACCTACAACTTTAGATTACATGAAAGGCCGAATACGTTCTGCCTGCTTATGAGTGACACTTGAAATAGTACTGGTACGAAATTCATTTAGATGTAGAATGTGAAAGTGTTTGGAAGTTCAAGGATGACATTTGGAACGTCTTCTTTAGCATAACAAACGTTATAAAAATTATAATTAAGTTGTAATTTTGTTTATCTTTAACATCTAAAATAACCATAGCTCCGTAACCATGGAAGCAATTAAACAAAATATATTAGCACATACGTAGTTTTTATGTAGATTCGAATTTTTAAAAGCAGAAGTGAATCATTTGATTGAAAATGTCAAAGTGACCCCCACCTATAAAAATGGAGAAAAGAAAAACTAAAATTTGTGCCTCCATATCCATATTAAATCAACAAAATTTTATAAAAATATTCAAAACCGGTTTCGAGATATCGCCTTGTAACACTTAAAAAAACTCACCCTGTAGATTCTAAAGTGACTTCGTTTTTTAAGATTGAACGTCTACATAAAAATTTCGAAATTCTAAACTTGAAAATACAAAACAGTAATTCATTGCGGCGATGAAAGTATCATATGACCTGACTAGTGACTATACAGTGCGTTCTCACCTCAGTATCTCTTTTATTTGTCGAAAAAATTTTCAAATATGTTTTTATATGGATCGATCGTAAATCCGATCGCACAGTTAAACTTCCGGGCGCAACTTTTTTTTCAAGTACAGAGCACAAATACAATCTCCCCGCATAATGGAACGTCCACGGTCCTGAAGATGACAGTGCGCCGCATGCTAGATTTCATAAATTTTCTAAATATTGAATAACGAATTTTTTAATTTTTTTTCTATCAACCATATACATGCTTTATATTGCCGTTCAGAAAATGGACTGTTCTTTTCAAATATCTTAAAATAATACAGGCATTGCATTTGAAAAACAAAAGTTGAATCGATTTCCGGTTAAGCCGAAAGCGATACCGGAAGTTTCAATGTTCGATCGGATAGATCGGAATGTCACATATAAAGATATATTTGACAAATTTTTCGTATCTAACCAAATAAAAGAGATATTGAGAGGCTTCCACGACCAGAGTAATTTGCGAGCGACCACGGGTATAGCACCATGTCAGGACAAGAAACAAAAAATCAAAAATAAAAATAAAAAATAAAAACAAAAAAAACATTTTTATTTTTATTTTTTATTGTTATTTCTTGCAAAATTGCTTCAACAATGACACGATCCTATCCCAGTAGTCGCTCACAACTAACTGTGTTATTTTGTACTACAAATTTTATTAATTATAATGATGATACCGTACTCTTTACAAGTCCACCCTGAATTAAATTACACAGTAATTCGTAATGATCGTCACTTGGAAGACCGGAACGAACGGTTTACTCGGAACGGTCTTGTTCATACGAAAATTTTTAATAAAATCAATGATTACAAAGATAAGTTTCAATTGATCTTTCTGTAGGGTGGCAACCCCCTGCAGATATTTTGAGTTATTTTTTATTTGGGAGAAATTTGAAGTACCAACTCTAACTTCAACTACCTATGTATAGTGTAAAAATATCAAAGATTTGTAACTTTGGAAATGTATATACAGTGTGATAACGAAGTACTGCATAAAAAATCATGAGGTGAAACAAGCATTTTTTAGTGTTCTCTGATTTAAATTACTCCGCAAACGATTTTTGTGTGATTTGCTTGAGTCATTTCTTAATGTAATCAGCTCACCATTGGGATCTGTGTAACGGTGAGAGATACAGTCTAGGTTAAATGCAGGAAAAGTCACCTAACTGCTTTTTTTGTGACAAAAACAGCATTTGAAATTTTTCAAAAATTTTTTATATCGCCGAAAAACTGAAAATATCAAATTTCGTTTTCATTTTTCAAAGCTTTTCAGAGATTCAGAATCTGCTATCAGAATGACCATAACACGCCAGATCTGGAGCTAGAGGCTACTACTTTCTTATTTCTTATGGACGCCATATTGGATTTTTACGGAATGAAATAGAGGACAAAGTTACTCGTGGATGTTTTGTTGAGAATTGAATGTAATGTATAGAGTGTGACACGTTATTATTTTTCTTTTTTTGTCCTCTCATTCTATAAAAATCCAATATGGCGCCCATAAGAAATAAGAAAGTAGCCTCCTGTAGCTTCTACATCTAGCGTACTATGAAAGTTCTGATAACAGATTCTGAGTCTCTGAAAAAAAGTACCCATAGAAGATGCTAACAAGAACCGAAGGTGCGTACGTGGCGACATCTCAACTAGACTTCTAAAATTATAATTGATAGAATTATCGATTGTCAAGGAGATGGCGCACTAGTAGTTATTGTATTTAAATTATCTATTCAAAAACCGGGCCTTTAAGCTACAATTGCTCTACAGATCTTGCAAGTACGTACATTTTGAACTGCCATTTAAGGAATAATAAGAACGAGAAAATTGTAACTTTTGAACTAGTAGCCCAATCTTGGAACTGTTTCAAATTATGGATTCTACAGGCCACATTCTACAAGAAAAATTTTTTTCCGGGTCGATCTGAGACAATTTTTTTTTCGTGCCAAAAAAACCTTCCTTTTTTACCAAAAATCGACTACACCAAAATTTCTCGGGAAAACACTTTTTCTTATTAATTTTGCTTGGGAGAATCCAAAACAATTCGTACTTTTTCGATCAGACTTCTCAATCAAAAGTTATAGACTAGAACCCAATTTCGAAAGAAAATTCAAAAGGCCGTAACTTTTGAACTAGTAGCCCAATCTTGGAACTGTTTGAAATTATAGATTCTACAGGCCACATTCTATAAGAAAATTTTCTTTTCGGGTCGATCTGAAACAATTTTTTTTCGTGCCAAAAAAAAGGCATAGTATAACCTTCCTTTTTTACCAAAAATCGACTACACCAAAATTTCTCGGGAAAACACTTTTCTTATTAATTTGGGTGCGTAGAATCCAAATCAATTCGTACTTTTTCGATCAGACTTCTCAATCAAAAGTTATAGACTAGAAACCAATTTCGAAAAAAATTCAAAGGGCTGTAACTTTTGAACTAGTAGCCCAATCTTGGAACTGTTTGAAATTATGGATTCTACAGGCCACATTCTATAAGAAAATTTTTTTTCCGGGTCGATCTGAGACAATTTTTTTTTCGGGGCTCAAAAAAAGGCAGTGTATAACCTTCCTTTTTTACCAAAAATCGACGGCACCAAAATTTCTCGGGAAAACACTTTTTCTTATTAATTTTGGTGCGTAGAATCCAAAACAATTCGTACTTTTTCGATCAGACTTCTCAATCAAAAGTTATAGACTAGAAACCAATTTCGAAAGAAAATTCAAAGGGCTGTAACTTTTGAACTAGTAGCCCAATCTTGGAACTGTTTGAAATTATAGATTCTACAGGCCACATTCTATAAGAATTTTTTTTTTCAGGTCGATCTGAGACAATTTTTTTTTCGTGCCAAAAAAAAAGCCATAGTATAACCTTCCTTTTTTACCAAAAATCGACTACACCAAAATTTCTCGGGAAAACACTTTTCCTAATTAATTTTGGTTGGTAGAATCCAAAACAATTCGTACTTTTTCGATCAGACTTCTCAATCAAATGTTATAGACTAGAAACCAATTTCGAAATAAAATTCAAAGGGCCGTAACTTTTGAACTAGTAGCCCAATCTTGGAACTGTTTGAAAAGAAGATTCAAAGGGCCGTAACTTGAGAACTAGTAGCCCAATCTTGGAACTGTTTGAAATTATGGATTCTACAGGCCACATTCAATAAGAAAATTTTTTCCGGGTCGATCTGAGACAATTTTTTTTTCGTGCCAAAAAAAGGCAGTGTATAACCTTCCTTTTTTACCAAAAATCGACTACACCAAAATTTCTCGGGAAAACACTTTTCTTATTAATTTTGGTGCGTAGAATCCAAAACAATTCGTACTTTTTCGATCAGACTTCTCAATCAAAAGTTATAGACTAGAAACCAATTTCGAAAGAAAATTCAAAGGGGCTGTAACTTTTGAACTAGTAGCCCAATCTTGGAACTGTTTGAAATTATGGATTCTACAGGCCACATTCTATAAGAAAATTTTCTTTTCGGGTCGATCTGAGACAATTTTATTTTCGAGCCAAAAAAAATCGACTGCACCAAAATTTCTCGGGAAAACACTTTTTCTTATTAATTTTGGTGCGTAGAATCCAAAACAATTCGTACCATTTCCGACGCTTTAGGCTATAAGGGAAAATGAAAATGAAATTTGACATTTTCAAAAATTTCAAATGCGTTTTGCACACATTTAACCTGCACTGTATCTCTCACGCATTTCAATCACTCTGTAGAGTTTTGTTATTATGTTGTACGTTTATGCAATTGTGATTAATAAAAAATTATATTAAGGCAGATTGACGACGCTCATAATGAAGGAGAATGTGTAAAGAATGAGCGATAATAAAGAAGATGGTCACGGGGTTTGAGAATCTTAAGGGCGGGCATGGAATCGGTCGAAGGAGCGAGCGAATAATCCGCACAAGGAAATCCTAAGTATCGTGTAATTAATTTTTGTTGTAATATTTGTGAACAATCCTCATCCATCACGGACCCTTTAATAAACTACGGTTCTTAATCTCATCTTATCAACTGAATCCATAAACTATTATTAATATTCATAAACAGTAAGGCATGTGCCGGCTGTAAGAAGTCCCGGTTTCGGGCCTTGTCAGACTAATTGCTCCAGTCCGTAGTGTGACGAGGATTAATTAATTTCGTAGGCCTTAATTCAAATTTAAATCGGGCAGTCAGTGTTTTGTATAATTCCGCTCTGTTAATTGTGTGGACAAGCTTTATGTGTAATTCTCCCTCCGCAAAACGGCGTTAATTACAAATTTTCGGCCATTGCGATCATTTTTTTTTGTGTGTCAAACGCCCATTTCCGCCGCGCCGCCGCTTGGGGGAAATCGAAAATCATCGCTCTTACGTAATTAAGTTATTTCTAAGCTCGCTAATTGTCGCGATGTTTCTTTAATTATTTTTTACTACTCTTGACGTATTTACGAGGTGGGCGTTGCTTTTGTAATTAAATTTTTAAAAAATCTGACCGATCGTATCTCGGAACTTGTTAAATGAATCAGCTGTTTTGGTAGGAACGAAAACATCTCGTTAGTTTCAGTTTTGAAATTAGTCGACACTTCATTTCACGGTTTGCCTTGCCTTCCGTATATTTTTACTCGAAGGAAAAGAGGAATTTTGGAAAAGCTAGATATAGACGCGTAATTAAATTTTAATTACATCTTGAGGCAATTAGTAGTCAATCAGTGTAGATTTTAGTAGACAGTTGTATACCGCTCAGTTATTAAATGCATAATTACTACTACCTGCTGCAGTTATATTAGAGCTCGAAGGGGGTTCTGATTTGATATTAATATTCATACCTACGACCGAAGGAATATACCGACCCCGTTCACTTCCTTTCGCCACTCGAAATATACACCGCCTCCTATCATTGCTCTAAATTATTTCAAATTATTAGACACTTCAAGATTTTAATAAATTAGTGTTTAATTAAACCCCACATTTTTCCTCCCCTTCGCGCATTATAGAAAGGTGTAATCGCCCCCTTAGCTTTACGTTCGAGCGCAAAGTAAACGCGAACCACTCCAAAAAGTCGCTGACTCGCATTGGGCGCAAAAAAGATTTCTGTTGGTATATGCAAATTTCTAAAAGTGATCTATCATCAACGGTAAAACTTTCGAGCGCCGATCAAATTTCGTTTGTTAAAAAATAAGCGGCGCAACTTACATTATAGTGTCAAGTTATGGTGTAAAGGGAATTCTTTGACATTAACGACCTCGTCCTTTTGTTTCTAAAATATGAATACTCTAATTACTTGTAATTATAACTTCGACACTAACAAATAATGTTCTGCCTCCTTTGGGAATCTTATATACATTGCTTCGAATTACGATCAATAAAACGCTGGCGAACGGGATATTATCATAAATACAATTAACAAACAACAAAGCGCGCGTCATCTTGATTGGTTTTCCGAAACATTTTCAACTTTAATAACCACTTTTTAATTTATTTATTTACATTCCCCATATTAATTTAAATTAATTTTAAACTTTATGCAAATTGGGCCATTGTTTTAAAGCGCAAATGATTGCAGGGTTCGTTGATTAACGTTTTTGCGAAAATTGAGATTCAAGTGGTATTTGCAGGTTAGAGCCTAAATTTTGTTTTTGAGTCTGAGTTCTGTTATAGCCTTTGCATCTTAGTCCTCAGTTGAACTTCTGGTCCTAATCTCATTTCCATTGATATACTATATTGAGAAAGACAGTCTTCAAGAACATTTCAACCAAAGAGAATAAATGTAAGTGTAAGTTTCCACCAAATTTTGCAAGAGCAATTTTTCACCTCACATCGAACATAAATGATTTTTAAAATGTCTACGTCCAAATAGCCTAAAAAATGGTAGTAGCAGCACAGATTTATATTTAAATCTATGGTAGCAGTAGCAATAAGTATTTTGTTAATAAGACCCATTACTCTTGTAAGGGCATTATTTGTTTCTCCGATGTACCTATACAGATAATTAATTAACAAGCTTGAAAAGTAAGAACTTTCGAGTTAAAAGAAGGAAATTTTTCCTCCTTTGATTTTAGAGAAGTATTTTGGGAACACTAGGTGAAAATAACTTTATTTGGGTAGAGACGTTTTGGTGGGGGGAGGGTCTATAGTATAGAACGAACCGAACGTATGCAAAACAATAGCACATTTCTTTAATTTCTCTATTATAACCCCCCGGGCTTAATGTTCAAGACTGCTGATGAGCGCCATACTCCCTTTGAATTCCTTAAGAATTTCTTCACCTATGAATTTGCTTTAGAAAAGAATCCACATACACCTATCTATACAAACTGTATAAAATGCCATATGGGGGTTGTTTCTCCCGGGGGTGTTTGTCGGGGGGTTATTGTTTCCGGGGGGTTCTTGTCTCCCGGTGATTAATGGGGAGGAGTTTCTGTCCGGAGAGATTTTGGTCGGCGGTTACTGTCCTGTACCGCTTTCTACCATAGAAGAGTACTAGTTTCTTTTTTACTATGGTTAAATACACCCCTAATTCCTCCTAAGGTGAGAATTTTTTCTGGAATGCTGAACACACTTTCAAAGTAACGGTTTTTTTTAAAAGAAGCTATTTATGGCATCCAAAATTATAAAAAGTTTGCTATTTGTGGTCAGTGGCGTACTTCCGCATGGCACGGCCATGACAACATAAAAGACATAATCAAATTAGTAAAATTTTGAAATTACTTAATAAACCATTTTTCCTTAATTTGAGTTTTTCTCTTAAATTTGATTAAGTGATTAAATGTACCTACCCTTTAAGAATATGTTATGAAAACTAGTACCTAGTTGCTGCTTAAAAAAATATGCCCCCTTTAACTATGTCGAAGTAGAACACTGACGCATATTTAAAGTACCATAAAAAGCTTCTTTTTGATATGTTCAGTGTTCCATTCAAAATGTTCACCCAGTATACCTACTCAGAAACTGGTTGAATCATTTTAAAAAAATTAAACAAAAAGTGCAAGTAGTACACTATCCTAGGATTTTCGTGTAACGGGGTAGTTATGTGTGACTGCTGATAGTGGTAAAAAAAGGAACGTGGAAGATTGTATACTGGGGGGTGTTCCATATCTCCCAGACCCTCCGGTTCTAAATCGCCACATACACAATCATTTGTATTAAAAGGACTCAATCGAATGTCTTTAGGGGTGAATGTTTTGTGGGAAAATCATCAGATGTTCGTGTACTGGGACGGTATGTGTGACTGGGGGTATGGACCCCAGCCCCCCCGGTTCTAAGTCTCCCCAAAAAATGTAGTGCTTTTAGTACTTACAAAGGAATGTTCATTAGTAAGAATTAATTGAATTTTGGTCACTTTTTGTGGGAGAACGTAGCACCGGGGGGTTTAGGGGGTATAGCCCCCCCCCCCCAAGTAGACAAATAGTCCACATTCTTTTCATACAACTATCAGAAGATTTTCGTGTACTAGTGTGACTGATGATAGTTGCAAGAAAAAGAACGCGGAATAGTGTCTACTGGGGGTGTATTGTCCTGAGGGGAAGGGTATTACATACCCCCCAGATCCCCCGGTACTAAATCTCTCCAAAAATGTTGAGTGCTTTTAGCATTTACACAATAATGTAGAAAAATTAATCGAATGTGAGTCTTTAGGGGTGAATGATTTGTGGGAAACGTAGCACTGGGGGTCTGGGGGTATGGAATCCCCCCCTCCCCCCGGAGACAATATTCCACGTTCCTTTTCATACAATTATCATAAGATTTTCGTGTACTGGAGTGGTATGTGTGGCTGATGATCGTTGTAAGAAAAGGAACGTGGAATATTTTTATACCCCCCAGACCCGCCGTTTATGTGCTTCGTTTGCGCACGTGCTGCGCCAATGCCTTCGTTAGCACCTCCGCCGTTTTCCAGTTATTCCGCATGCAAAATTCCACACTGTTCCCCCAAATCATACAGTTCCCCCCAATCAAATTTAATTTCTAGGGCGATAATAGTATATTAAGATACAAGTATATAATCAAGTCTATAAAGCACGCGCAACGAGTTTAATATTTTTAACGTTTTTGTGAAACTTTTAATACCACAAACAGAATCAGCTACGTTTGTTTCTGAGATACGAAGAGTTTGACTTTTTACAATGCTATAATATCTTACTACCCATCTAAGATAGAAAAAAGGTAAAAACGGTTTTTGGAGATATTTGTACGTAGAATCCAGTGGCGTAGTTAATAAAAAGTTTGGGACCACCATATCTGAGATAAGGCCCAATGTTGGTATTTTTTAAATGCCACACCCTATATATCTTAGTCAATTTTTGCATTCATTTTTTTTATTACAGTGATGTATCACAACATTAATATTTTTTGTATACAGGGACCCCATTATGTATGGAATATAGTACACATCTCAGTAAATATCGACTGTATATAACATTTTTCTATATGAAAGTTGTTTACCATTTTATTTCCCATAATAACGCAGCATTCTATTGTTTTTTTTTCAGAAAACAAATTAATAACGAAAAACAATTGAATTTTTTTAAATAGCAATGTACACTTTCATTAGGCTCATTTGATAGAGATTTTTTTCTCTTTTCAATGACGTAACACGTTAGCACCCCTGTAGAAAAAATTAATTTTTATTTCAAGCTTTTTGTGATAGGTTATTGCCACTCCCTTGCAGTTAATGGTGAACATTTTGAACATTCATTGCAATGAAAACCATTTTACTGTTAATTTCGTTTTGTCTTCAAAGTTTAATAAGAAACGTGCACGTTCATTTGTTTTATTGTGATGTAGGATATCTGGATTAATGTTATTGATCTAATTATAATAAATTCTTTTAAAAAAATTTCTTGAATGAGGGCATTAACATGTTACATAATCGAAAAGAGAAAAAAAATCTCTATAGGTAAAATGAGCATAATGAAAAGGAGCACTGCCATTTAAAAAAAATTGAATTATTTTTCGTTACTAATTTGTTTTCTAAAATAAAAACAACTGAATGCTGAAGTGCTATGGATACAACAAACCAAACAAAATCTCTAAAAATCCGTGGTCTACTGTTTAAAAACGAGGTTTTTATTTTTGGTTCATGGCTAAAATTAAAAAAATATAGGTTGCGATACATCAATGTAATAAAAAAAATAATGCAAAAAATGTAGAATCCATAATTTCAAACAGTTCCAAGATTGGGCTACTAGTTCAAAAGTTACAGCCGTTTGAATTTTCTTTCGAAATTGTCTATAACTTTTGATTGAGAAGTCTGATCGAAAAAGTACGAATTGTTTTGGATTCTACGCACCAAAATTAATATGAAAAAGTGTTTTCCCGAGAAATTTTGGTGCAGTCGATTTTTGGTAAAAAAGAAGGTATATAGGGTGTTGCATTTAAAAAGTGCCAACTTTGAGTCAAATCTCAGAAACGGCGAGCAAAATTTTTTTTACTATGCTATGGATTCTATGTAAAAATATCAACCATAAACAGTGTTTACCTTTTTTTATCTATACATATACATGGGTAACAAGATATGATAGCATCCAAAAAAGTCAAACTTTTTGTTTTCACGCTGTGTCTCCAAAATAAACTTGAATCGGTTTGTGATATTAAAAGTTTCACAAAAAAGTGGCACAGGGTCGAGAACAGCAAGTCTCTATCTTTAAAAACAGCTGAAGTACACTGCAGATTTAAACAAAATGGGACACACGGTACATTTTTGTTCGTATTTTTCTGAACACTACGAAAATCGCATTTCGATACTAACTGTTTGCAAAATTGTTTCCTTATTTCCTTCGTCTATTAAGCATTCTTCTTATAGGTATGTTTAGACTCTTAATGAATTAAAGAAGTAACTCAACTTTTTGCAGAATTTTTCTTATGCTTAAACTCGTTACAAGTTTCTTGTTTAATTCAATTTATTGTTTTGTGTAAATTGGTGTATGAAATCTTCAAGTTGTATGTCCAATATAGATTTTCACCTGCATGGTGACAGTAAGTCATAAACCCGTACTATTCGGGAGCAACAAACGATGGTCGTTTCAGAAATACAACAAAAAACCTAATGGACTGACAGCGGTGGCGATGAAGAAAGGCTCGAATTATTACACTTTTCAATAATACCGTTCGGAAAACACACTAAAAGGAAATCCATAAACTGACCGAGACAGGATAACTACACTAGAAATAAATGTTGACAGGAGGAAAATCTATTATCCAATCGGGGCGTCACAATGGAGACAAAAGAAGTTTTCGCGACAGATTTATATACCAACATATTCTATTAACGTGCGCAACATAACTGTGCCGAAACTTACATTAACTCGATTTCGCAATTTTATGAGGGCTTAGCACGCATTTCTTTAGAAAAATTCGCCGCCGCCGCCGATAAAATATGACGAAGTAAAAAATCGTAACAATTATTTAAATTACAATCGCTCGGCGAAAAGTGGAATTAAGTGGATGTACCGAATGCAAATCCCTTCTCCGTAGAGACAAATTACATTTTCGGAAAATGTATTCTCAAGTACTAAAACCCAATTTAAAATCTTCGTTGTCAAAAACTAATCACGCACCTTTAAAATAAAAGCTCCGACACGAAATCGCATTTCCGTTCACGTTTCCATTATTAACTTTACTGAATGTTATTTTTTATTCAAATCAACCCCCTTTGCCGATGACGACGCTAACACCTCGACCGCCCCATTTTGCAAGAGAGACTTCGCCGATCATTTGTCATCTCTCGTTTCGCGGCTTATGACTTACGAGTTTTGTCGTAACCTTTTCAAACACAGGGACCGTATTTTAGAACCCTGGGAGATACGGATCGGATAAGATGTACAACATCCATACAGACAGACACCCGCTGCTTGCCACTGTTGCATACATATTTATGTATCTCGGCTACGATTATAATGATCGCATGCGAATCATCAATAACATTAATTAACTAATTGACACTTTTGCTCATTTTTTCGCGTGCAGTCCCGTTTTTAAATTATGCAACGGAGCTACACGTCAAAAGCGTACTGACATACATAAACACAATTGCGGGGTGCGCCGCCTCGTCGATTGTTGACACAATACTAAATTGTTGTAATTTACTCCCCCCTCTCAAACTGTAAAAATATTTAAACATCCAATATCGTCGGTGTTGCATTAAATTATATACAAATATCGCTTTTTTGCCCGCGCTCTGTTTGCTTTGGAAACGAGCAGAAGGTGACGACAGCAGCGGCGTGATGACACCGAAGGCATACACGAGGGGAGCTGTCAGAGATGTCACCAAATGATTAATGGTCTCATTTTAATAATAACTTGTCCTTAATGCAGTTGCTACAATATCACCTTTATTAGAGAAGATGCCGCGCTTGTTTAGTACTGACAGACGGACAGCTCGATGGATGGATACGAAACTTATCATTAATTAACTCGAAATTAGTATTTTGCGTAGCGCTCGAGAGAAAGAAATTGGCGTGTAACCCTAGAAAAATATGTACGCACCTAAGCGTAAACTAAGTTAAGTCATTTGTCACCGGTAGGAGAAAGAGGACTCAGCTGGAAGTTACAACCGAGAAGGCATTTTAATTCAGTTATTGAACATATTTTTTTGGCCGTAGAAAGACATTTTAAAAATCATCAGTATGTACCTTTTCTCGACGCCCCTCTCAAATGTATAAAAATGATGAAGATTCTTGGGGAATAAAACGAGCGAGGGGAATTATTAATGAACGCGACTACACTTCTTCACCTTACAAACTTGGGACGATAAGATTTTATGCATTTTTACAGGATGAGTTACACGATTTGTTAATTTACATGGCTCACATGTAAAGTGGAGCTGAAACCTATTCGTTCTGGTACTGTTAGTGACAAAACCAGCCATTTACATTCAATTAACATAATGTAACAGATGAATAGATACATCATTTTTGCTCATTTTAATTATGTAATTGATTATCACAAATTTAATTGTTTTAATGCTCTGAAGCTGGGTGCTTTTGTTGAGGGTTGGCTCACAGGCTGCAGTCCTAGTCCTACTTACTTAAATGTAAATCGATGGGAAAACAAATCTTAATGCATCCGCTAATTTCCACGACCTGCATAGGCTGAGAATTTGTTGCTCCACAGTTGCGTGGCAAACTGATAAATTGATGATTAATGATCATAGATTCATTCCTAAAAACCTTCTATTGGATTTAATTGGAGTTTGGTATTAAACACAACAACAAAAGTTGGAAACTGTGGGTTTCAGCAGGATGGTGCAACCGCGCACAATACCTATCGGACAAATTAGAAATTAAAGTTCATATAAGTTTGTGGAATAAGGACTAAAACTGTCAATATTAACAACAAGTGCTTACTTGGGATGCTTTTTTCTAAAAATATATTCAACAGTAATTGAGCTCATAGTAGTTTCAATGCTGAGATCTTAACCATCGGGTGGACTGACGTACAAAGTTTAAGAATTAGCAATTGTTATTTAAAGTGACGTCTAGCAACATACAAAAATAGTAATCGATTTCATTCTCGGCGTTATGTGACATAAAAAACAGGGGGCTTAGGGGATTGTTTCCGAAGGGATGTAAAAGGAACAAATCTGTATCTATTTTTTCCTAAATATATTCAACAGTAATTGAGCTCATAGTAGTCTCAATGCTGAGATCTTAACCATCGGGTGGACTGACGTTCAAAATTTAAGAATTAGCAATTGTTATCTAAAGTGACGTCTAGCAACATACAAAAATAGTAATCGATTTCATTCTCGGCGTTATGTGACATAAAAAACAGGGGGATTAGGGGATTGTTTCCGAAGGGATGTAAAAGGAACAAATCTGTATCTATTTTTTCCTAAATATATTCAACAGTAATTGAGCTCATAGTAGTCTCAATGCTGAGATCTTAACCATCGGGTGGACTGACGTTCAAAATTTAAGAATTAGCAATTGTTATTTAAAGTGACGTCTAGCAACATACAAAAACAGTAATCGATTTCATTCTCGGCATTATGTGACATAAAAAACAGGGAGCTTAGGGGATTGTTTCCGAAGGGATGTAAAAGGAACAAGTCTGTATCTATTTTTTTCTAAATATATTCAACAGTAATTGAGCTCATAGTAGTCTCAATGCTGAGATCTTAACCATCGGGTGGACTGACGTTCAAAATTTAAGAATTAGCAATTGTTATCTAAAGTGACGTCTAGCAACATACAAAAATAGTAATCGATTTCATTCTCGGCGTTATGTGACATAGAAAACAGGGGGCTTAGGGGATTGTTTCCGAAGGGATGTAAAAGGAACAAGTCTGTATCTATTTTTTTCTAAAAATATATTCAACAGTAATTGAGCTCATAGTAGTCTCAATGCTGATATCTTAACCATCGGGTGGACTGATTGTATATTAGCAAAAAGTAAAAAGAGCTCTAATAGCGCAAACCATACCTATTTAACCTTGTGTGGAGTAGGAAGATTAGATTGGACGCTATCAGGTAACTAATTTTGAAAAATTGTATCCTATACAATGTATAATAAACAAGAATTATCTGTAATGGATATTTAGTATCTTCACCTTATCGGTACTTGAAAATAAGTTGCAATTCCAAATTGTTCTTGGGAAAAAAACCTTATGTGGATTAGTAGATCCACAACATACAGTAAATTAGAAAAACACGGACAGATAGAGGGACAGACAGACAAAGGAACAGACGGACAGACCAACAGACAGACGACAGACAGCAATACAAAATTATAAACGATCTCTAGGATCGTTAATAAACGGTAAAATTGTAAAATTATGGAATATGTAAAAAAACGGTTTTTTAGTTTTTTTAAAATAACCCTACAAAAGAACGTTTAAGAAAAAGAATTGAATTGTGTTTGAAACACGTAAGGTGCTCATTTTGAACAAGTGTTGAAGGAGAGAGGGTAATTTGATTTTATTTTCATATAAATTTGTGTTTTCCAATTAGCTCATTACTTTGTTGCCTTTTTTAGTAATTAGCACTGATTATTGAACTCCTAGAAATTAATTGGCGAAGGTTTGGCATCGCTGTCGCTTTTCGTTCTCGAGTTAGACGAGGAACAGACGAACAGACGGACAAAACCATCATTTCTTTCGAAATATTCCCCTAATAATGAAATAAAAAATAGGGGTTGCCATTTAAAAAAAACGAAATTACTAACTACTTCCGATATTTCCGGAAGTGCCACCATTTTGAAAATATTTTACATCGATTCGGCTCACAGAGTATATTAATGAAGAAAGTGTTTTAGGTTGAAAAGTGGATTTAATCGTTTGTTTTCTATTACGATTTCAATGATCATCATCAATCTGTCTGTGCACTTATTTCCTACCAAACCACTAAACCGAAAGTAACTAAAATTGACACAGGTGTCCTCTTTCGAAAATGTGCTGGACTATTTTGATTAATTAAATCAATTAAATGTTACGCTACCAAATTATGTGAGCTGTATTTTGTAAGCACAAGTGAACCAAAACAAATCATTTCTTGGGCATAAAGTAAACGAGTTTGGTATTTATCCCAAGAAAATCGGTGCAAAGGTCAGGATTTAGATCGACATTGGGGAAGTGATGGATGTTAAAATTAAATTTTGATAATTGCACATCTGGAACCCATAAGCTTTCATATAACTCTAAGGCCCGGTAATACAATGTCAGGTTAAACTTCAGGTTGGTTTAACTGACGGATTTCAGAAATACGATTGGCCAACTTATGAAATATTAGCCAATCAAATCCTTTAACCCACAATTCAACTATAAACTGAAGTTTAAACTGCTATTGTACAACTGGGCCTTAGTTGTCTAAGTCTAAGTGGGCGGGATTTCAGCCAAGGCTGCTCTACTATCCCAACCCACTATACATTCCATGTATATCTTTTGGGTAAAAATATTTTGGTCACCTTCTATCATTTCTTGGTCACCGAGCAATCGGGTTTGATCTTTTGCCCAAGAAAATTGGTGCATAAATAACAATTTTGACCGATTGAAGGCAATAACGCGTGATAAATGGGGTTGCGCTAAAAATGAAATTCGCGGAACACAGCAAATTAATAATATTTCGCCCGCCCGCTCTATACATTTATTTGCCCGAGGTATTGACGAGAGAACGTATCATACAAAAATTATCGCGAACTAATTAGTATTATTAATTTAATAAAGGGTAAATTTAGTTTTTATCAGAGTGTAACAAAGATATGAAAGTCGAAACAGAACGAAAATAAATAGCGGGTTATATACGATACTTTTTAAGCAAGTATTTTTGCCTAAAAAATATACCATTGGGGTGTAGCGGTAATTTCGTTTGTGAGTTGTGCTAAATTTTTCGACTACGAGTTTCATAATCTTCCATTTGAATCTCACTTAATTATAATTCATTGCGGAAACTAGCTGGGATATCGAAAAAAGATGTATATAAAATATTCTTCATATAGAGGTGCCCACATTTTCACATAATTGTCCCTTAAAGGCCATATGTAGGGCAACTTAATTTTTTTAATAGAAATCTATACTTTTTATTGAATGTTTTTGCTCTACATCGGAAAACAATACATTTTCGTAAGGAAACGTTACCATTTTTTGCAAAATAGTATATTAAAGTACAAGTGTCATTTGACGAAGATTGTCGCACGAGGTAGTTTGCCGCATAAGCCGCGTAGCGGCGAATGCGGCAAAAGCCGAGTGCGACAAGTAGACAAATGACACGTGTGCTTTATACTATTTTTTCTATTTCGACTTTATTTTAAATAATAAAATATACAAATTATAAATATTGCCTTTAGGCGTTGTTAGGTAATTTTAAACTATCATTCAGTGTATGTTGGTAATATACACAGTTCATTTATTTTCACGTTGGCTAACCTGATTACTGTATTTTCAAACTTCAAACTTTTAATTATTTGGTAAAATCAAAAGTAAAGTACGAGGAGTACAAAATTTTTGAAAACTTGCTGGCCGAGAAGGGAGTTCAAAAAGTAAGCAAGAATGTATTGCTGGCACTACGCTAAGTAAAAATAAAAAAAGTTCTACCCTTTGGAGTTATATTAAAAATTATTAGGAATTAATACAATCGGTCAAGTTCTTCGTACGTTATTTACACTTTACAGGTTATGTTTAGTTTTGATATGACGGATACCGTTGACGGCAAAAAAGCGAGGGGTACCAATCCAACAAAATAAAAAAATTTTTTTTTCTATTTCTTTCAGCATCATTTCTGTCTCGAAACGCACGCAAACTGGGCCAATCAAGTACGGTTTCGGTATTGTTTCCACATCGAAATAGAAAAACACTTTTTTAGGCTATCATCACAAAAACGTTGATTTTGTGGTCGCTTTTGCGGCCATAAAGTTTCACTTTATTGTACGCTTCTGTCAAACTTTACTTTATTGTACACATCTGTCAAACTGTACTTATTTGAAACTGATGTGTGAGAACCAGTAATCTGTTTGATAGAAAGCGTCTATCTGGTCTGTCCTCATCAAGGATTGGGTCCATCCACGTGCGTTTTTTTTCATTTTCAGACTTGTAGGAATGTTTCACACTATTTTGCGTAATCACAATGTTCACATTTAAAATTATAGTTTGACGTTTCAATCTTTGCTGCTTGCAGAGACCTTTTTGAAGTGTAGAACCAAAACATGAGGAAGATGTTATTGCTTACATTATTATACGAAGAATCACCAGCAATTAACCGAGAACACAAGTAGCTACCTATACCTACCATCAAAGTAGGTAATCAGGTTTCTAATAATTGTACGTTAACTATAAGGTCTTGGAAGCCACAGTTACGAAGGACCTATTGCATTTGACATTATTAAAATCTTGTGCAACCGAGGAAGTTGCGATTGTACTTTTACTCTCAAACGCCTGCTTTTATATCATATATGACTTAGGGTCGCAAGCGCAACGCTTGCAGCTTCCAAAATTTCATTTGGGGTATCTGAACTGTCGCTATCACCCATTTTGATACGCACAAAACACACGCAAAGATGCTAATTATAATTACATATGACAGGAAATGCTTTGTTTTTAATTGTCTAAGATAACTATGATTTTCAGAAAAAATATGTTTATGAGCAAATTTTTGAATTCTTTTTTGATGATCGCCTAAAAAATGTTGTGTGCACCTTGGCCAAAAGTGATTTGTTAGGCCTCATCTGAATTGCGGCCTCGGCTACCGCCTCGGCCACAAACAGCAGCTTCGGCCAAAAAAGATCACTTTTACGGCCTTGGTACACAAATAACTATTTAAAGCACGATTTTTTGTCGGGAAGCTGTTCTGTCAAGAATTTGGCACATTTTTTAAATCGTTTTTGTTTGACATTCGTCTATTTCTGGGGTACATTAAATATTTTTGTGTTGTTGACTGCCTTTCTTTATAGGATTTACAAGCAACCCCACTTATGCATATAAAACCGTATCGCGCCTTCCCCTTTTTGGAATTAAGTCATTTTTTAAATGGCTCTTGTATGACATTCGTGTAGGTTACTCAGGGTCCTTTCGTGGTGAAAGTCATATTTTTGCATATTGCGATATGAATACAAATATGAATTTCAACAGAAAACATTTTTTGCGAAAAAATGCCCGCGGGTACAAATAAATCAAAGTTACTCGATTGGTGTGATGATTCATTGATATTCTGAATAACAATAGAATTTGTTTGATGAGTTTTTAAAATTCTAAATTGTAGTTCTAAGGGTCTTAAACTGTAAGTAACTTTTGGTACCACTTTTAACCGAAAACATATCGCGTTTCCACCCCCTTTTGTTATCTTATAAGCAAAGGGCCAAAAATAGAAACGCACTTTTTTGATTTTTTAATATCTGAAATGGTATAATGGCAGAGTCGTCTTAAATAACCCTAATTACGATTGTAGTGGGTGGATTTCATATTACGATACACATTTCTTTCTCTTATGAAACCGAATAAAGGAGTGAACGGCACGTTTATGACCTGATTGCCTTTCGACAGAAGAATTATTAAACTATTTATAATTAAACGGGAGGTGCTAATTTTCACAAAAATAACGGGAAATGAAGGACAAGGGATGGGAATTTAATCTACGTTTAAATCCTATTGTCACATAATCAAGCTAGTCTGAAATGAATCCTATAACGAACTGCATCAAGATAAGAATCTATTCAGTGTGCCCTACATGCTAATACTGTTTCAAATCCAATTAACAGTATAACTCGCCGCTGTGCTGTTAAATTAGGTGCCATTTCTAGTCTAATCTGCGTTAAGTTGGTATTACACGTTTTCCAGACATAGTCTCTGCTCCGAGCCAGTGTATTGTTTAATAAGCTCATTGCCCCATTTAATTAGATCGAAATTTTTCACCTTACCAAAAAAAAGATTCATTAAAATCTCCCTTTTGCCATCATCGCCGAAAGAGAAGACATGTCTAATGCAGAAATGAAAATAATTTAATAATAATGAAACAAGAATACGAGCCATATCAAAGAAGGGGTTAAACTACTTCAAGACCAAGCGCTCAGCTTAACTATCGTCGATTAGCTACACCGCTCGTTCTGACTACTTTCGGGGGTCGATTGTTGAAAGCTTTCAACAGATTTTGATTAGTCATAGTCACAATTTAAATGTAGCAAATGGAGATAGAAATCTGAATCTAAAACAGTAGCTACCGCTGTGATGCCTCCGATTGAAATTCGATTGCTGCTAACAAATTGATACAAGTTAGAAATTCATTAACAATTGACAGTAAATTAGAATTCGAAATGATTTATTGTATGGTAATTTTTTTTCGAACGATCGACTATGGTAATTTTCGTCGATAGATTTTCTCACGTTCCGAAAGTGCACGCTTGTAGTTGACCGTAAATATTTCCAGAGTGCGCGTTATACGATTACACGAAAAAAAAAGAGGCAAAACGGTTGCCAATTATTTTTATTGGATAAGACTACCTACTTTCACTTCTAATTAGAATTTCTCCTCGCTGTCAAGTGACTTATTAGCTCCGAAACAATTTTCTACCAATTACCATTAACACGTAGCGTTATCATTAACTTTGGGTAAATACGCGGATACCTAATTCAAATTTGTCGACAAAAAAGGCGGACGGGTCAATGGGAAGAGGTGCGTTTAATTAAAATTGAGCAGTTTTCGGCTAACATTCTAATTTCAAACTTGACTTTTAACCCGATCACATCTAAAGGATTAATAAGAGTTTTATTTGAACAAAATTATGAACTCTTCTCAGTAATTGGAGGTAATTTTGCTAAAATGTCAAGAAAAAAGTTTCTTTTTTGTATTCAAATGGGGTTAATTCACAAACTGCCTCATCTCTCCATCCCCCAGTGGAGTCCATGGGGTTCTACGTTGTTTTTAAGCACTTGTTTAGTTAGCAATCGCCCAAAAAGGCCATTAATTATATTACATAACAAATTAGAACGTTGGAATTTTCGAAAATTAGTCAGCTTCGATAGGAATGAAACCTTAAGTCCGCTTCTGTTGAAGACTATTGTGCGCTCGGCCGATTCAGTGGATACCTAGTAGGTTCTCCTTTATTTATATTACAATAACTAAACATTTGGGAAATGGGGAGATTTCTAGGAATTTGAGGAAACTTGAATTCCGGAATGGGGGAGTTTCATCTGCCTCACCCCAGAACCTGTACGTGGACTCTCCTACAAGCCCAATCTTGGGCAGGTGATATTTGGCCATCCAGTGCACCGTGACTATACCCCAATGATCTTTCTTATCACTGACCTTTATTCAGTTTTAGAAGCTTAAAAGAGCGAAATTTCAAGATAATAAGCGCACAGGAACTATCCGAATTATACAGGGTGAATTTTTTACAATGAGATATTTCAAAAATGCTTTTCAATATTTAAAAAAAATTTTGGTGATTTAATAAGGATATGGGGGGACAAATTTTAACCTGATTTTTTACGTTTTTTCTATTCTCAATTGTTATGGATGGAGGTGACTTTATTTGGCATTTGAAATGAAGATTCTCATTTGTTCTTTTTCTAACGATGTTGGGAGCGCTATTGCAGCAAATTTCCCCATCCTTCCATCCAAGGTCTTAACTACTCCTAGTTTTCAATATATTTAGTTCGTACTTTATGAATTCGGTAGCTTATAGCAATGGCACTTGAGCCAAGCAATTAATGTGGGCATGCCCTTAGTTATTTATTAATAGATTTGGTTAAAATTTTAACCACAGATGCTTCTAGTAAAGACAAACATACCGCATATGGTAAAAACCAAATGTAAGAATATGCCCACTTTATTATTTATGGAGATATTTTCAGTGCTCGGAATGGAAATTTTCGTGAACCGGAACGCAGGCTTCGGTCAATCAGTAGGGGGTTGAGGAATAGGGAGGTGGAGGGAGACCATAGAGAACATAATAGTACGTACATAGAAACATCGATAAAACGTAGTAAGAATGAAATGTTTCACTTTAAAGTTTATTTTGGAATGCGTTTATTCGCCTCAATTTTGTTCTCTGATTCTGGTACAGTGTTCATATAATACAGGGTGTCGTAAATTGAGTAGGATAACATGGCTATCTTTGTTATTATACTTACAGATTCGGTTAAATTGGCAAAGTTGTGTAGTTTTTGAGATATTGACATTGACAACTTCCTTATTTTAAATGGACGCCATATTGGATTTTTACATCATTCGATAGAGAAAAAAATTACAAAACCAGTGATACTAAACACTTAGGTAGTATTTCATTTGGGAATCGTTCATTTATTGTCTCGCCATCGACACGCCCATGGAATTATTGCCATAAGAAATACCGTGTAAACATCAAGGCAAAAATGCAAGGTTGATTCTGTTACTTTTTAAAAATGAAACTATGAAACTACACAACTTTGCCAATTTAACCAAATCTGTAAGTATAATTATAACAGATAACCATGTTATCCTACTCAATTTAAGACATGCTGTATATAGTATGCACCAAAATAAACAGTACAAAAACGATTTACAATTTTTAATTCTATACCCACAGCCCCTCCCCCCCCCCTCAATTGTATTATTTTAATCCAAAACAGGTAAGCGATCTTTAGTACTGGCCCTATACATTTCGTGATGGGACCATTTGGACGTATGGAATACTGTTCAAAAAGGGAGGTTGGATGCTACTCTTTAAACTATCACAAGCGTCCTTAGGGCTGAAACTTTAAACTGAGAACGTAGTACCAGGGGGATTTGGGGGGGGGGGCATAGAACACCCCCTTCTACTGAAGAAGAATGTGATAAGGCCACGTCCCTACACTCATCACCATGAAGGTATTGCATATACAATTGTATTGTAAGGTATGTATATTCATACAAATAAATTCTTTGTATATTTGGGGAAGGGGGGGGGGGCTATGTTTTGATCCAAAAAAGGTAGTGCTGTTTAGTACGCGCCCTATACATATCGGAAAGGGACCTTAAAATGGAATACTGTTCAAAAGAGATGAGTTTTTTTTAAACTAAGCCAAGCTTAGGGCTGAAAGTTTTTCGCAGCACCAGGGGGGCTGGGGGCACGGAATGCCGCCTCCCAGCATACAAACAGTTCATTCGTTTGAGTGTACAAATGGTTTCATGCCGATAATGATCCTTTTAGAGAAAGGGTAATTGAATTTCTTTTTAGGGAGGGTATTGATTCTATATACCCAGTCCCCCCTCCCCCCATTGTTAAAAAATGGGAAAGTTTGATGGTGTTTTCTAAAACTAGAAGAATTTGATACTCTTCTTCTCCTGCAATCATTACCATGAAAGTATTCGTATAATATAATAATAGTCTTCGAGTTCCGTGTGCTGGTACGATCTGGAGGACGTATAATCGTTTCCAGATTTGATTTGTACCGCGTTAAAAAAAAATAAGCCAACAATATGTATGATTCTCTTAAATTTCTTTGTGCGTGGGTGGAGAGGATTAAACCGCGCGGTCGCTCTACGAAAGGGAACATCTTTCACGATACCTAACGATATTGTAATATTTTTTACTAACCGGAACAGCGTTCATTTTTTGACGTTTTGACTAAAGATGCTTCTAGTAAAGGCACACATATCGCATTATTGTAAAAATCAAATGTGCGCATACGCAGACTGCATAATGCCAACCTTGTTACTTATGAGTAAACACTGGTGGCTCCATTTTATTCTTGGTCTTTGCGACTTTTCAATTTCTTCGCTAAACAGAGAGGATGTAAACAGACCACAACGGTACTTCCTCCATGGCGAAAACAACGAAAACTGTGCTAAACCGTGGTCGACAATAAAATTGAAACAAGAAATCGTTACATGTAAACAGTCTTTCGGACTATGTAGCTTATAAATGACGCTGAATAGTTATTAATGATACCAGTTCTACAGTGATATTCATGTAGAAGTAGACATAGGGATTTTCTATGTTTCCTTTCAAATGATAAAAAGACGCCTAATTTTATGCAACCAAAGTAACTTCTTGAAACAAATTAAGATCTGGCTGTCATATTAATTATTAATTTGAATATTAGCGCTTTCGATTCACAGAAAATTTAAGCTCCTTTAGCTATCGGCACTAAACCAATTGGAAATATCAACTTTTCCTTTAGTTGAATACATCGCACCAGAACGAAAATCAGGATAAGGAAGTCATTGTGATAATATTCAAATTAATTAATATGACAGATCTTCATTTGTTTCAAGAAGTTATTTTGGTTGCATAAAGTTTGGCGTCCTTTAGAAGACTTTTTATCATTTAAAAGTAGACATAGGAAATTCTTATAGGAAATCCCTATGTCTACTTCTACATGAATATCACTGTATATGAACATGATAATGAAACGCCATTATGACACTGTTAAAATTAATTTAATTAATGTTTCTGTCTGCTTCTATCACATGGAGAAAGCGCATGCGTACTCTCTTACATTCAATCGCTGGTAGTCTTGACTTAATTTTTTTAGGCAACCATTTGCAATGTGTTTGTTATTTGTTTACATCTTATCTTAAGATTGCCAAAAAAATGTATTTCACTCGGTAAACAGATGGGTGAAGCTGAACCTTATGTGGGATCTTAGACTATTATTTTTTGTTATTTTGTTTAATTGCTTTCATGTTTATGCAGCTATGGTAATTTTAGCTATTACGAAGAAGAATCCAAACGAACGAGGGCAGGGCAGTTGGGCTTTTAGGGCGGTGGCTATTGACCCTCGTGTAGGTTTATATGGCACTAAGGCACTTGCACAAACCCATATCACATTACTCTTCACCAAGAGCTGTATGGACAAGACTTTTATAACTGATTAGCAGAACAAGTGCAAGGAAATAACGGGTTCTTGAAAAATGTTATTTTTTCTGCCGTAGCCAACTCTTTGTTTGTTATTTTCCCAAAGGTAAACATACACAATATGCATCACTGGGCACAGGAAGATATACCTTGGGCGAGAGCTTTGCAAAACCAACCTCCCTGGTCAGTTAACGTCTGGTGTGACGTTATTGGTCCGCTTTTTTTAAGAACATTTAAATGGAGAAATCTACATTTTAAGAAATCAGTTAGGCCAATTATTGGGCGAAGGCATAAATCTTGACACGTGGTTTAAGCATGATGGGGCTCCACCCCATTATGCAATAGTGCAAAAATATAAAGTTTTGTGAAGAAAGTTTACTGTGTTTAAGTAACAAATCTAGATCAGATCTTTCGTTAACATTGGACTAGTTAAGCAACCGACAAAAGAAACAGTTGCTACCATCAAGCGTACTCGAGTTACGTGAAAAAAATAAATTAAAATTTTGAAATTGGTTATGACACAGCGTGTTTGCGGACAACTCTGATTCAGACACAATTCATTGCAGGGTCCGAGTGTGGTAAAGAACTTCCGCTTAAAATTATCGGTGGCAAAGCATTCTAAAGCTTCCCCTTATAGTATAGGTACCACGGAAAATTCCAGTCATAATACTTAAACTTAACTTTCGAAATCCCAAAATAAGAAGGGGGCACTGCAAACGGTATTTATACGTAAAACAATTACAACCACCCCAGAATGTAATAGAATCTTTGCTGTCTAGAATCGATCTTGTTTTAGTTTTTTTAGACGTCTGAGTGTACCAAACGAGTAGGTCGTTGAAAAGGAAAGGTTCGATTAAAGGTTTCATAATTTTCCCAATGCGAACAAATGAAAAACGATTTCTTCTACGTGTTTTTGTTGATGCGCGAGGAAGATTGCACCTTAAAAAATCAAATACCGTGCGAGGGTTGCATCAATCAAATCGCATTCTCTCACAGAGGGTGTTTGTTACATGTCGAATCAAAGTCGATTACAAGACACTGTTACATTTATCAAAACAGGAGTGCACGTCATCACACACACACATATAAGTTCGAAGCGCCCTCTTACATCCGCTCGGTTTTATACGGCGGGGGTTGAAATGTGTTTGTGATGTTCCATTCTATCAATCAAAAAAGTTTGTAATATTATCTAATATTAGAAAATTTTACACATGGCTCCTTTTAACGATGCGTCGCGGCGACTGACGTTGTACATACCTCCTAAGGGTTGAAGAGGCGGCGCGTTAAGTATACATATATATACGTACGAATGTGTTTGTTAACCGAAATTATTATTTACATAGAGGAGGTTGTTATATGTCAGTTATTTGCGCGCTGACCCACACGAATCTCATACATTCGTAATGTTAAGTCAACAAGATTTAACGTCCATTGTACGTGCTCGCAAGACGTTACCTTTCTAGATGGCGCGCGCTACGGCTAGTCCTATCAAATTGATTATTAAACTGGGATTAATAACGGTACGCCAAAAAACGTGTTTTGTTTTAATCGTCGTCGTCGCTTATCTGCGCGATTTAAAAAGCGAAGACACAATAAACGAACCGATTCCCTTCAGGAGGCGAAAGTAAACGAAAATTTTAATTAGAAAAAGATCCAGGTACTTATAAATCAAAATCACCACCCCAATGTCCATTCTGCAAGGATCACTCGCTGCCTCTCTAAAACACGCATTGTTTGCAGCGGGGCTTAATAAAAGCAAAGCTTTAATTGCGGCGTTGTGTTTCGCGAGAGCCACCCTTATTCCCGTCCTACTTACGGATTTCGATAATCTTACAGAGGGATCCACATATCTCGACCCAAATTAAATCTTAAATGAAATTTGAAACTATTTCCGTCTTTTTCCGCCTATGATATACGGCCTTCTTCGTTTTACGCTTATATTACTTCGCCGGCATATACTACACAACGCGCCAACAGACCAAACAGAATTGCAACCCCCAACGTTTTCGACCGAATCGTCACAACGAGATGGTCCACTATCCGAGCGAAATTCCAAATTTCGTAAATCACGAACTGCGGTACCCTTATTTGTTAGCATATATTTTGACATCATCAGGTATCTAAGAATATAACAATGCGCGAGGGTTGAAAGGAGAAGTTTCTTTTACTAATTATACCCATAATTCCAAGATACGTAGTACATGCGGAAATGAGATTTCAATGTTTCCCGGAGGAGCTTTCCGGAAGTTTGCAAGAAAGTTCCGGCACCTTCACGGCTAGGTAAAATACGTACCATAATCGCGCATTATACGACAGCCAGCAACAGTTAACATGGAATCTGTTAACTGAATGTAGCATTTCCTAGAATACAATTAGAATATTAGATTAGTAAGGGCGGATAAGATCTCTCTCAACTGCTCTTAGTTTGTCTATCAAAGTTGCTAAGTGAATTGTGAAACTCTCAAATGGATCTAAGATATCTTTGGATATTGTTTGGGTTTAGATCCCGATGGATGCGGAGTGCGCCACCTTTTAATTAAACGCGCTTCAAAGTACGATCATTTTTATGAACGATCCCATACAACAAGCGCCAGTTTCCGTTGCTTTTACTAAATTTTCTACGGGACTTGTGCTTTAGTCCACATTGTAATGTTGTTAGCATACTACTCAGAACTAATTGATAATATTTCATTATTGCTATGCGATCAATAAAGAGTTGCAGTCGAGTCACCTTTGGAATTTTTGTTTACATGGGAAATCATATTTAACTTCCAAAGGCGACTAGACGTCAAACCTTTTTTGACCACCTGTTATATTTAGTTATAGAAAAAAATACCAGCCTGTGTACAATCTGTTTTACAAAAAGGGCCCAAGACTGTAGCGAGTTTATAAAATAACATAGTGTTAAATTAAACGGTTTTAGCTGCAATTTGACTAACGAAAAAATTAATGTTTCATTTGTTTCATGTGACGTCACCAAAACTTTTTTTAAATGGGTTGGTATCGGTTGGTATATTTTTTTGGTGTATTCTTGCAGATAATTTTTGAGCTTTTCGCTTATAAAAACGGGATTATGTTGAAATTGACCAAAAAAAAGCTGGCATCGTCATCTCGCACTGTTTACTGAAACTGAAACGTCAAATAAGGAATGCAATTGTTTTAAACTTAGTCACCAATTGTTTGCTGTAGAAAATTTCGGATTGAACAGCCTACTAACTCAAACCAGCATTTTTTAAATATATTTTTACTAAAAATTTAGACCGGACGAAAAGTACCTAAAATTCTCTACAAGAATAAGCAAAAACCATTATAAAGCAGTTTAGGGTAGTAAAGGGTCAGTGGCCCATAGAAAACAATAACATTATAGGTTTCTATTATACTTTGATTTTATTAATTAACCTTGGACCTTTTATGTAGAACAGACTCTTGTGCCTTTCAATTTCCATGATTCTGGAACTCAAAAAACTGGAAAAGAGGATTTTACTCTAACTTTAATATTTAATTTACAATTTGGACTGTTCGCGATGTTAACAACACTTTCCAAAGAATAGAACTGAAAAGTAACGCAATTAACAATAATTAATTTCTCTTTTCATGATGCCTGCACGTTCATTACACTCAACATAATGAATCATTGATTCACAAATTTTCGTTTTTTTCAATTTTCTTTTAGATACCGGCACTGTTATATCAAATTCCGTTATTTTCCGATACGTGAAAAGATAAGGAAAGAAAAGGAAATTTTTTGCTCCACCGAAAGATACGTCTCGTTCAGACATTCCAATTTCCTTTTATTGATACCCCTTTTCCGACAGTTCGTTTCCGAGATACTTCGGGAAGTTTTTGACTCCAACTAATTAAACTAATTAAAATTTAAATAAACAATACGGCCGGCGATGCTTTACGTAGATCAAACTAAAAATAAGCCTAATGACTTTTAGTACAATTGAATTCGTAAGTTTGATCGGAATTGTATTTTTCCGTACTATTTTTATTAATAATAGTAATGAAAACAATACTTTTTTCACGATTTCATGTAGAACTGCAGTGGATCTATAAGATTTTTTTTTATTTATTCGATTCGGTGTCAAAGTATACACACAAATAGAAATAAAATGCATATTTTATGTATAATTTTTACGTATTTTTTGTATATTTTTAACGTATTCTGGAAATGAACTTTTATACGCCTTTCGCGTAGTTCATGTATAGGGTGGTTCAAATTCGTAGCTAACCATTGGGATCTCCGTAACCGTGAGAGATACAGTGCAGGTTAAATGGGGGCAATTTGCCCCCCTTTTTATGACACAAAAACGCATTTGAAATTTTGGAAAAATCATATCACCGAAAAACTGAATCTGTTTTTTCCTGTGGGATATGGCCCAAGGGGTATTTTGTAGCCCCCTAGACCTCCGGTTCTACATTCTCCAAAATGTTTAAAACCTTAAATCCACTTACACGATGATTTTTGAAAAAAATGTGGACCTGAGAGTTTTGAGGGTAAACTTATCACCGTGGGGAGTGACGGGTATTTATCACCGGGGGGTATGCAATGTCCCCCAGGTGTAGGAATTTCGTATGTTGTAGACAATTATACGGTAAATCATTCTTTTTTCCATGGAGGTATTCCATACCCCCAGAATACCTCGGTTCACAAATTTTTCCCAAAATGTTTAAATTATTAACACTTACACTACAATTTTGTGCGGTTTTTGTTGCTGCTGTCTTTATTACGTGTGGAAAACAATTACTTGACTCGCGCAAAGAAAATATGAAAATGTGAGCATTTACAACCTATCGATCATCTTACAGTATTTTAAGGTTTAAAAAGAGTAAAAACAGTGGAACTTAATATACAGGGTGTTACCAACATTGTGGGCTGACTATGCAACCGCCTCCTACGACTAAAAATAAGAAAAAAATTTAAATAGAAATCTCCTAATAGTGGCTCGTTACTGAGTTGTGGTTTTCGGAAAAAGAATCACCCCAATAAAATTTTGCTTGACCTATCGTGTTTTAATATTGTAGCATTGATTGTAGGGAATATGGGAGCCTTTGGAGACTGGGCCACTACGGTGGCGCCTCCATGGTGACTACATTGCGTAGCATTGATTCAATTGGAACGCTCACACTGACCCGACTGGCAGCGCTTCCAAGAATACGGCGGTTGGGGTATGTGATTTTCAAAGCCACCACATTGGTGGTTTTACGACGTTTCCGTAGACGCAGATATATGTACGCTAACGCCCCTGTTTATTCAATGTCCATGATTAAACTGTGACTCTTTAAACATGAGCAACCACCATGGAGGCGCCACCGTGGTGGCCCAGTGTGCAAAGGCCCCAGGGTCTCAACAAAAGGAACTGTTCTCTACTAACTTCTGCCCTTCTTTCTGACCCCTTAACAAAAGTGGGGGTTTGGGGGAGGTGGGACTGGTTTTATTATTCTTCATGTTACTCCAATGAAAGGTCCCAACGAAAGGTGTTAATTTCTATTTACCATAGTTCCCCTTACCGTGATCGGATATAATTTCTTATATCTCAAGAACAGATTTTCGGAGGAGGGTACTCACAAATGGCGATTGGAATGTCTCTAAGAAATATATCCAATTGGTGATGGCAAAACTTTAAAAATATCTCGAAAACGGTTTGTTGGAGGAACGTACTCTCAAAGGGCGGATTTTGATTTTTTTCCACTTTGCAACGTGGGCATTACAAAATTTTATAACTTTTTTGTTTCACCCTCTCGGGACAACCCTATTAGTGGCGTGCCTGATTAGTTTTCGAAAATCATTTTGATAACCATATTGAAGGGTCTGGTGCAAATTAAATCAGATCCATTTTCCGGTTGCCATAAAAATGTTGATAATTATATGACCTGTACTATGGAAATTAAATACCTCTGTTTCATATTCATTGCGCCACCCAATGAAGCAGTTTCTTAACGTTCTCTTTTACTAATCAGAACCCAGTATATTTGTCATGTTTTTTTGCTTTTTTAATATACAGGGTTTTAATTAATCTCAGGCAGATATTTAGGGGGCAATAGTACTCGTCAAAAAGAGAAAATATGCAAATATATGCATGGTCTAAAAGTCGATAAAGGGATAAATTTGACCGAAACGTGAGTGAGTGACTTGCTCTCATTTTGACCACCCGCGCGATAATAAAGGGAGTTATTGCATTGGAGTAAAAAATCCCCCCCCCCCCCAAGTTTTTTACGGGAATATACTTTTTGAAGCACCAGGAATCCGAATCAAACAAAATCTCGATAATTTCGGTCTGTCTATCGATCTGTCGGTAAGTCTGTGCTCTCATTTCCGGCTAAACGGCTGAAGGGGTAGTATCTGTGCTAGTCAGAGTAAATTGTTGGCTATGGATTCGAACCTTTTAAGAAGCTACTGTCACCAATGAAATCAACTTAAACGGACATATCCAACAAATGAAAAACTACTGGAAAATGAACCTACGAACCAAACGAACCAACCCGTTTCGTTACTCATTTTTTTGTTCAGATAGAAATCTCGTAAGATTTCTCGTTTCGGTTCAAGATTCAATCACCAAATCGAAATGACAAAAAAACAAACTGCTTCTCGGAAAAGATCTCCCTCTCTACCCTTAAATTGATAAAACACAGTCTACATATTTCTCTTTCAACAAGTTACCAGAGAATTAGAGGAGCTACAGTTAGATAAAAAGGACCCCTCCCTATCTACTAACTGTTTGAGCTTTGAAAAATTATTAACGCCGCAAGTTTCTGAAAGACAGTACTTTCTTCAGATTGCATACATTCGAGAAAACAGAGGGGGTAATTTGTTGTTAAAAAAGTGTAGGAATAATTTCATGCATACGCAAATAGTAGGGGAGCCCAATAGGGAATTTTGGGATTTACTCGAGCGCGTCAGATTAAAGTAAGGTGGGTTGACTACGTGTTGAAAAGCGTGCATTTCATTAATCTGACAATTTGAACGTGGCATGAGGGAGTGGGAAGGTCACAAACTTGCAAAGAAAAAAACGTTACCTTGATATTCTCGAGCACATTGCCATTTTTTTAATTTCGAATAACAGAAGTAATATAATCTGCCGATTTCCACACGCCAAAGTGGAGCAAATTGCCAATAAAGTCCAGTGCGTTCAGCAGTTAACTGAGATCATCCGTACAGCCTCCCCCACCATACAAACCGGCAGATTATTATACCTCCAATCGGGTTTATTCTCGTGCCACTTGTTAAGCGTTTTGTTTGTTAACTGAGCAAATTTGCTACGTCTAACAAATTGGTATTCTGGTAGCCGTTTTGTTTGGTAGCGTAACAAGATGCCTAGCAAAATTGCTACGATTCTTACGCCATTTCTGAATTGGCGTTGGCACTTTGTTAACGTGAAATAACTCACACTTGTACGGATTAACTCAGGGAGCGAGGCCTCGCAACGGCTACAGATCACGATATTTTACAGATTATTTCCTGCGTGTAGTAAAAGAATTAGAATTGATATGGTTACATGTCCATACTTCAACAATTAATTCGCAAACGTCAACATTTTACCGCGGTTAAAAATGTGTTAAAATTGTATCGCTTCTGATTTTACCTATTAAGGTACCATGCGATCAAAAATGAGTTGCTGTCGAGTGACCTTTGGAATTTTTGTTTACATGGGAAATCGTACTTAAGTTAAACTTCCAAAGGTGACTCGACAGCAAGTCATTTTTGATCGCCCGTTTTAGACAACCACAAACTTGTGGTTGCTTAGATACGAAGAGTCGAAACTGTCTGCCTAATGTGCTAATTTCGAATGCACTTCTCTTCTGCGATGCCCAGTTTTGGTGCAAATTGTTTCGCGAATACTAAAACCACTGTGAATAGGTATATTCTGGAAATATCCATGCCGAATATCCCGTGTGCTTAATTTTTCGTCAAATTGTTTTGCTACGAAGAAATACTTCAAATGCTCATGAGTCATGGATAGGGACGAAGGTTAGCACCAATCTCTATGTACCATCGAGCTTATTGAGGTCCAAGGCGAGTGCTTCCTACAAATCATTTTTGGAAGGAACATCTTTCTTAATATTTGCCTCAAACACCCGCTTTTTTTTTTGCAGAAATGCAGATATTCCTGATATTGCTGGCGAGTTGTTTTATCTTGAATTAAGAAATGAAAGTCCGGAAAAGAACAAGTTAATAAAATAAAATAAACTCATAAAATATATCAAACGAGATAAGAGTATAGGTAAGCGTGAAGAATAATAGTAACGATAACTAAAAAATTTAAAAATTTACAAAAATATTTTAGGCGAATTAAACTATTTTGGCTCCAAATCGCAGCTACTATGTCGTTGAGAACAGCAGTTAGTTAATTTATTCAGAGCTGCTGCAATTTCTTGGAGTTCTTTCAAAAAGAAAATGTTTTTCGAAGTATTTGTGCGTCTTTTCGGAATACTGACAAGAAACGGCTACATTCATGCGGTATGGCGTAGCAAAACCGTAGCCACGCCCTTACTTGTTAACTCGCTTCTAGCAAAGTGCCACCAGAATTGCAAACGAACAAAACGACTTAACACTTTGTTAAACGCGACTTAAACTTAAACGTAGCAAATTTGCTAAACTAACAAATGCCACGAGAATAAGACTGAATATCAGAGACACGTGGGACATATAAACTAACAATATCAGACGCGCTCGAGTATTTTAATGTGTTTTTTTTGTACCGGGTGACCCAATAAGACTGTTCATCGGCCATATCTCGGGGAACGTTCGTCGTATGACTCATCTTCCCAATATTTGAGGTCAGGAACGAGATTTTGAAAAACGGTTTACACTGGCCTCTTTGGATGTAATTTTTCCGTTTGATTTTTTTGATTTTTTTATGATTTTGGGTCATGGTGTCAAAACTAGCCCCCTGGCGGAGAAGGATTCCACTAAACTTACTATATTTCTTATTACCCAAGGAATGACCTTTTCAACGATACCAAATTTGTTCAAATCGGTCAAACCGTTAAGAAGTTAAAGCAGGTAATTACAAAAACAATTGAACGCCCCACACCATCTTCAGTTCAATTTTTTTATGAAAATGATAGATAAACTGGTTCTCTTCAAAAATGTGAAAAAATGTTTAGTTTATTATGCGAAATTTAAAGAAAATGCAATTTTAAAATTAAAGATGGTAGTTACGCCCTCAGGTGGTCATTTTTAGAACTTGAAAATATTTTCCAGCGATTCTTCATGACCGATTTACTCATTACTTTTTTTTACCCCTAATTCATACGAGGAACGGTTCCCAAGATATAGCCGAGCAACTGTCTCATTGGGTGTCCTGATACATTAAAAAATAAAAAGTGTTTCTCCCGAGAAAACAACAAATCCATATTTTTGAGCAATACTAAAAAGTTTAACTTCGAGTTGGTAATGAAGGATGCAGCGCACAAGTCCGATAATTTAGTTAAAAATAATTGGGCGGTAGAGGGGGATCAAAGCGTTATTTAAATAAAAAGATTTTTTTCCACAAATAGATGAAGTATTAATAATAAACACAAACAAAAGTTAAAAAAAGTCGTAACACAACAACGCGAAAATTAAAAAAATTAATAAGGGGTCAACTTTGTTTTGGTCCGAGTATAACAATGGAATTTGGAACAAACAAAAATAAAGAACGGTTACATACCATAGGTTTGAAACAAGCATTTTTAGCTTAGAATAGATATCAGTTTCAGAGGAGTTTAACTGCATAAGCGAGACGAGTTGGGGTAGTGGTAATTTCTTTTGTGAGCTGCGACTACCAGTTCCGTAATCTTATATTTCATTCAATGTCACTTAATTAATCTACATACAGGGTGTCCCATTTATCTTAAGACAATCGATTATTGTGGAAACTAGCGGGATATCAAAAAATGATTTATAGCTCCCTAACCCGTTAATTCAGAGAACAGTTGAGCTCTTATTTTTTTAATTGAAAATTCAGACCAACTTTGCTACTTGTTTTTGAGTCTTTCTACAGAAAGTAACATTTTTAACTGCTGCTAATTTAGGCGCTTTGTTTGAAAGAAGTCTCAAAAGAGCTTTTAAATTGGGCGCAATAATTTATGACTTTTAGCCTTTTTGTTTGTCTATCCTTTTATTCATTTCAATGCAACATACAGAAAAAAGCGAAGTGTTAATAAATTGTATAAGTGAGTCAATTAACTTTGAATGTGATGAATAAATGGTCCCGCAATTCGCAATTACGAATAATTGACGTAGGTTATTTTTCAAATGGTTCTTGGCTAACCATTTATTTTACACAAATAACTAATTCGTTAAAAAATCGATGGCGATTAAAAATTAATCAACACCCGATTAACTGATTAGAATTGATTTTACGTTATACGTTTTACTCAAAAAGAAACATTAATAATGATATTTTTGAAGCGATGCATTTTAGTCTTCATCCCTTTCAGCACACTAACCGAAACCACTCAAAACTAAATTTGAAGGAAAAAGCCGTCTTTTGATGAACGAGACCACACTTTTAACAGTCCATTAACAATCACGATCATCGCTGAAACGACAACGTAAAAAAAACGTATGTGAAGTCTACTAATGAAATGAGCAATTTTATTGCGACCTATAAGGGCTCAAGCGAGATTATATTTCTCGACGAGGAGCTTCCCAGAAAAACCGCGTAAATCACTCGGTCGCGCTAAGTCCCATAATTCCATTTCTTCTGCTCGAAACTTTTCATTCGATTTTCATCTTACGTCCCGTGCCTTCTTCCACTAATATACCGATTTCCTCCCCATTTAGTGCGCAGCAAAGTATCCATAAAGTAATAATAATATAATACTGCAAGCCACTGCTTAATTTTTTAATGGCCAAATGCTTTTAGAGACGTCCTGACTTTGGGCTTGAATATTTAAAAAGTAATGCGAAGTCTGTATTATAAGCTGAGAGCATTTCAAACATTAAGAACACTCAATTGGGGTGGTGCTTTCGGTACCGAAAAGACAATGTATAGCTGTAATTTTGAAGGGAAAATGGAAAATTATACGGAAAAGCGCGCACAGGTGTTTAACTTTAAAATCTGATTTACTTAAAAAGCGAGACAATTCGTAACGCTAAAAACCTTAAACTTTATGCATTCAAAGTGGAAATGGGGGGCGGATGCGAGGCCGACGTTGTGGGATGGGGGCGCTCGGGTTGCTTGATTTGTTCAAATGCTAACGTATAAGGATATAATAAAACAAAACGGTATCGTGTGCGCAAATTAGAGAAGATGGGAGAGATCTTTTATTAGGTACTTAGTCAAGTCTGCAGCTGTGAACTTCGCTTTAAAATTGAAAAACATTGCGTGAGCATAACGAAGAATATATGAAAAGTCATAAACAGACCTGTTATTTCTTTGCTGTCAGTGGGCGAAACCTGAAACTTGAAGGGTGGCGGCCGTACCTCAAGAACTTTTGTTATATGTGTTGTTGCTGTATACACATAGGCCTCATATGCATTGTTTTATTTGACGAGGCAATAATGTTTAGAGCTTCTTTTTATGACCTGATAATTTATGGCACGCACCTTTTTTTCTTTACCAGTTAGAAACGGCGGCGCGGAATTTTCGAAACGTGAATTATTAAAGTACCCCCACATTAGTCTTAATTAGCAATTCCGCATCATCTTTTAGCATTTCTCATTAGATTTTATAAGCTTTAGGTAAGATTCATCCGATATTACATTAACAGACGTAGATGCAGCCCCGTAATGAAGCAACCCCCTGTTGAGAACGCCATTAACAAGGGACTCCTAAACCTGAAACTTCACCCCTCGCGACTTATTGCCAATGTTCTAATTAAAACAGATGTATTTTTATAATTGCAATTTTGGCGATTTGTATAATTTTTGTTTATGGTTTAGGGGAGGGGCGGGCTTCGAATAACCGCCCGAGACCTGGCAGATGTTTCTCGAAATCAATTTCATTTCCGCGTTTTTAATAGTCTAAATGCGAGTAATTTACATTTGTGATTCTGTTGCAGGTTACGAGAAGATAGAGGGGATCCGGATAGACCTTTACCCTTAGATCAGAAAGCGAGGGAGATCAGTTCACGTGGCGGTAAGAACATTTTTTTAACATTAATTAATCCGACCAAAAAATCAATAGATGAAAGGGAGTCTTTGTAACCCACATACCCAGACTGAGCTGGATTAATCTCTGTGCAATAATAAAACATAGAACTCTGGTGTTTTGGAGGAAATTAGGTCAATTAACACTAGGAATGTTGTAACAGTAATGTTAATTATACAGGGTGTTTCTACTATAAAACTAGCCAAAACTAACACTTTTTAAAGTAAATTGTTTTCATTTTGGCTTTGTTTCCGAATTATGGACCTTTTTTTGGTTATTTTAGACCGCCATTAGTTGTAGTCGGATTTCAAAGGATTACTTTCAAAAAGTATTAGTTTTGGAGAGTTTTATAACCCATATTGCGTTATCCATTTTGACTAGAAACACCCTGTATAAAGTGATTCCAAAAATAACTATTTGGATAAAATCTTTCGAAAACTTCTCCGGAGCTGGTTCACAGTTGTGCCTCGAAAAATCAGGTCGGCTGGATTATCCTCTAACAGATGATTTTGTCCAGGGCCGGGTTTACTGCCTATGTCCCCCTAGGCCCGAAAAAAATTGCCGCCCGTAATTAATTAATTGATAGGTATTTTTGTGAGAAATATTGAATAACCTATAAACTAGGGGGTTTTAGGAAGGACATAGGAAGTTCTTATAAAAATTGACGAGAACACAAAAACTACCGAATAGCGAAATTCCATTTGAAAAAAAAATAGTGATAGCACTTTTACCATTTCATTGTGAACACCCTGTATCACTAAATCTTTCTCATTATCAAAGCGTTGCCTTTTACTCGAATTAACATTATTGCTCAAATTTTATTTTTTAACTTCAAAATATTTATTCGGAAAAAAATTAAAAAGAAGGCAATATTGATAAAAAAATCAAGAGGCGAATGAGTTTCAATGTAGAAATTAACAATTGACATCGAAACAACAAAAAATATGCAGTGTTCTATTTAAAAAATCAGTTGTCTATTGATACCGTAAAAAGGGGACACGCTGTACATTCAAAAATGATTTCTATAGACACGCAACCATAGATGGGACTCTTTTGTTGAGCTTAAATTACAAGTCTGCATTTTTAATTTAAAAAAAATTAAATTCGTTTGGCAACTGTGCACCCCTTGGAACGATGCGCTCCTAGGCCCGAGACTTGTGGGCCTAGTGGTAAATTCAGCCCTGGTTTTGTCGGCCACGGGGTGAATTTCACTAATTTTATTCCCATGAAATTTTTGTAGTTTTCGGGACTACCCTTGATCCATGCTAATACAGTCATGGAGTCTCACCATGCGAATGTTTCCTAGTTTGAGGTTTTTTTTTGTTCTTGTTGACAGCTTGGTAACCAGTACTGCTCTACAGAGTTCCAGGTCTTTTTCAGTGTGATCAATGTTTTTATTTGCCCATTTGCACGCAGGACTCGGTTGTATATTACAGTGCCGTAGGTCCATTCTGAGGGGTCACAGGAAGCACAAAGCTCTATGCATACTTTCCGTCGTAGTGGATCCATCTTGGGATTTCGATCTGTTCTACTTGGAGATCTAACCGTGCTGGTTTCTCATTCAAGTCAATGACTTCCGTCCAAAGTTCCTGGATGAACCATGAGGTCTAGCCAGCCTAGTGGGTCATATAATGTTGCGATCTGGAATACGACCCTTCGTCTGGCAGGTGTATTCTCCGGGGGTGGATCTACTTTGAATCAGAAGGCATTTTGGATCCGCACCCATTGTACGCGTCTTCTGGCCGAAGATCCATGATCCCCTTTTGCTGTAGATCCTCGGCCAGGGTGGAGTTCCTTGAAATTGGTTTTCCATTCTGCATTCCGAGGTACCACGTACCATATGTTCAAAGCTCTTCATACTCTCTCACGAAGGATTTGTAACTGGATTCGAAGTCCTTTTTTGCCTTTTTCTTTGTGTCCACCTAAATCCTGGGATTCTTCTTTTAGGCGGCAGGTGCTGTAGTAGTTTGCTGGCCACACTTCTTAGATTTGTTTTCCACGTCGGTTAACCTCTCGTTGGAGTGTACCATTTCGTGGAGCAGGGCATGTCGCGTAGTCGCCCTAAAATTGTGGGATCTGTATCCGCGGGAGAGGAACCCTTCCGTATTCCTTTTCCTCTCGTGATTCCTTCTCACAAAGCGATACTATGATTCTTCTTTTGCAGTGTTGTGGGTAAGTGTCACTCAGGCTGGGTAGGGGACCTCGCCCTCCAGGTGTCGTTACCGCTAAGTGGCGGCATGTTTGCGGTCGGGTGTTGTTTCCAACGCTGTCTCCACTTGAGATGTTGTCTCGTTCGGCTCGCCGCAGCTGCCGTTGCGATGAGGTATTCATTGTAGTCTATGCCCAATTCATGGGTTTGCTTATACGACTTCTTGGCGAAGTAATCATGTTCTGGCCCTTGTGGCAGGACTATGATCTGTGAGCGTCGTTGGTTGAAGGTAGCCCAATGCGCTTACTCCTTTTTCTTTGATGACAGGACCCTTAGCTTCCGAAGATGCTCGTAGGATCCTCCCAGCTTCTTTCTTCAGGTTGGATAAGGATCTCTCCACGGCTTTTGCGAGATCGAACTGCTCCGTTGTCAGCCTTTCCATTTCCATACTTGCTATTTTGGGTACTTGAACTCACTTCAAAATGTAGGACTCCACTGGGACCGGAACTCTTGTGGTAACGCGGCACCAATTCGTTGAAGGTTTGAAGGAATAAATGTAGCATTTACTGGGATTCATCTCCCTTTTCTCCTAGCAGGTCTTCGTTTTTGAATTTTTAATTATTTTACTTAACGTAGGCAACGTTTTAAAAACTGAAAGATGGGGCCAGAACTCATTAATAAAAATATTTGATTCAAAATTGCAAATGTTCCGTTGTGTCGATAGTAATTACGCCCAAGTAATTACGCCCAATTTATTAACTAGGTCTTGTTGCAGGAAAAATAGACCGATTAATTGTCTTTAAATTCCCTGCCGTATACCTTCACTTTGAGAAGTCTGCTTTTAACCAGCCGTTACTGTCAGCGATCCGAAAGAACCTGTTGTTTATCGCAATGAGTTTTAATGTAATTTTATTTACTCCCGTTTTGGATTTTTTCGACTCGAAAATGTTCCTTCGCGTAAATTTTATCACTCGTAAATAAACGGCCTTTGTACGAATTCAGCTGCTACAAAGTTTTTCTTCGTCCCAGAATTTACTTTAATTCGCCTATTCGCATATGTATAAAATTATAGGTAACTCCCCATTCGCCGCAAGCCTGAATTTGCTAGCTTTTCTCCGATTTATTCCCCCTTTCAGAGTTCTCGGTACTTAATATATTTTTACCCGAAGTTAAACTGTTAATTCATTACTACTACTCTGGTAAATTTCACTCAATAAATGCACGTTTTGGTTCTTGAATTTCGATCGCGAATCTCACATAAATCACTCGTACACAAAAGTGGTACGCGCATGCTTTTATAACTTCAACGCACTTAAAATTATTCAAATTAACGCACAAGGAATGTACGTGATTACTCGAAAATCCCTTTTTTAATTTTAACGCACCCAAATAGTTTCGACTCGTGAACTCAAGCAAGAATCTCCCTTGCTCTCCCTTCTTTCGCTATTTGAAACTCGCCCACCAGAAAAATCGAAAAAGTACTTATTTCTGAACGCAAATGACCTCCAGTGGCGTGCTCTACCAATAGAAAACCCGTATTTCCGTCACGTGCTTGGTTTTAAAACAAGAACGGAACGAAACTTTTAGCGGAACGAAACTTTTAGGTTGCAACTGCGCTCACGCTTTCCGCAATACGTTTCTGGTTCACGCTCGCTATGAAGCGGTACATGTGGAAATTTCCCTATGTTGACCAAAATACGCATTCAAAACTAAATATTTGAAAACGACCTGTTACAACAGTTAACAAGAAATATTGTAGGCGAATTTTGTACCTCTCGCGTTCGTGGGAAATTCCATTTTTCCCCTGTTCCCGTGGGAATTTCGGGATATGTTTTAGTAACTCAGAAACTTTCGCGGGCATACGTCCAACCATTCCTCAATGTTTCATCGCAATCGGATGAACAATTTAGATAGGCATAAGAGACAGACATACATACAATAGTACATTATATATCAAGGTAGAGAAGTACAGTATTATTGCCTGAGCACCAAGATTACATCTCGAGGCGCTTGCGCCGAGGGGTGTAAGGTGCGAAGGCAATAATAGACTTCTCTACCGTGGTATATATACTATTTTTTTGACTACTAGCACTTGAAGTCCTCTAAATTAACATAATATATTGATATGAAAGTGAACGGTTGGACAGAAATTTTTGTTTATTAATATAACACATGTCAATCAAGTGTGTGGAAGTACAAGTCAAACAGTCCGTATTTTGTTCTGTCATTGAGATATTTTCAAAGAGTAATTTTGTTCGAATTTTTTCAAAATGTGATAATTTTAGGTATGTAATTTCTCTGGAAATGGCGGATGGTGGCAATTATTCATTTTACAGAACTTGTCCAAACGTTTATTGAGCGAAATTTGGGGTTGTGTTTTCTAAAAGTGACAGCGTGACAGTTCTCATTATTGACTACTAGTTAATAATGTCCATATTATTAACCACTTTGAACAAATGCCGAGAAAGCCTACTTTACAAGTGGAAAAAAGGTTAATAATCATGTCATCAGACGCTAGTAGTGAAAAAACATTTTTATTTATATAGAGGGTGAGCTTTTTTTTTCATTTCCACTGTGGGGGTCTCGTAAACCGTAAGAGACAGAAGGTCGCTTAAATGGGCAGAACTATTTTCTTGTAGCTCCACAAATAGTGTAGTTATGGCCAAAGAACTATTTTTGAAAAAAGATATCAAAAAATAATTTTAACAAACCCTTAGTAATTTTGTCTCAGCTTTCTGATGGTACTAAAATACCATTTTTATCACTTGTAGGTGTTGAGTAAATCACATCAACTTTCTTATTTCTTACGGGCGCCATATTGGATTTTTACGTCATTCGAATGAGAAAAAATTACAAAATCGGCGATACCAACTTTAAAAATGTATCTTGAATTTTTGCCTAGAAGTTTACAATGTACTTCTTATGGCAACAATTCCATGGCCGTGTTGATGGTGACTATGCGAATAAACGAAAAATGTTAAATAATTTCGAGCAAGCCATGGAATTATTGCTATAGAAGTAGCATTCATTTTTGTGTTAAAGTCAATGGAAATACGCATAGCCCTAGACATACTCAGGGAATTTCACTCCGGAAAATAATGTATGGGAGAGGTGGCCTTTATTCTTACTGTACAAATATTTAATCAGTGGCACAAGATAGGGTCATCTCAAAGATATTAAATCTGTAGGAAAATTTTGTTGAAATCGCAGAAGTACATGCATCCAGAGAGCAAATGAACCTTCAGACAAAACAAAGCAATGCTTGAATCAAACGGCTTTGGATTACATTTTATTCACATGAATGTCATATTACTAATACCTTGTGAAAACTGAAAATTGTTATTTCCATTATACAGGGTGTTTGTTAAACATTCGACAATAATTAAAGAGGTTATTCCTTGGACTATTCTAAGGATTATCCTTTGAGGATTTTTGAAAAAGCGCTTTGTTGCGAAGATACAGGCCGAAAAAATCGGACTTGTTATCTTAGCAATATTACACGATTCCTTTTGGTTGATAATTTTGTTTGTTTTTTTGCTTTTTATTTTTGTCATTTTGACGTTTGGCTATCTTGCATGAAATTTCTGTCGTTCTCTATCATGGCTCACTATACGAATGCAGAGGTGACTGACATGCAAGTGATTTATGGACTTGCTCAGAGCAATTCATTGCAAGCTAGGCGACTGTACGTTGAATGATTTCCTATAACCGAAATGATTCATGTAATTTTTAGTCGGTAGTCCTATTTTTTGGCCTTGTATTTTTGTAACAAAGCACTTTTTCAAAAATCATCAAAGGATAACATATGCTTAAAATAGGCCAAGAAATGATATCTTTAATTTTTGGGGCATGTTTAACAAACACCCTGTATACAAAGTACCAGACGCTTAAGATACAGAAAACTGCACTCAGCACAAAGAATTTATTTTAGGAGCATGGATAAAATCTACATGACGTATTAGGAAACTTCTCTATGATTAGAGGAATCTCTATGGAACATCTTTGCATATTAGAACGGATATTCATGGTATATATGCTTGTCAGTGTATTGAATATACAGGGTGGTGAATTGCGTAACGCATCATTTCAATGTAAAATTCATAACATGCGATTATTGGCTCCCCAAATTATTTTAGAGCAAAAATGTATTAAGGTTTTCTGTAGAAAAATTTTTTTTTACGCCAATCAATATTTTTCATATAAAGACGGAAAATTGGAAAAATAAAACCCGCATCTTTTTCAATAATCTGCGATGCCATGGAATTTTCTAAAACAAAAAGATATCCAGTTATCAATTAGCAGCAGTTCGAAATGGATTTTATGATCGACTTGGTTACTGTCTTGCAGTTAATGGTAACTTATTCGAACATTTATTGTAAATTGTTATATTAGGAAACCGTTTTTAGTAATTTGGTCTTTCTTTATGTTGAATTCGCTGTTTTAAATATAATACTTTTTGATAGAATTTGATTTGTTTTAAAGCAGACATTCCATGGCATGACGGATATGGGCGTAGTTTTTGTATTATAAAATTCCATGGCATCCCAGATTATTGAAAAAGATGGGGGTTTTATTTTTCCAATTTTCCGTCTTTATTATGCAAAAAATTGAAAACTAATACGGTTGATTGACGTAAACAAATTTTTTCTACAAAAAAACCTTAATAAAATAAAATAATTTGGGGAGTCAATAATCGCATGTGGTGAATTTTACAGTGAAATCCCTACGATGCGTTACGCAAGCCACCACCCTGTATATAAAACCCATAGTAGTAAGTAAGTAGTGAGTAGAGGAACTAGAATATTGTAGTATAACCGTTTTAATTAAACAAACAAAAAATGGATCCTTCGAGCCGGATTTGAACCAGCGACCTATGGATTACCATTTGATATTGCATCTACAGTCCACCGCTCTACCAACTGAGCTATCGAAGGTGATAATGACAACGCCAATTAGTGATAATCATATCAGTGAAATGAACAAGATAAGGAAATGTAAAAAGTGAATCCTTCGAGCCGGATTTGAACCACCGACCTATGGATGACAGATCACAGCCCATACAACTACAGTTCACCGCTCTACCGAGATATCGGAGGTACAGATCAGTGTTTGATTTATAGTTTTGCATAGCAACGACAGAAACCAGCATTCTGAGTAAATAAAACAAATGAATTATATTACCTGTCAAGTTATATCTAAAACAATTTGTTTGAAATCAATTGATTTAATCAAAGTGCTCCAATATTTATAAAATTTCATTTCATATTCTAAACAACATTTCTTAATAACAGTTTGCCGTATTATTGACCGAAATGGCACTTTATCTCAAAATAAAATTCTCTTTTTCTCAATTGTCATGGCCATCTTGGATTTTAAAAAGTAAAAACGTGCTTCAAAGTTTTTTCAGATCAAGCAGGCCGGGATTCCAAAACATCAAAACGAGATTCAAACATTTTTGATCAATTACACGTATGGTGAAGACAATCCGGAAACACACTGTATATTTGACATCTGGTTCATCAATGTTCTGTTTTTATTCAAAGGTTTGAACACAAAATCAAACTATCTTTAACATACCTACATATCTTTGAGTTCTTTGAATTCTCAACACTTTCATTCATAAATCATATGCAATATCTTACAATTTTCATGCCCTATTTTAAATGAAATATTATATTGTTTAAGTTGTTTGTAACGTATTTCCAAAAAAACGCAATGTTTCCTTTGATTTTGGCTAGAACACAAATAAGTACACGACATTGCAGGGGGTTTACAATATTTAACTGGTTTTTAAGTAACCGAATTTCGAGTTATAGTTTGAACTGCTACCCTGAATTAAAAAAATGTTTGTTATGGCTTCTTCGCCTACTTCTTTTGTTAAATAGTCATCAAAGGAACCAATCACAATTGAACCTTAGCAAAGGACAGTTTCCGTGCGAAAAAACATAATACTTGCCTCTTACAATGATATTAAAACAAGATTCGAAGGACCCGAATCTGGGTGGCAAGTTAATTAATGTCGTACAAGTGAAAGGCAATAAAATAAATGCGTCGAGTTAAATCCGAAGGATTTAGACAGATAGGTCAATTGAGAAGAATCGGGGACGTAATTTATATCGGAGCTTTATTTGGACTCGTTTCAATTTCTGCATATGCTACTCTGCTATGTGTGTTTAATTGCGTTTCCCTTCTGTAATTTATGGCGTACGAGATCGCGTCCTAAAACTTTGAATCGCAAGTTTACAACCATTAATTAAATCCTTTTTTTATTATTGCAGGTTCACCAAATACGAGTCCAGTATTAAATTTATCGAAAAACGCGAGCGGCGGCAGCGCAGGATCGCCGGTCGACGGCGACCATTCCGGTAGCGAACCGGACGTACCGCCCTCGCCGCACTCGCCGACGCATTCCGTTCCGGACGACGACGACGACGATAACATCTCCGATCCGGACGATGACGATGAGAAGGATCAAGGTATGGGAGAAAAAATTATAATTAAGGTTTAAATATTAGTCATTAATCGTTAGTTTACATGGTTGGTCTTTTTGACGTACTGTATTAATGATGCAAGTGACTCATCTTGACCTCTTACAACATTACTTTGTAATTTCTTATTGGAGGCATTGGACGGTAGAAAAAAATCCAATCAACTTAAAATAAGCGCTTCAAATTAATCTTTGTGTTCCGTACGAAGCGCCATCTAACACTCATTTTTGTATGAATAATGACATTAGCAAAACACTTTTTCTCCTAGGACTAAAAGTTCGCACTTTTCCTGATCGAAACTAAATTCTACCATTATTGTAAAAAAAATGCTCGGATGCACCTTATATTCCCGTAATATACTACTTTCCCTCATAAAAAAGTAAAGTCAAGACAGTAAAAAAACTAATAATAAACAGCAAGATTAACCGCAAGCGCCATCTGCATTCGACATTGACCGTAAAAGGTGGAATTTCCACTGAGAGGATAATAAAATTTTGTGTAAATCCACTTTAAGACCGCTAAAGGCGACTTCTAGTAAATCCTAGTCAACGGTAAATTGCGTGAGTTAAAATTAAAATTTTACAGCCACGTCTGGACAAAGTCTAGTCAATGCTGCAACCTCAAGGTTTTTTCCTCATTTTTTTCTTCAGAATATGCGTGTGCTTAGCCAACTGAAGAAAACCAGTCCAGCATTCATAAATATTTTTGATTGCACAAATAGGGAATCGAGTTACAATTCGAAAATTCGCTTTATGGACTGTTGCGTCGATTAACTTTGGAGCGGTTGTCAACAGGTTTTTCTCTTCGGGCGAGAGGGTCTCTTATTGTAATCGTGCATCGAAATGATATAAGTTAACATTAACATCGTATAAATCATATTTGATTGCCGATGCGTGTTGGTTTTACCTTGTTTTTACTCGACAAGAAATATGCGGGGCTAATTTGTTTGTTTTAAGACGATGAGAAAAAGATTCGATGGCGGAATTTTAATGCGCGACGGTAGAGGGCACGAGATAGATGGTACTCTGACACGCTTCGTTTTGACGACTTAATAATTGAAAAGAAAAAGACCTCCAGTACTATACACGTCGGATTCTAATTAACATATCTATAAATAATTAAACATTCCCGCGTTTCTTTAATTACAGCTACAACGTTCGCGTTATTGGTCAACGCTGTATGGTAATTAAGATGCCGCTCACTATTTTTGAAGTGGTTTCTAGGAGCAATAACGCCCGTAATTAACTTATTAATTTTAATTAATTGCAAACTGCGATTATGATTTGATTTCGAATATCCCCAACGATGATTACAAATAACCGTGTAACCAAATTGCAATTTTTTTTAATTGCGCCACAATTCTCGATTGCTGGAGAATATTAAATAAAAATGTTGCATTTGTACCGAACTTCCATTCAAAAACCACAGGCCCTCAAGTGTGACCTTGTGACACTCCCTTTAATATCAGTTTTACTACGGCGAGATCTTTTTCCAATAGATTTTAGGTTTAGCCAGGGGTTTAGCTAATGTGAATTTAGCTCCACTTATTGGTACGAGCATAGATTAAAATTAATCTATGGTACAAGTGCTAACATAATCTTCAAATAAGAATATAATATGAATTTTGCTACCGCAGGAGAGAAATTATCAACCGTTTATGTACTGTAAAAGATGCAAACAAATAAGTGCATCGTAAACACAAATGGACATCATAATAATAAATGTAATTCACTTACCCATGATTGGTCGCTCACGGCAGATCCAGGTTCTGAAACAAAACACAAAAGTAGTTAATGATCTTTTCAGTGTGTATTGTGCTATTAGATTCATTTCTAAGTGTCTATTTCATCGTATTTCTTTTATTTCGAAAAACAATTGCACACTGTTAATTTAAACTCTTATATATACAGGATGTAATATACATAGGTAGACAAATATGAAAATTCCCAATAGGTATATAGTCCCAGTTACAAATAAATGGTGTTTATTTATTATTTTGACATCTGTCGATAATATCCAACTCGATGTTTTGCTTTTTCCTGAAGAAAAATGCCTCCGAATCGCATCGATTGCTTGTAAAAGCTTCTGAGAACATGTTCTTGACCTAACGCAATGTTGTCAGTTGTTAAAAAAAATTGAAAAGCGAAGATTTTGACGTGAAAAACGAGAAACGCGGTTGACCATCACAAAAGGGTTTCAAACCATGGGTTCCAGAAGAACTCACTGAACCGAAGCAAAAAAAAAACACCAAAGAACCACTTGTGAAAGGTACAAAAGAAAGTTTTTTTTTGCGTGGAATAGTGGTAGGCGGTGGAAAGTGGATCTATTTCGAGAATTCTACGCGAAAAAGATCATGTGATCATTTAAGATGAGCTAGTAAAACCGGACAAAACAATTACTGGAGACCGTTATCGGCAACACTGGTCGAGTTCTTACGACAGTGAAAAAATGGCTCAATGACGAGTTTGGCAGAAATGAAGAATTTTTTGGCGAGGCATCCACAAATTCCACGAGAGATGGGAAAAATGTATGGCTAGTAATGGCTAATAATAAATAACTTGTACCGTTTTCTCACAATACACATCTAATTTGGAAAAAAATTCGACTTGGTCAATATACAGGGCGTCCACCGTTTTATAAGAAAAATTTTAACAAATAACCAAGGAATAAAAAATTTGAGATCCCATTTGAAATTACAAAGTTGCGCCCGTACATCTCAAAAGTGGGGATTGGGGGACCCAATTTTCAAGTCATTCAATAGACAACAACAATATTAGTAATCCCTGCGCTATTTGTTCAACAGTTTTAAGCTCCTGAGCTATGAAATGGATCAGACCACCCTGTATAACAAAAAAATTGCATTTCTCTTTTAACTTTTTCCTCAACTGAAGTCTTGATTTTGCTTAATTTTTTCAGAATTACTCGCCCTCATTAATCAAACTGCAAATTCATGAAAAAAAGTATCACTTACAAAACTAGTTGTACAATAACTATTAACTATTAAACTAAAATAGAAACTTGAAATTTGATTTACAGCCATAATAGAACATTGCCAACTGAAATAATATAATTTCAAGATGGCGCTTCCGTAAAACCCAAAAGTGGCGCCATCTTCGTATTTTAAGTAGAAACATTCGATTTGTTATTTTTTGCTTAATGTTCTCTTATACAGGGTGTCAATTTTAAAACTTGCAGTCGGCCATATTTTCCGAAGTAAACAATACTGAAAATTGCGGAAAACCGTTTCGTGGGTATCGAGGGGGAACCAGAATGACGTATCAGTAAGAACCCCCATCCACCCTTAATCCCCCAGCCCCCCTCTTCCAAAATCCTAAATTGCAACCCCATACTTGTGACGCATCGTTGGAAAGCTACTGAAAAATGCTTTCCAGTGGTACCAATAAAGCCAATATTTCTTAAGACAATTTAACAAAAATTTAATAATTAACAGCAAAAAACTAAATGTTGAAATTGAGGGATTTATGGCAAATCGGCCAAGAACTTGGGTGGGGGGTTGTCACTCATAACGTCATTCTGGTTCCCCCTCGATACCCCCGAAACGGTTTTGTGCGATTTTCAATATTTTCTTTAGTTTGGAAAATATGGCAGACTGTAAGTTTTTTAATTGACACCCCGTATAATCGAATCTAAGGAATTTTTCCGAAAATCTTGAAAAAGTTTCCAGAGCTGCTTCCATTTTTCAAAGTCAGAAAATATCAAACATTTCGTTTTTCAAATTGCAACTACTATTTCTGATGCCAGAAATGAATGTAGAGTTAAAGTTTAGGGCCTCTTTTATTGACATTTTGTATGCGTATGCCTATATCCGGTAGTTATTGAGTTATTGGCATCTTTTAAAAGAAATATTCTCATTTTTCATTAGGTGCAGTAGGCTTTGGAAGCAATCGTTTTATTTGGAAGGTCCACATTGTGTCTTTTCTGATTTGTTTGCTATTTATGGGAAGAGCTCAAAAACTACCGGATACAGAATGGTAATAAAAGTGGCCCTACGATTTAAATCAATATTCATTTTAGGCGTCAGAAATAGTGGTTACGAAAATCTTAAAACTGCTGAACTCCGAAAAAAATGGAGCATTAAAAAAATAGAATCGAATACGATTTTCAGTAGGGGAATTTTTTTCAGCTCGAATTCGGAAACTAGACTTTTAATCCGGCTCATATTCAATAGCACTGATTCTTGAAATCCTTGGAAATCGATTGGACGAGGAACATACGGACAGACCGACAGACAGACGGACGAGACCCTCACAAAAAAAGAAAAATTACGTACGTGCGGCAATTTTTTGAGATAACGCTCCTGGTTTTGTTCAAATTTTGGCTGCGCCGGAACATCATTAAACGATTTTTTGTATCAAATAATTCAAAATTTTGTTATTGTAAAGACCTTTTTGTAATTGTGTAAGGTTGCATTACAAAAAAACCTGAGAAAAAATGTGAAAATCTCGGCAAAGGGTTGCTATGCTTTCGTTAAAATTTTGCGAATGTAAAGTTAGGATAAGTGATTGTTCAGTTGTTGCTTTCTTTTTAGTTCTAATGCGAAAAATCTACATGTGTACATACAGTCTGTTCTATAAAAAGGGCCCAAGCAACTTTAATTGTATTTTTAAGCCATAAGACAACATAGTGTTAAATTAGACGGTCTTAGCTACAATTTGACGAACCAAAAAATGAATGTCATTTGTGACGTCGTTGCCATTTTATAACGTCAAATAAGTAAATAAATAACGCAATTGTTTTAAACTTATTCAGCAATTGTTTGTTGCAGAGAATTTTTAAAATTTAACAGCCTCACTTTTTTAATTCTCTATGAAATTTCTTTCGAAATAGGTTTCTAGTCTGTAACTTTTGATTGAGAAGTCTGATCCAAAAAGTACGAATTGTTTTGGATTCTACGCACCAAAATTAATAAGAAAAAGTGCTTTCCCGAGAAATTTTGGTGCAGTCGATTTTTGGTAAAAAAGGAAGGTATACACTGCCTTTTTTTGAGCCCCGTAAAAAAAATTGTCTCAGATCGACCCGGAAAAAAATGTTCTTATAGAATGTGGCCTGTAGAATCCATAATTTCAAACAGTTCCAAGATTGGGCTACTAGTTCAAAAGTTACAGCCCTTTGAATTTTCTTTCGAAATTGGTTTCTAGTCTGTAACTTTTGATTGAGAAGTCTGATCGGAAAAGTACGAATTGTTTTGGATTCTATTAATAAGAATTCCCGAGAAATTTTGGTGCAGTCGATTTTTGGCAGGGTGTGTATATTAGTTGCAATAATCTAAGTTACTTATTAATACAAAGCGGAAATGTTAATTCAACTACTCCCGTATTAAAAAAAGCATGCATATGAGATGGTTGCCGTTACACACAGTTTTTTTGTATGAGTTAAAACAATATAATATAGTAAAACTAGCTATACACTTGGAACAATATGTATATGATACATTTTATAATTCTTCATAGCTATCCCTATACGTATTATATTTTTTGATAGCTATTATTATATTTTCAATTACCTTTAACATACATTTTTCTCCGTGCAACTTTTCAAAAAAAATGTTGCCGCCTAGGTAGCCTTTTCTGTAGGCTTTATAGCTTTAGAGCAAATTACAAATTCGATTACTGCAGATATTTTGAAAAAACGGTTATAGTCAAATAGGCAGTTTTGCAATTACCACTGCCGAAAGATAACCCATTTTGTGAAAGTGGGGTTTCTTAAATAATTCCACTCAAATTTAAAGTACTATTGATCCGTCACAATTGATAATAATAATGTTGCAAAATCAGAGATGAGAGAAACATTAATTATGCCATATTTTTGTTACCAAAAAACACTTTTACTTCATCCATGCTAAATCATATGAAACAAAGACTATATTTCAAAATGGTAGACTGACTCACGCCAGCAATTATCCTTACCCACGACTATTATTAGCTAAACGGCCAAATTGGCTATTTCGATTGCAAATTTCTCCAATTTTACCATATCGCACGGTGTCCCGAGGAAACAACCCGTCAAAATTCTTACGTGCAATCGCGTTCCGCCGCAAAATTAATTCAATTTTTCAATATAAGAAAAACGATTCATCCATATCGCTTGACCCGTAATAAGAGGGGAAATAATGATTTAATGCCTAATATTTTCCGCACATTACTGCGTTAACTGCGTACCTACCAGTTTCCTTAATGTTTTAATTTATATATATTTTAGCAATTAACTTATATGAAGCGCTCGTCTAATTATAACATGAAAGAAAATTACAACCTCCTTCCAGCTGTTTTATTCGTATTTTATTAATACGCCCCTGTAGTTAATATGCAACAATGCCTCCACAACGACCACTTTTCCTATATCATTATTTCGGGCAAATTCCTCTTACGACCTCCATCTTTTTGTGTTGCAGACCTGGACGACGGCGATCTTCCCTTACCGACGGCGCCTGGTAGCGACTCGCAGCACACGGCTTTAAATTATTCGACGTTGGCGAGCGCAGTGGCGTCCGTCAACGGACCCGGCCAGGACGCCGCAATTTCCTCGACCGAAACGCTGTTAAGAAACATACAGGGTCTCCTGAAGGTGGCGGCGGAAAATGCCCGACAGCAGGAACGACAAATCAACTACGAGAAAGGTACAAATAGCAACATGGTATATTTATTATCGCTAGCCCAGTACTACATGTACCTCGCAGCGACGCAAAAATGTTGAACATTTTTTTAGTATTATTAATTGTACAGTCAGGCAAGACGGAGCTCTCATAAACTTTTGTACAAATTTTAAAAAAAACGTTACAACCAAAAATATTTTTTTATTTTGTAATGTATTTTATAGCATGCTGTGTAGTATTATTTTCGATTTTGTGTAATCCCTCTCTACGTAATAATTATCGTTCAACGCCAGTCTTTCTCAGTGTCAGTCAGCAGTGCCTATACCACTTTTTTGTGAAACAATTTCAGAAACTCTCTTTTGGTTGCGCGTTTAATTAAGAGATACCGCTCAGTCAATCGGCACAAATTTAACAATTTTAGCGTCATGCCTGTAGTCCGCAGAGTAAATGAATCCTAAAATTTACAATTTTACAAATTAAAAAAAATAGGTTTTAAAAGTCCCCCCAAAAAATGATACCTATGTAAGATTTTTGCTGAATTTTCAAATTTCTGTTATGTTGTCAAGATTGGTACTCTATAGCTGGTCATAAAATGACGTCTCAAAAAAGTTTTAGCTTTAGATAGGTACACAGATTGAAAAAAAGTTCAAAAATGTTAAAAGTTTTCATCATTTAATTCAATATCAATGCCCAGTTAAAATCAAAATTGCCAAAAAGCTATGGAAATATTTACAATGGAAAATGAAAACTACCCTCAAAGTCGAAAGCAAATTTTTTTACTGATTGATACGACGGCAATTTTAAATAATATTTTTTGAATTCAACGACCTTCCAATAGAATATTTCAAAGCCACCGTTCAGCATGAAGTTGTATTTCAAAAAAGCGCAAGTTTTTGGTTCTATATTCTTAATTTTTTTAATTCTTTCATTATACCTTTAAAATTTTAGTTTCATACGCACAATAAGTAGCGAATTGAAGTTATCAAAATGCTATTGCACTGGAAAATTTACTCCACTTAATTTCAAGAGGTTTGATTTCAAGCTCTCCTAGTAATTTTCCCTAATTTTATAAAAATTTGATGCTGCTTTGGGTCATACTCAAAAATTACTTGAATTTAAATTGAATTTTAACGAATTCGAGGTTGCGCTTAAATTTTAATAAATAAATAAAATAAAAATGTTGTCACATTTGAATAATATTTTGAAATTATTGATCAGTATTTTAACTAGAATTTAGTTTCAACTACGATTGGTAACAAATTTTTACTTTAAACTATACGCCAAGTTTGTGCCTTGAGGGTTACAATTATGCTCCAAATAAATTCAGTAAGTTCCACCACAGTACGTTAAGAAAGTCAGTGTTAAAATGAAAATTCTCATCCGAGATTCATAATTCAAGAGGAAGATAAAAGGCGAGCTCTAAATTTAAAACTTGTAATTACAGTTCAATTCCCAACCTTTTCTGAAGCATAGCCTCCTTAAGGGACAAAAAAATAACTACCGCCCTCTAGTCGTTTAGTCATAGTTAATTTTAATTGACTTGTTGGTACACTGATGCACACTGGTGGGAATATACTTCTTCGATTCCTTGAAAATTAATATCTCCCCATGTTATGCATCTTTGGGAATTCAGAAGAAATTTCTTCGTTATCCCAATTTTTAGGGTGGCCAGCCTTTTTGAATTTTACATACCTAGGAATATAGGCCCCCTTATTTTCAATAACGTAATTTATAACGCTATGTTAAATCAATAGAACTTTGATTAAACTGTACAATAAGTATAGATTTTTATTCTGAATAAGGAGGAATATACCACCGTTGGGTCCAATAGCCACGAGTACTTGCAATAAAATAATCTATAGATTTTTATTCCCCCAGCAACAAAAGAGAGTAGTGTAAGAAGCAGAAATATTCTACTCTACTCTACTTTCAATACCAAAAGGCCCCCCGGTAGTATATGCCCCCTTATTTACAATAACATAATCTATAACGTTATGCAAAATCAATAGAACTTTCAATAAACTGTACCCCTGTAGATTTATATTCTGAATAAGGGGTGATATACTACCGTGCGGTCTGAGGGGGGGGGGATATTCAACAAAAGAGAGTAGTTTAATTTTGAGTGACTGGCTTCGCAGACCTGATTCACGTGAACACGCCAGTCACAAAAGCGAGTGGCTTAATTATGAATGATCTCCTTTTGAATGGAGGGGGGATCGTATATTCCCCAGACCCCCAGATCAGTATGGAATACCCCCCAGCCACAAAAGAGAGTAGTTTAATTTCGTAAAGTTGATTAAAATGAAAATTCTTATTTTATTATAGGCATTTGATCACTATTTTTCATTTTAACATTTTAAGGTTTATTCTGAATGAGGGGGAATATACCACCAAGGGGCATGAGAGATATTCAACAAAAGAGAGTGGTTTAATATTGAGTGACTGTCTTCACAGAGCTGATCCAAATGACCCCGCCAGTCACAAAAGAGAGCAGTTTAATTATCAGTTACCCTCTTTTGACTGGGGGGTATTCCATGCCCCCCAGACCCCCCGGTGGTATATGCTTCCTATTTAAAAATAAAAATCACATTATGCTAAATCAATACTGCTTCAATTAATGAAAGTGATTTCATTTCTGAATAAGGGGGAATATGCCACCGGGGGGTCTGGGGGGTATGGAATACCCCCCAGCCACAAAAGAGAGTAGTTTACTTCCGTCAAGTTGATTAAAATGAAAATTTTTACTTTATTATAGGCACTTGATTAATATTTTTCATTTCAATATTTTAAGGTTTATTGTGAATGAGTGGGAATATACCACCAGGGAGTCTGGGGGATATTCAACAAAAGAGAGTAGTTTAATTTTCAGCGACTGTCTTCGGAGAGCGAATTCACATGAACCCGCCAGTCACAAAAGAAAGTAGCTTAATTATGAGTTACATTTTTTTGGGCTGGGGGTGAGGGTGTCCGCTATTTCTAAAGAAACATCACTTTAATAAAGTGATTTTTATTCTGAATAAGGGGAAATATACCACCGGGGATCCGGGGAGTATTCTATACTCCCCAGTAACAAAAGATAAGAGTTTAATTTTGAATCACTCTCTTCGCAGAGTTGATCCAAATTAAAATTTTTATTTCTTTATGGGCACTTGATCAAATCTTTTCATTTTAACATTTTAAGGTTTGAGCAAAAATGTTTAGCGATTGTATACTATACAGTGTGATTGATTTTTCGAGTCCAAGCGTATATTTCTTTTTTTTTTAAGAAAAAAAATGTAAGAAGCAATAATACTCTACTTTCACTGTCTGATAAAGCTACATATTAAAAAAAAACAAGTGACAAAAAAACAAAAGGGCGCATTTTTTTAATAGAACGGGTTCCTTTTTCTGTAGTATTCATAAAAAGCTTGAAATTCTCTTTACAATGATATCAAATAGGTTATAATTACTTTAGAAATTAAAGCTACGGTCACGTGATTAAAACCTATCGCAGTAACTGTGGAAATTGAAAAAAAAGCATAAAGGAAGCGAAAAAAACAAATGAGAAACAGTCACGAAATAACTAATTACAACTTAAGGCTAATTAAACAAATTGTAATGGGTGTTCGAAATGTCCCCCATTGTTCTGGATATACCCAGCCGGGAACTTTTTAATAAATTTCTGCGCACTAGTTATAATATGTGAGGAGCTACGCGATGGCAGGCTGCAAAGATCTGGTCACAAGACCACCGTTTGCTATCCAATTATTCCTAAACATCAGACGTAAAATGTCTTTAACATTTTTATGAATTGTGTGGGGGTACCCCGTTTTGTTGAAACCACATACCACGCCGGATAACTAGTGATGCATTTTCCAGCAAATCGTTAAAACCATTTAGGGAGTTCTTTCATCAAAATAGGGACCTAACAAAATCATTCACAACACCCAGCCATACATATTTTGGTGCATGCATGGTTTCCTAGGATTTGTCATCCCAGTAGCGATCATTTTTCTTGTTTCTGGTAAAGCATGATTCATTTCATCACTTCAAATTATGAAAGGGATTAAACGATCGCGGTTGATTTTATCCGTCGGTACGTTGGTAGGGCTTCATTTTGATCTTTTTGAGAAGTGGAAATATCTTGTAGGTAGTAGCTAAATCTCTTTTGTTTTTGTTTAAATTTCCACAGTTACTGCGATTGGTTTTAAAAACATTACTGTAACTTATTTCTAAGGTAATTATAACCTATTTGATATATCAATGTAAAGAGAACTTCAAGCTCGTTAAGAACATACAGAAAAAAGTAACCGTTCTATTTAAAAAAATATTTTTTGATGCTCTTTTGTTTTTATTATTTCAGAATTGTATTCCTATTCCTATTCTCCTTGAACTTAACTTGAAACAATCTATTGGCGCAACTTTTCATGAGAATTTTTAGGACCGGGTTGATTTTATAAAATTGCCACTTCTGTACCATTTTCGCTTTTCATAAAATGACAATTTCAAACTGGCATGGGTATGACGTTAAAATTTGTGCGTAAAATTCGATTATAGAATCAAAGTAGCCGATATTTTGCGCCAGAGGCCACCCAAGTTGGCTACGTTGGTTCGCGTCCCGCAACACTACCCCTGTATTATAGTAGATTACTTTCGTCCCATTCTACATCAAACATATCGTTTCGTATTGTGAAAACTATGATAGTAAAATGCACGAATAGTGTTTAGGTGTAATTGTAAATAAATATTCAACTAGAATTGTATTATAAATACGTTATTTAACGATATTATTTATAACTGTTTCTTTGATTCGACGCACATTATTTATACAGCATATTTATATAAGCATATAATATATATAAAAAAAGGTATGTTCCCGGTGAACGACAGTGATGGAATTTAGCTATTCTGTTCGCTGGCTTTTTGAGTTGTTCAAATTTGTATAGATAGAATAGGATTTGTGCCATTTCTTTTGCACCATAGAATAAATGTTTAATTTCCGGAAAATTTTGCTATGCTCCCCATGCGGTCGAGCATATCAAAATTTTCGCCGTTAACTCAAAACTGATCCTTAGCTTTAGCATAATTGTGTGATGTAAATGTTAATATTTCAAAATTACTAAAATAAACAAAAAGGCAAAGATTAATGCGAGTGTTTTATTTTCTGAGTGTTCTTCACTTTATATTGGCAAAGCGGGGTCGACTAAATAGGTAGGTGGCACTTTCATTTATATTTTGTCTTGTGATCAGATTACTAAATTCCACCACTGTACCGGTTCGCGTCGTAAACGTCGCGACGGCGGCGTAGGTTCGAATCTAAGATCTGCCCGCGATTTTTTTGCAATTTACGCGATAAGCCTTTTCTTGAATTAGAGAACGATCGTGTACGAAAGAAGTTGTTAAGTGGACATTTCGTGTGTGGTACTTAGTTTTAATCGCAACACGAAGTTATAACTTGCTCGATTTTGAGATAAACATCTCGGCTTAATCTCGCGATATCGTGTGTGTGTGTGTATAAATGCAGTCGCGTTAATACAATTTATTGGTACGCTTTCAGCACGGCTTAATTAAATTTTCGTTAAAATAAATCGAAAGAATGCTCGCGATATTTTTCATTTTTATTATAAAGAATTCGGCAGTTTTAAAACCGTAATAGGTGGATGTTACAGGTAACAATGTAGCGAGCGACCCCTCGAGTCATTAAAAACTTTACAACCAAAAACACGGCTGTTAGCAATACTCTTTATGTCTGCATCCATCCGCGCTTATTTACTACATCCATTTAAATCTGTAACAGATTTTAATGTAATGAGATGCTCGAGTTATTGCATTTTTAATACAATAATTAAAGTAGACCTTGCACCCGGCCCCCTCTGCTATTTACGGGGCGGAAATTCGAAATTATTCATAGAATATTGCACACATAGCGTACAATCGGGGGTTACCATCAAGTATACCACCAGCTGACTGCCCAGACACGAATGCCTTATAATTTTAATCCTTTCTGTTGCTTTGATTGTTGCATGCATAAGAGATCAGCTGTAGTGGTCCATAATAGGTGTTGATTATAAAATTTATAAACCCGATTTGAATACTGGCTTTGATCGACCACTCTCCGATCGTCTACAATATCATAATTATTGCCTCGAGCCAATATCACCGATATCATCTCATTTTCTACATTTGATCGCATTATGTATGCTAGCGCGTACGGGGCAATTTTTTATTTTAAATTTTTAACTCGCATTTTTCCACAATAATCGACGAGGCTCGTGTTTGAGAAACATAAAACATTATTTTAAAACACGACAGTAGCAGATGACTAACATAGCCAACAGCATTGAGCAACTGTTTCAGTAAGTTGGTTTGCATTGTCCGCCCACAATATTTTATTCTACGACGGCGTACGTCGTATTTTATAATAATCGCTTAATAAAAATTTTGATTTATTTATCGTACGCCCGTGTTTAACAAATATTGGCAATTAAAGGTACAAATTTATTGCGCCGTGTGTCTCGGAAGGTAACGGATTTGCATTTTTTCGATAGTCTGGTCCACGGATTCGACTTTCGTAATGTAGTTGTCAGGATTTAGATTCCATTAACTATATATGCGAGATTAGTTCTGGCAAGAAGTGGAATTATTTCTGAGAATTTTGAGGACAACCCAAAAACTCATTTAATTCTGAAGAGGTCCTGTGCATTTATGGTGGTGTTTTCTATGAATCAATTGAGCTTGTCCCCAACCATTTTATCCCCAAATGTTAACTTTCGGACTATCCAAATTAAAAACAACTAATGGAATTGTCACTTCGGGGATTTTATAGACTCGGTTCTTTAATTCTTAGCCATTCTGTATAGTAAAAATTAGTTAGAAACTGATATCGCGATATTAAGAACATAAAATTGAAATTAATTAATGACATAGTTTTTTGAAAAATTAAAGAACTATAAAACATTGGATTTAGACACCGAATTCGTTTTTTCTGTGAAAAATTAAAAACAAACGATGTGTCTTATATGTTCAAAATGACAGCTGATATTGGAAGCAGAAGGATTGTTGAATATCTTAATTTTAAATGTTTCCCAAACTGCTCAATTAAAGAAGTAATGCTTAAACACCAAAAAATTAAGTCGTTAGATTTTGCTAGATAACAATTTAACAATAGTTCTACTTGACACAGACATGAAGAAAAGCGAAAAAGGTCTGTGTTTCCGTTAACCATAGATACTTCTAGTAAAGAAAAACGGCGCACATGACTATGTCCTTTTGGGAAGTACTGCTCAATCTATAAAAAATGTACTCTTGTGCTTTCATAAAAGCTTTTCAAAATTCTTGAATTATTAAGTTTGCTTGAGAACTTTAAACTCTGAAAGTCGCCTTGAAATACTTAGCTTACGGAGCTAAGTATACTTTAAATGCATTCATAAGGCTCTTATAGAACTTTTGCGATGTTTGGACGATAGATTTGAAAGATCCTTATAGGGCTCAAACGCTTACATCTTAACAATAGCGATTAACCTTAAGAGCTCTAAAGGTTTCTGAAAGGCTCTTAGAAGCCCTTTAACACCCTTGGATACTCAAATTCCTTTAAAACATTTAAAATTTATTGTATTTTTCTCTTAAAGAGCTTTAAACTCTATAAGGAGTTTTTTAAACACTTTGGAAGCTCAAAATAATGGTATGTACTTCAATTGCGTTTAAAAGGATTGTACAGTATTTCTAAGCAGTTGGCGGATTTTTAAGAGACCCATAAAGGTCCTTAAAAAACCTTAAAGTCCTATTACACACTCCATATGCCAATAAAAGTTTTCGGGAACTCTCAAAATGCCACAAAGATGGAACTTATTAAAAAGAAGAGATAATCTCCAGGACTTGAAAGAGCTTTAGATCTTTAGAGGCCCTTGAAGACGAAAAGCTTTTAAATATATTTTACAGAAACTTCAGAGAACTTAAAAACTTACAGTCTCAAAAGCCCTTTTGAGTTTTTTATCAAATCTAGAATCTAAACGACTCCCATAATAGTATATTAAGATACAAGTGTATAATCAAGTCTTTAAAGCACGCGCAACGAGTTTAAGGGCACGACGCAAAGCGGAGTGCCTTTAACGTTGCAAGTGCTTTAAAGATCAATCTTATAGTATTTTTTATTATACCTGCAGTATAATTGAAAAATAGGAAATACAATGAAGTCATATTGACGTTATACTCAAATATACATGTCTAATTAAGTGGGCTGGGTGTTCGTAATTTCACGATTGCCATGGAAATGTCACTTGACGTTTGCTTAAAAAATCATCGTCTTTGTGAATTAAATGATTTCCGTTGAAAAAGATAATATACCGTCCATTAAATCGATTGTTGTAAAATCTAAACAAACGTTGGTAGGTGTAAAATCCAACTCCAGTAAAGCCTATTATAAAGAATATGAAATAGTACATTATATATCAAGGTAGAGAAGTCCACTATTATTGCCTGAGCACCAAGATTACATCTCGAGGCGCTTGCGCCGAGGGGTGTAAGGTGCGAAGGCAATAATAGACTTCTCTACCGTGGTATATATACTATTTTTTTCACTACTAGCACTTGAAATCCTCTAATTAACATATTATATTGATAAGAAAGTGAACGGTTGGACAGAATTTTTTGTTTCTTAATTTAACATGTCAATCAAGTACGTGGAAGTACAAGTCAAACAGGCCGTATTTTGTTCTGTCATTGAGATTTTTCAAAGAGTAATTTCGATCGAATTTTTTCAAAATGTGATAATTTTAGGTATGTAATTTCTCTGGAAATTGCGAATGGTGGCAATTATTCGTTTTAGAGAACTTGTCTAAACGTTTATTGAGCGAAATTTCGGGTTGTGTTTTCTAAAAGTGACAGCGTGACAGTTCTCATTATTGACTACTAGTTAATAATAAAAAATTATTAACCACTTTGAACAAATGCCGAGAAAGCCTACTTTACAAGTGGAAAAAAGGTTAATAATCATGTCATCAGACGCTAGTAGTGAAAAAAGTTGTTTCCATGGATGAATAGGAAGTTACTTACGAATAGAGCCTTAAATGCATCCATAATGCTGGCATATATGAAGGAAATGTCAAAGGTATTTAAATCTTCTATATTTTGGTGCATTCATTCAAAACTTTAAAGCAATGCTGCGATTAAAAGTGGAACAGATTTGGAAGCATGAAAGCTTCAACCAAATTTGACCTGATCAGTTTGTGAAGTAAAGCAACTTTCGTGTGTTTTAAAGCACGCAAGAGTGATTAGGTATAATAGTTTTTAAACTTAGAATGAACTCCAAACTGGAAACGCTCATAGAGCCCCTTCTAGTACAATACCTTAAAACTAAAGGCCTGAAAGCGAACCCCTAATTTTGATGAAATTTTCTGGCATGAATTTTGATGTCAGAAGATCCAAGACTGAAGCATGTTTCTTAAAATGATCCTAATAGTCCTCTCAACTTGCAAGGTATCGGTTTCCTAAAATTGATCGTATCTGAAACCGAACAAAATTTTTCAAATAAATGCGTAACGTGTGAGTGATTTCCAACAAGTATTCCATAAGCCCTATGTGATTCACGTCACGGCATGTCTGATTAATAAGATCATTACATTAGTAGGTATGAAGTGAAGAAAAAGTTTTTAAAGTGTTGCTTCATGGTCAGACGTTTGAATCTCCCTAAAGGATTTATGAAATACTAAGTTGAAAATACTGCTCATAGAGCACCCATTTTTACATATGGGTACCCAACTTATGGGCGCCGTTTTGGATTTTAACATTTTGAGATTACGGCTTTTTTTCTCTTTATAACGATATATCACACATGGTGGTTTAGTATCAGATTTTTCCTAAATTTACAATTTTCATTTTTGCGAAGAGTGCTGTGTAAATCTTTTGTTCAATCTTTTGTTGTGAACAAAAGATTGACTTATTTCATTTAGTGTCATTTTACGTTTGTGCTAATATTATTTATTCTTATGCATTTTGTTCTAATTTGAATTATAATTTTCTTGCAAAACATGAAAATCGAATTTTCTCAACACAACTAGTTCCCTGCCAACGCTACAATCAGACAGATGGATCAAACTGTCAAACTTTTGTTCACAATAAAAGAACGTTTTGTTTTTCCAAAGCACTATCCCCAAAAAATTAAACACGTAAATCAGAAATTTTCGTTTTTTTTGGGATATTTTCAAAACTACTAAAGATATTTTTAATTTCTTTTCAGATTATTATTCATCATGAAAATTTGTAACTTGCCCTCATTTAACTAAATTTCTATCTCTTAAGATAAGCGAGATCGTCCGTTAACTTGGCCCCTCCACTGAGAGATTTGATAGTCGTATTATTTTGAAATGAATGCGCTCGTTATGCGCTCATATGCGCCACCGATAATAACTCTTGCGCCATTATCGTTTTTTAGAAATCCGAAAAAACATTTGGGGGGGGGCCAAGTGAACGTAGCCCCCTTCCTCAGTACGTATTTTGTTCCTTGTAACTAGGTCACCTGATACATTTGGTTATGCGCTCAATTGCGCCACTTGAATTAAAGCTAGCGCCATTACGGTTAAGCCATAAAAAAATTTTAAAAAGGGGGGGGGACGGATGATCGTAATCATGCGTGCGCCAACTCTTATTATAGTGTTTCTTATGGAGCGCCGTTTTCGGATTTTAACATTTTAAGAGATTACGGCTTTTTTTCTGGCGCTTAAGCTATAACGATATATCACACACTTGGTGGTTAATAGTATCAGATTTTTTACCTACAATTTACAATTTTCATTTTTGCGCTTAAGTAAGCTGCTGTGTAAATCTTTTGTTCAATCTTTTGTTGTGAACAAAAGATTGACTTATTTCATTTAGTGTCATTTTACGTTTGTGCTAATATTATTTATTCTTATGCATTTTGTTCTAATTTGAATTATAATTTTCTTGCAAAACATGAAAATCGAATTTTCTCAACACAACTAGTTCCCTGCCAACGCTACAATCAGACAGATGGATCAAACTGTCAAACTTTTGTTCACAATAAAAGAACGTTTTGTTTTTCCAAAGCACTATCCCCAAAAAATTAAACACGTAAATCAGAAATTTTCGTTTTTTTTGGGATATTTTCAAAACTACTAAAGATATTTTTAATTTCTTTTCAGATTATTATTCATCATGAAAATTTGTAACTTGCCCTCATTTAACTAAATTTCTATCTCTTAAGATAAGCGAGATCGTCCGTTAACTTGGCCCCTCCACTGAGAGATTTGATAGTCGTATTATTTTGAAATGAATGCGCTCGTTATGCGCTCATATGCGCCACCGATAATAACTCTTGCGCCATTATCGTTTTTTAGAAATCCGAAAAAACATTTGGGGGGGGGCCAAGTGAACGTAGCCCCCTTCCTCAGTACGTATTTTGTTCCTTGTAACTAGGTCACCTGATACATTTGGTTATGCGCTCAATTGCGCCACTTGAATTAAAGCTAGCGCCATTACGGTTAAGCCATAAAAAAATTTTAAAAAGGGGGGGGGCTAACTTAACGTTTTCAAAAGTTACGTTTTTTAACATGTTTTTTCTACTACATCGTACCTTTCATCATGCGCTAAAATGCGCCGTAAACAAAAATCTTGGCGCCATTATAGTGTTTCAGAAACACTATACAGGGTGTTTTTTTGGGAGCTTTAGTTAAACGATTCTGAGAAAGTAAAATTGGTAGGTTTTTAAAAATTTGTATTTAGGAATTACTCCGAAGGCCGAATCGATGTAAAATATTTTCAAAATGGACGCACTTCCGGAAATAACTTTTGAAAACGCTAAGTTAGACCCTCCACTTTTTAAAAATTTTTTATGGCTTAACCGTATTGGCGCTAGTTTTAATTCAAGTGGCGCAATTAAGCTCATAACCAGATGTATCAAGTGGCACAAATACCGGTAGCAAAATGCGTTATGGGGGATTCCGTTCACTTGGCCCCCCCCAAATATATTTAAGGATAACCAAAAAACAATAATGGCGCAAAGATATCTTTTTACGGCGCATTTCAGCGCATACCTGAGAGTACAATTTCGTATGAAAACAAGTTAAAAAAAAGTAACTTTTAAAAACGTTAAGTTGGCCCCCCCACTTTTTGAAAATTTGTCACGGCTTAACCGTAATGGCGCTAGCTTTAATTCAAGTGGCGCAATTGAGCACATAACCAAGTGTATCAGGTGACCTAGTTACAAGGGACAAAATACGCACTGGGGGGGGCTACGTTCACTTGGCCCCCCCAAATGTTTTTTCGGATTTCTAAAAAACGATAATGGCGCAAGAGTTATTATCGGTGGCGCATATGAGCGCATAACGAGCGCATTCATTTCAAAATAATACGACTATCAAATCTCTCAGTGGGGGAGCCAAGTTAACGGACCCCCCCATAGTGGCACTCGAAAAACACCGTGCACTACACTTAAAGTGAGTGATTTAATATTGAGATGGTAAAAAACTCGTGACACATTAGTTTTCGGGGCGACACATTTCTACAGTAAAATGAAACCCTTGCCAGTCACCCCCGCCCCATAACAACCCACATTTCAAAAATTTCAAATGGTTGACCCATTTCGGAGTTGAATACAAACTTAGAAGGGGGTTTTATTTCTTCTAGTATTGCTTATCGAATATCGTTATAAGGTAAACAATTTGCTGTGGCTAGCACAGATACCACCCGAGAACGCTGCAATAGTTTTGGCATAATATGGAAAAACCTCAAAAATGGACAGTTTTTTGTTACTTTGACACGATTCTACCCATTTAGTCGAAAATGAGAGTACAAACAGGCTGACAAGAACGCCAGAAGTTATGATTTTGTTTGATCCGGATTCCCGGTGCTTCAAAACGTTAAAAAGCATGGGGGGGGGGGTATTTTTCTACCTTTCCAACGTGCGGGTGGGAAAAATACTAAAGGGTTAGGCACAAAATTGAAAGACATTCCAAATAAGATGTGACAACATTTTTGACATGAGGGTCGTTATGGGGCGGCGGTGGTTAAAAGGGAGAGGATTAATTTTTAGGCAGAAATGTGTCCCCCTGAAAACCTAACTTGACATTCTTTTACAGTTTCAATTTTAAATGAACTTATTCAGGGTAGGATCTTGTTAACTTGTTTAAAAATTAATTACTGAATTACAATGTGGTATTTGAATGAAATTTGCTCAAAAAACTAGTATTACTTAACAAATAAACCCTTGTTCCAAATACTTTTAAACTTACGTTACGACTATATGACTCATTAGACTGACGATCTAGTCCAACACGGATAGTGAACCACAGTTACAGCACCACTTCATCATTTTACATTTGGACGAAATGAGTAAATAAATAATAAACCTCTACATCATGCATGCACGTAATTAAATACGAGATGCAATCGTATGCCATAAACCAAAGCAAAGCACTATAATTGAAAAAAGAATCACAAACTAGCGCGTAAATACTCTCCGTACCTTTATGAGACCTTTGCATTGTCCAAAAACACCAAGCCACATATTTTAGGGATGTATACATTCAAACAACCACGATCACGAAACAATTACATTCGAAAATAAGTACCTAATACGTTATCAGTTTAAATTAACAGGTTTCTTTTCCATAAAAGTACGTTTCAATGACACATGTCCGAGCGTCTAAGCAAATGACTCACGTTTGAGACCACATTTTAAGTAAATCGATCTATATTTTTACCTTATGAGTCCCAAAAATCTAAAGAAAAATTATGATCAAACCACACTGGTACAAGGTGGAGTAATAATTTGGGAGGGAATGCTTTTTTTGAACTTTTTTCCGTGAAAAAGAACAGGCGTTGAGTTTTTATTGGGTGTTTTTCGACCATGATCAAATGGATCAATTTGCTTTGATCGAGAAAATAACCAGAACATGTGTAAAAATGTGGATGACTCATGACGGTGCGCAATTTCAAAAAAACCAAAAGATTTCGTACCTTGCTGTTCCCTTATTTATATGAGTTCACCAGGTCGGCTTCCTTGTCTGCTTTATACCATCGCAACGCCAAAACGATTTTTTTTAAAAGAAAGTACAATAATTTACTACGCGATATTAACATGTGGAAACGCCCGCGGTCACGAAACAACTACATTCGAAAATAAGTTCGGCCTTATCAGTTGAAATTAACAAGTTTCTAATACCTGCTCGCTCGCGAGGCGTATGGCCTGATCGAATGATTCACGCTTTCTTTTCGAATTCGCTTATCAAGTTGACCACATTTTTGTCTTTAATCTAAATTCAAATTCCACACGCGTCCGATTGATTTTCAATAAACGATGGAAAAGGTACAATGAAACCAATGTGGAACGGGGTGGATTTTTGATGTGCTGGGATCACTTTGGGGGAGAATAATTTTTTCCCAATGCAGAATTACGTTACAGCACCGTTAATATAAATGTGCAACCTCCGCAAAGTGTGGCATTTTGAAACAATAGAATAGAGACCTTTTTATTTGGTTTTTTTCAATTCATCAGTTATTCAGGAGTGGATCTCCAAGAAAGTTTATGACCTTCATTTGGGCCTGGTTGTGCACTTTGTTGGCCGGACGCACCAGGGCCGGATTTATAGCTTACGGGGCCTCCAAGCACGAGGTAGGGAAGGGGCCCCTATCTGTACACGGAAGTTTACAAAAAACCTTTTCTAAGCGACATTTTAACTGACTTGGGTTGGGGGCCCACAAGCACGTGCTTGTTCTGCTTGTACGTAAATCCGGCCCTGGGGCGCACCTTCGGCTGCTATTAATATTAGAATATGGTGTCAGGTCTCCTACTGTGTTTGCTGATGTGTGAGTGGAGAAGAGAGCGGTTTTGAACTATCCAAATAGTGTTATTATTATATCATAACATAAGGACAATACAGAGACGTTTGTATTATTGGTATAAGAGAGGTGCTCCTTTACAGTGTTGTCAGTTTGATTCTCAAATTTGACATATCCCAATCATATCTTTTCGGGAATTGATCATCGATCCCTAGTCCTCAATTTTAGGGTCAGTGGCGATTCTTTTTCGACCTTATTTGGCATTATTAGTAGTATTGTATAGAAAATGATATAGGGCTTTCATTTCAAAACGAACCACTGCCGGTTCTAATTTGTAATTCTTATAAAAATCAAAAATTCCAAAAACGCCCTAGAAACTACAGAAATTTGCAAGTTCAGACAGCAAAGTCGGCCACTAGCCAAGTCCTTAACTTCACTTGTCGCTTGAGGGCAAGTAGCAAGTGACTGGCGAGTGCACTTTTCTCCCATTTACACTTGGCAAATTTACTTGCAGAAACTTCTGTCCGCCACTAAACTTGCGAAATGTAATCAGGCTTTTGGATAACCATAGGTTTACTTAATTTTTAGCATTCACCCCGCACCATTAGCTAACCCCACTTTAAAATTATAACGTGCACCCCCATGGAAAGAGAGAGGAAAAGAGAGAGAAAGCCATCATTTTAAAGGTCATAAATTAGTACAGTGCAATTAGACCTCAACATCCAAAGTAAAAGTTTCCCTCCAACTGGAAGTTGTGCTATACAGTCCACATATTGTTTAGTAAAAAGTTGCACCATTTTAAGTGCCGGGTTTAATTGGGTGGCGGAAGAAAAGTTGGAAAATTAGTAGTTTTTATCAGTTTTTCTTAAATATTAAAAAAAAATTATGCGGTTTGGAGTGAAAAGGATAGTATTCAGAAATAATCTATAGTAAATTGCAAACAAAATTGCTGTTATTTATAAACTTCCTAAAGTGAACCTTTACAGAGTTACGGAGGGTGAAAAAGTAGAGATTTTAGTTTTTTTTAGATTTTCTTGGAAAAAATATAAGTCCAGTCAAATTAGACGTAAAAATGTTGAATGGTTACAAAAGATCCGGTAGAAGATTTTATTTTTCAAACTTGTTTAAATAGTAAAGAGAGAGAAAAATCCAAGTTTGCCAATGCGACTGACGTCGGGAGAAATTTCTGTGGTCAAAAATCTGCAAAAATTTTCTTTTCTTTTTTTCGGATTTTTTAAAATAACTCCCCAACGATAATACTTATGTAAAATCATCCATTATTAAAAACTGTAGTGTATAAAAGTACCTTCAATTTGATATTTTATTTGGCCCCCTAACATGTATTATAGTTTAGGAGATACACTAATTTAAAGTTTCGTGTTTATAGTAATTTTTAGAAACAATAACATTTTTAGCGCATTTTTTTAAGAATTAAAAGAAATGTGGGACCACTAATTTGTCTCAGATTTTGTAATGTACATGCATCTAGCGATGCCATGTCAAAATTTTGAAAATGATGGAGAGAGAGGGGGTTACACGTTCTATCCTTCATGGTATTCTAATGAAAGGAAAAAAAGTAACTGTTTTCCACCAGCCCGCCTTTTGAGGGGTTGAGGGGGGACATGTTTTATCCTTCATGGTACTCTAAACAATGAACTCAATGAAAGGAATTACCTTTTACCAATCATAGTCTTCCTCCTCGACCAACTATCGTGATCGCTTATAATTACTTATATCTCAAGAGCGGATTGCCTGGAAAGAGTACTCACAAAAGGCGATTGGGACGTCTGGAAGAAATATATCTTTTGGTATATATCTATATATCTATTGGTGAAGTCCAACCGAATATCTTGAAAACGAAGTGTCATAAGAGGGCACTCATAAAGTTCAAGTGGAACGTCAGGACGAGGCATGTCCATGGGAGATGTCGAAACTTTCATTGCAAATATCTGCAGAACTATTCCGGTTTTTAAAAAAATGCACTTTAAATTAGTGTATCTCCTAAACTATACATGTTAGGGGGCCAAATAAAATATCAAATTGAAGGTACATTTATACACTATAGTTTTCAATAATGGATGATTTTACCTAAGTATTGCCGTTGGCGGGTTATTTGAGAAAAATCTAAAAAAAACAGAAATTTTTGCAGATTTTTGACCACAGAAATTTCTCCCGACGTCAGTCGAATTGGCAAACTTGGATTTTTCTCTCTCTTCACCATTTAAACAAGTCGGAAAAATAAAATCTTCTACCGGACCTTTTGTAATCAGAAAGTACAAATTGACTGGACTATACAGGGTGGTGACTTGCGTAACGCATCATAGGGATTTGAATGTAAAATTCATAACATGCGATTATTGGCTCCCCAAAATATAATGTATTAAAGTTTTTTGTAGAAAAAAATTTTTACGCCAATCAACCGTATTAGTTTTCAATTTTTTGCATAATAAAGACGGAAAATTGGAAAAATAAAACCCGCATCTTTTTCAATAATCTGCGATGCCATGGAATTTTTTAAAACAAAAAGATATCCAGTTATCAATTAGCAGCAGTTCGAAATGGATTTTATGATCGACTTGGTTACTGTCTTGCAGTTAATGGTGACTAATTCAAACATTTATTATAAATTGTTACATTAGAAAACCGTTTTTAGTAATTTGGTCTTTCTTTATGTTGAATTCGCTGTTCTAAATATAATACTTTTTGATAGAAATTGATTTGTTTTATAGTAGACATTCCATGGCATGACGGATATTGGCGTAGTTTTTGAATTAAAAAATTCCATGGCATCACAGATTATTGAAAAAGATGGAGGTAAGCAGTGTCAACTGAATGTCAAAAATAAATATTATTATTATTATATTATTATTATTATAGCGTATCGGGACGGATGAGATGAATTTAGCCCCGTACAAAACATACAATAGGCAGCGATAAGAAATGCGCACTTTAAAAACGTTGAATGAATTTCAGGTAATTATATAAAAATCAAAGTACGCCACAACCTGAACTTATAGCTTGTAAAAAGGCCTAGAATTCCAAAGGAATTCCATGAATCCCAAAAGAATTGATTGAATTCTACAAGAATTCCATGAATTCCAGTAAAGTTCCATGAATTCAATAAGAATTTAATGAATTCCAAGAGGTTGTACACCAGAATTCCACAGGGTTCCCTTGGTTTTGTCACAATTTGACTATTGAATGCTAAACTTTACTTATAAAACATCATTGTTACCATGACAATTAATTTTAATTCTGTGTACTGATGTTCAGGTCAAGTAGACACACATATCTTCTCGTATGTAACATACATTTGAATAATTTAGAATATAATTAATTAAAAGCCACAAATATTTAAATGTCCAGATCAATTAAATATAAAATCAAACATAAAATTCTAATTTCTGTATGCAAATTCGCTTTGAAGGCCATCCAAATGTTCTACAATTTCTAATTAACAAAATTTGGAATTGTAATTAGGTTTTCTGTTCCATATATCAGCAAATTTTGAAGTTGCCTATGGAATCCATTAAAGTTATCGTTGCATACGAATGCAATTTATTTTATTTATTTATTACGAATTGCAATAAATTTGAACGCGAAACAATCATTTACGTTTATTGTGTGACCGTATTGACCCCGCGATGATGCTCGAACCGGGAATGAATGCTTGAAACGCTATCGTGCCCATAAAGTGTGCAAGTACCACGTAAAGCTCTTTGTGAGCTTGTAGACACGAGCCCGCTTCGCACTGATATCAGTACCTTTTAAGTTATCCTGTCGAATGTTTTAGATGTCAAGTGGGCACCGGCTCGACTGACCTACACATACCATCACTCGAGATTAGAGCTCGGGAAACGGCTCGCGATTATTGCGGCCCGTGCACTTGTAATTAAATTCGATGTACGTTTTTATCGTGCGGTATGAATGCGCGCCGTTAATAATTTATTTAAATTTGGAAGCCTCAAGCGCGCAATAACAAAACTTTATATGACACGAGATTACGGAGAAGAAAATAAAATCATATTATGTACTTTTGCTTTATGAGATGAGATGAGATGTGTATCGTAACTTAGATATTCCATTTGCATACGTAACAACCCCTCCGGCTCAGCTTCGAAAATTAGACCGGAAAATAAAAGAATGTACTTAATTAATTTTTCTCGCGAGATATCAATTACAAATAATGCGGTCGTTAACTCAATTATTCACATTTAATTGGATGTACTCATCAAAAAGTTGGCGACTTCTGTTACAAATTATAAAATATTCAAAAACGTCTTGCGGCTCTCATTCCGTTTTAGTGTTATGGCCGGTGGTGGAGCTCTTCCTCCTGTAACCGATCCTCGTTCTTAAGCAAAGAGCATTAAAGAAAACGAGATCTCGGAAAAATTGGGGTTCAGATTAGCTATTGTTCTCGGGTTTTTGGGGGGTGATAAGAGACAGGGTGAATAAAAAATCAGCTAATATCAGCGTCCGCAATTATTTGTAACTTGCGGGATTGTTATTTCCTGTAGGGGCTTTAAAAGAAACTGTTACGGCCCGTAATTAAATATTCCTTGCCGCGCGCGCCGAAAAGGCCGAATTCGTCCAAATTTTTTTCTTCTAAAAACCACGCGTCGCGCGAAAATAATATTTTTCTTTCATCGACTTTCTGAGTGAAGGAAATGGAATCTGATAGACATCCTGTTAAATATTCTCTGTTGCGCGAGGGAAAATTGAAAGAGAAAAACAGCATGGGCCGTTTTATACCTGTGTAAATTTCATTTTAATGGAATAATCGTTTATGTAAATATTTGAATGTTTTTTTGATATTGAAATACGTAGTGAGCGACGCCTTTCTTATGGAAAAAGCTTGTATGCGTAAGCATTCGCTCAAATTTAATAACAAAAAAAATTATGAAACATTCGAAAGATGTTTGTTTTACAGACGAATTCGTTTAGTACTAAAAAAACAAATTGAAATTAAGTTTTTTTCTTTCTTTTTATTCATTCGCCTTTTCCATTCTTTTTCACCTGCATATATGAACGGGCTTTCAATTATAGATTCTTGCTGGCAATTTTTTTGTCCATTTCACTTTCCTTTCAAAATATTTTCTCATTTTTCTAACGATTGGATAAAATGGCTTATGAAGGTATTAGAAACGCGTCAGAATATCCACTGAAGCTCGTAACACGGGGAAATAGCTCGGCTAATAAAGTGAGTGCTTCATTTACAACTATAAATGAGGACGTCCCCACAATGTATAGGTAGTGTATTAAAAACAGAAAATCACCAAAACAACAAAATTCAAATGAATAATCGTATGAAAAATCATACGGGAAATCGTAAGCAAAATTACATAACGTAAAAGGACAATAAAGTAGGTAACTTATTTATAAATTATTAAAAATTTATTTGCATGTTTCAAATTTAGTCGGTACTGTTGCTAACTTTCTTGGTTGTAGAGTTAGAAAGACGGTTAAATTATGAAAATTATGTATTTTTCTCTACTGAATCTATATCTGTAATTAAAAAGACAAAACAACATCGTATTTTGCAGATAATAACACAAATGTCACCTTTTTATATACCCTATATATTATTACATCATAATATGACAGCTTATTAAATTCTCTGCAAAAGTTCTTAATGAACTATAACCAAACTACTTCAAATAACAAAGATCGTTCAATCATTTTAATTTCGATCTAGTTATCTTTGAAAGTGATAAAAATATATAATAATAGGTATTTAAAAAATACTGGAAATAGGGCTTATTAACAAGCAAGTAAGTAACATATACTCAGTGACATGGAAATTGCAACACCAAGGAGTTGGAATTTTTTGACCAAACTTGGCAGAAACGTTTAACTACTAAAAGGTAACAGTTGATTAAAATTTCATTCATATGGATCAAGTGGTAATGGCTTATTTGACAGTTCTTTCATTTTTGTCTAGTATTCTTATATCGTGTACGTTTTGCGAGATTTTGTACAGTTCTTATTGTTTTCGCTTTTAATCGTTTCTTTTGAGGCTGTGATCATGCCTAGATACGCCAAAGTGGAAATTACTGCGAATTAAGAGTAGTTTACAGGTGTCGTATTGTTGGTTTGGGCGGTGGTGGTTTTTCGTTCACAAAAATTGCAAGTCACCTTAACCGAAGTCAATCCACCATGATTCGTTCCAATCGGGCATGGATTTGGGAAGGGGCAGGATCGTCGTAGAGAGGAAAGGGAGGGGGCAGGAAAGGGTTGGGGGGCGAAAAAGAACAATTGAAGTGCGGATCGCCATCTTTGACTTATGGCAACAAGAAACCGATTCTCTAGTACCAGGTCAATTGCCGATCAATTGCTAGCTAACGAAGGTCGTCCTGTAACACTTCGAACGGTTTACCGCAGAATCAGAGCTTACGACTTGCAATCTTATCGGCCACATCTTTTGTTACCATTAACAGCTCAACACCGCCAGCTGCGTTTGGAGTGGTGTAGGTTGCGACTGCACTGGAACCTAGAGTAGCATTGGGTGGTGTTCAGTGATGAATCCCGATTTTGTTTGGGTATACATGATGGCCATATGAAGGGCAGCCGAAGACGTGGGGAACGTCGCAATGTTGAATTTTCTGTTATGAGGCATGTGCACTAAGCTGTGGGGACTATGGTATGGAGTACTATAACTTATGGGAGTAGGGCTCGTTTGTTATTCATTCGAGGTAATATGACCCCCCCAGCGATATGTGGATGACGTGATAGAACCCGATATTCTTCCATCTCTTCAACAGTTGGAAGACCCACTTTTCCAGCACGATAATGCCCCTCCCCACATTGAAAGACGTTCTATGGACTTATTTGCACATGATAATGTCAATTTCTTGCCATAGCCACCCAGATCTCCCAGTATATCACCTATCGAGCAAGTTTGGGGCATTATGAAGAGAAGACTGATGAACTTACCGCATCCTCCACAGACGCTGCAAGCTCTACACAATGAATTAGAGGTTACTCACAGTTGCTTGAGACACAATACTTCAAGAGGAAATCGGCCGTCTGCTAAAATCGAAGCTACGAAGCGTGAGGGAGTGCGTAACCAATAGGGAGGGACTACTATTATTATTAATAAAAATATGTTTATATTTCATCTTTTTTCTTTTAAATTTTAATCAATTGTTACCTTTTAGTAGCTAAACGTTTCTGCCAAGTTTGGTCAAAACATTCCAACTCCTTCTTGGTGTTGCAATTTCCATGTCACTGAGTATATTATACATAACAATCATTTTACTTTTGTTTTTTGGCCTTGTTTTTTTTAACTAGTTCATTGCGGCTAAATTTACGACACCACAATATCAGAAATATCTTTGAGGTAAAATAAAAAATATGACATGTAATAATAAATAATAATAATATGTAATAAACTTCAAAGTTGATTATCTTTTTCATGGATAACTAGATCGAAATGAAAATAATTGAAAAATCCTAGTTACTTGAATAATACACTCAAGCGGGCCTGTTATTCACCAGTACCACTCCGATAATCTCTATACAGGGTGTTACACGACCGTTCGAAAAAAAAAAATCGGGTTGTAGAGGGCATCAAAACAAGCACTTTTTCCAAATAAACCGAGGGTCCAACGTGGTTCGTTTGGGAGCCACCCCCCAAAGAGTGTTGAAATCTGCATTTCTTCTTTAATTTTTTTCTCAGCAACCATAAGAGTTACAAAGTCGGGTGGCATGTCTTTGAATAGGTTTTTGTGTATGCTCTTTCCGATTTTGCAATTTTTTTTTCAAAATTCCTACCCCTAAAGGGCGCACCCCTAAACTAGGGTGCAAAAAAAAATTCTGATTTCGACGAAATTTGGTATCTGGGGTTTTTTAACATGAAAATCACGAATCTGAAATTAGTTTTTGAAAATTCGAAAAAAAAAGTTCCACTGCAATTCTTGGCGGGACAACGAAAATAGAGATAATTCCACGAAATTTGTTGTGTACATACTAAACGAGTTAAGGAACAAAACTGTCGAACAGTTTTTTAAAATAACTTTTCAAACAAAAGTTATTCTCATTTGAATGTTGGTCCTTCGGGTCGCGAAGTGTCCCAAGCCTACTAGTAAGCCAGGAGCGTGTTCTTTTGGAAGTTATTTTTCAACCTAAGATTATGAAAATTTTTGATCATAGTGAAAAAGTATCATACGGAAAGTGATTTGACTTTTTCCCCTACCTTATTTAGATAATAAATAATCGATCAGCGCTTTAAGATACCTTGGTAAGTGTTTTAATCGATACATCGAATTTTTTAATCATTTAATGACCGAATTAATTCCAAATAACAAAATATCGACTCAAACCATTAATCTTTTGTTTTTGCGACATTGTCAACCAACACATGCGAAATTATGGCTTACTAGTAGGCTTGGGACACTTCGCGACCCGAAGGACCAACATTCAAATGAGTATAGCTTTTGTTTGAAAAGTTATTTTAAAAAACTGTTCGACAGTTTCGTTCCTTAACTCGTTTAGTATGTACACAACAAATTTCGTGGAATTATCTCTATTTTCGTTGTCCCGCCAAGAATTGCAGTGGAACTTTTTTTTTCGAATTTTCAAAAACTAATTTTAGATTCGTGATTTTCATGTTAAAAAACCCCCAGATACCAAATTTCGTCGAAATCAGAATTTTTTTTTGCACCCTAGTTTAGGGGTGCGCCCTTTAGGGGTTGGAATTTTGAAAAAAAAATTGCAAAATCGGAAAGAGCATACCCAAAAACCTATTCAAAGACATGCCACCCGACTTTGTAACTCTTATGGTTGCTGAGAAAAAAATTAAAGAAGAAAGGCAGATTTCAACACTCTTTGGGGGGTGGCTCCCAAACGAAACACGTTGGACCCTCGGTTTATTTGGAAAAAGTGCTTGTTTTGATGCCCTCTACAACCCGATTTTTTTTTCGAACGGTCGTGTAACACCCTGTATATATAAAAATGAACCCCGGTTTCTTCTGGTCACGCAATAACTTTAGAACGACTTGACCGATTCCATTCATCTTTTTTTTTTAAGTTTTCTAATACTGTGTAGAAGGTTCTTACGGCAAGAAAAGCTAAGAAAATCGCTCAGAAAATTGGAAAATTGGAGAAAACTTAACGACTATTTAAACATCGCGCGTTTGACGGTGCGATGGCAATTGTTTTAACACCTACATCGATCGGCAATGGATCGGCATAATATATCCGTCAAAAAATTAATTGATTCATATCATAGTGTGCTGTCAATTCGATCGGATAGTTTATCCAGATTTCAGTGAGTTTTTTGAGAAGTTTCAAAGTTATTTCACCGCAATCACGCCTTTTATATTAAAAGTTTGATATACCAAATATCCATTTTTGGTAAGTGTTGACAGACTAAACATGTGGTTTATACAGAAACACTAAGGGAGTAAATTTCTATTTTCAGTTGAATTTTAGTTTTTTTAAGATGCTATTTATTAGATGTACCAACATATGGTACCAACTTAAGTCGCAGAATTCGTAATCCTACAAGTCAAACATATACCGGGTGGTGCTCGGTAAGTAGGAACATAGGGATTTAACATGGGAAATTAGTTTTATGCACTATCCTACCCTCCTGTACATTTTACAGAAAAAAACTGTAGAGTTTAAAGTTGTTCAGAATTAAAAGGTGCATACAAAACTGTTTGTACATGTTTTATTAAGCTTTTGGTATAACCGCAAATATTAGAATAACCATGACTTTTGTTGTTTTATGAATTGCTACTAATAACGAAATGTTGAAATTTATTTTTCCCCTTTCGATTATAGTTTACATTAAATCGTTGCTATTAGACCAAAGAACTTTGTGTGTCCACATTGCAAGGCTACTGAAGGCCCTGGATTATGTTGCGCCAGTGGCCAAGTGAAATTGATGCCATAGGTACGGCCACCAGAGCCACTACAATCCTTGGTTTCCGGAAATGGGCCAGATTCTATACATTTTTTGATTAATATCCTGAAATACAATCATTGCTTTCAAATTACGCCATTTGGCGCAAAAAAGGTACGTTGCTCGCTCTGAATCATCTAAAGCAACTATAGAAGTGAGTGCGTTTATTTTTTATTATATTGGGGAGAGATGGGGAGATTTTGTGGCAAGTGTGTCAAAATCTCTTTTCCGGCTAAACTGATGTTGAACCGATTTAAACCAAATTTGCGACACATATTCTTAGACATAAAAGGGCAGAATCGCGCATGCACAGGTGGGGCGGGTGGTACCTGTGCTAGCCACAGCAACTTTTTTGTTATTATTTATTTCAGTCCGAATTGAATAGGTATTCATAGCTAAAAAAGAGGACAATGTCCGTCGGGTCAGCTAGTTACGGATAATTATCACTTCTGAACCACAGTATACATAACTACGTACTTTTACAGGGTTTCCCAAAAACCCCGGGACGGAGTTATACCTAAGTTTGAAACGAGCGAAGAAAAAAATTGGAAATTTGGGGATTACTAAAGGGTCATAAAAACTGCATTTGATAAGTGTTAGAACTTTCAAACTCTGGGGTCGGCGTTTACCTTATTTTAAAGATAATTAAAAAGGAACATATTCTCAAAATCAAAGCCCGAAATCTTAGTATTTTTTTAAAATTGTCAACCTTCCTCGATTTCGCAATGACCAAAACGCTCATTAAATTTTAAACTTTTTGGAGCACATCCCTAGCGATATTGGTGGTCTGTTCAAATTGTTAGAAACCCCCAAAAGAGATGTTTGTTTTTTAGTTACATAGTTACCTTTAAAATAAGATGAAAAAAAAAACTGGAAATACTTAATTTTTTTTAATCGAAACCCTTTCTTTCCTGGCACTTAATCTAGTGCCCCCCCCCCCCCCCCCTAATGAACTCGGCAAAATAATTTATACAGGGTATATATTAAACATGCGGCAAAAATTTAAGGAGCTATTCCTTGGACTATTCTAAGGATATTTTGTCCTTCGATGATTTTTGATAGGGCGCTTTTTTTTCTCAAATCTTCCACATGTTCACTGGAGTAGTATAAACTAATGACATTAGGTCGCCCCATAGGAAATAATCCAGGGGGTTCAAGTCAAGTTAGGTCCGTGAAGTTGGAGTGTCGACTTGAAAGGAATTAAGTCCCATGTATCTCATAATTTTGTGCTCATTTTGTGCTAATTTGTGCTGCTAATTTAAAATTTTGTGCTCACCAGCTTAATGAGTAATTCAACTTTTTCTGATGACACTCCAACTTCACGCTGGAGTGTCAACATTGATATTTTCAAAATTTTCTTTTACTATAATTTTGTGCTTATTTTGTGCTAATTTGTGCTGCTAATTTAAAATTTTGTGCTCATCAGCTTAATGAGTAATTCAACTTTTTCTGATGACACTCCAACTTCACGCTGGAGTGTCAACATTGACATTTTCAAAATTTTCTTTTACTATAATTTTGTGCTCATTTTGTGCTAATTTGTGCTGCTAATTTAAAATTGTGTGCTCATCAGCTTAATGAGTAATTCAACTTTTTCTGATGACACTCCAACTTCACGCTGGAGTGTCAACATTGATATTTTCAAAATTTTCTTGTACTATAATTTTGTGCTCAAGTTGTGCTAATTTGTGCTTCTAATTTAAAATTTTGTGCTCATCAGGTTAATGAGTAATTCAACTTTCTATGACGACACTCCAACTTCACGCTTGAGTGTCAACATCGATATTTTCAAAAATTTTTACTATAATTTTGTGCTCATTTTGTGCTAATTTGTACTGCTAATTAGCAGTCCATGTACTGTATTGTCTAAGTTGGAAACCCATAATATTCTAGACACCGAAAGAATTGTAAAGATATTCATAGAAAATGAATATGATGGTGTAAAGATAGAAAGCTAATATTCTCCAAAAGGGTTCGCAAATACTTGCAGTTAGTAATGAACAATTAGGTACATCTCCAGGTGTAAATTTTCGAAGAAGGTTATGTAATGTCGTCTCACGTGACGTTGCCAATGTCAATTTCGCTAAGATGGCGGGTCCAGGTAAATTGTTGTTCTATGGGTAAAATTGCGATGTCATCCACGTTCTGCGTAGGGTAGAGAATAACGTAAAAGTAATCCAGAAGAGAAAATGATAAAAAGTTAAGAGAGAAGTTTGAGCGAACCTTGAGGGAAGATAAAACCCTAAAAAACGTACCTATTAAGAAAAATGCTGAAGTACATACCTCACACTAATTACTTGCAAAGCGTATTCAATGGAGCACAGCCACAGCACATCAGAAATAGAGAAAAACACTCAATAGAAATATGTTCACAGCCAAAACAGATTGACACAAAGTCAAGTAAAAAGTAATGGCGTATCGAGAAAAATTTGCACGCAATTAACCCAGATCCAGATCGTCTCTGAAAGGAAGAAGTATAGGACATGCGTATGTAGAAAAAAAAGAAGATCACGACCTCTAGTGGCGAACCAAAGAACTATGGGTAATAACAAATATACTATAGAAATGACTGGCATCTAAACTAAACGGGTTTACAGAGGGAATACCTAGATGGGGTGAGAAATATAAAGAGAGGTGCAACTCGATTAATTTAGATGAGGCTTATTGCAAGATGCTTCAGTACATCGTCAATTTGGTAAAGAATAATCGATTTCCGCAGATGTAGCAGCGTTTATTTATTTATTTACTATTCCTCTCTTGTTCTGGGCCCTCAACAGGCTTACGCCCAATTACAGAGTGACCCGCATAGTGCTTTTTAGAGGTGCCTCTGCAGAGAAGGTATGAAGTTGTTTTATACTACTCCGGTATTTACCTTACGAATTAGGAAAACTGCAGAAAAACGTCATTCAGAGTAGCGGGCAGAATGCTCGCAACTGGTCTAAGGTATCTGCCACAGATGAAAAATTCACCTCAATCCAGGTTCGAACACCCGACCTCCGGAATTATAGTCCAACGCTGTTTCATTGGTTTTCAATCGGTTTGTGTTGTTGGGCGGCCTTTAAGCATCAGAGTCGCACGTCTAACACACTCACACCCCTCTCACTGTGGACTGTGGGCACGGGAAGCTTCGGGAATATGTATCGCAATTTTACATATAGTTGCGCCTCTTTGCTATTTCTCACTCAACAATCAACGAGTAAAATTCGAAGTATATAAGGAATATAAATTTGGAATATCAATTGGTAAGAAAAGAACGCTACATACTCCTTTCCTTGTTTTATTCCTGGTTGCCGTATTTACCGCTCATCAACGAACAATAAGATATTTAAATTTGTGGTCTCTACGCTTCATGCTTCTTGCTAAACAAAACCAAAACTGGTGAATACTCAAAATGTTTCCTCCAAAATTTACCGCCCCTAGAATTTGCCGTTCTAGGCGCGCAACTAGTCCGCCTTGTGGGAAATACACCCCTGGATGTAGCTCAAGGGAGAGTAATAAAAAAAAGAGAGCGAAGCCGCAAAAGGCACCTTACTGTGGACATACAAGTTAAAAGTAAAGAGATTTGTGCCTAAGGCGAGTAAAGTACGAGCATTTTTCATGCATTATTCGGGACTTCCATAGTCCATTGTTATGTGACCTATGTTTTTCGTTATTAGAAGCATCTATAATTAAAAATAAGGAAGTTAGTATTGGGCTTCATTCCGTTCTTCAGCCTGATAATTGTCATTACGACTAATTATACACGAAAATTGGGTAACCATTTTATCACAAAATTCCATTATAATTCGGATTAATGTTATAAGTTCATAAACACAAATTCAGCCCTATTTCTTTTGTACGATTTGTTTGTTTCTAATTCTTTTAGTAACTGCGTTGTAACTCAAAGTTGATTTTTTTAATTGAAGTTACAATTTACCATGGTTTAAAAAAATTTATTGCTTTACGAGCTTTCCTAAAATGTATAATACATCATACTTATTTTCAAGAATAAGCTTTTTACAATAAATTTTGCTTATTAATACATCTTGCCTGAAAGATAATAACAAAAGTTTTTTTGTGGAAAGAGTAGCTAATTAGCGAACACTCCGCCCACTATAAAATAAAGACAATAATAAATAAATAAAAAGTTGGTTATTAAAAGGTCTAGAAAGAAACGACTGACGACATTGGTTATCTACATTAAAAACTGCTTGAATAATGCTAAAGCCATTTCGTTCTAGCTTCAACATTTTTCACTTTTTCTCTCTAGTGAAAAAAACAAAGACGGCAGCTTATTTCCGGCAAAGGTAATGGAATAAGCATAAAAAATAAGGACACGAGTACTAAAACCGTTTTCGTTTATCTGCGCTAATAAGAAAATTACCCACTTAATCCCATCGAAATTGGACCACACTGTACATAGTACGTACGGTACGTACCCACAGGCAGAAAAATTTTATTATTTAGAAGTTGCTTAAAATGATCTAAAATGTCGACATTTGATGAAATTTTTTCCAAAAAAACGGCGATGGCAATATCCAACTAACTGACACTACAATCTTCAGAAAAATTTGAATTACTCATTAACGTGATGAGCACAAAATTTTAAATTAGCAGCACAAATTAGCACAAAATGAGCACAAAATTATAGTAAAAGAAAATTTTGAAAATATCGATGTTGACACTCAAGCGTGAAGTTGGAGTGTCATCAGAGAAAGTTGAATTACTCATTAACCTGATTAGCACAAAATTTTAAATTGGCAGCACAAATTAGCACAAAATGAGTACAAAATTATGAGATACTTGGAACTTAATTCCTTTCAAGTCGACACTCCAACTTCACGGACCCGCATATAAGAACATTGAAAAAAATCATTCACCTTTCCACATTCATGCGTTAGGGTGCATATATTCCTGTCCCTACACTGAGTAATCTGTGTGCAAAATTCCTATTAATTTAGACCCACTACCACTACAAATTTTGCAATCCATTTTATAATTATGTGATAATTAGATTCCAGTAACAAAAATGTAGTCTTCAGTAAAACGCAGCCGAAGACATGGAGGGACGAACGGTCGAAAGGAGGTATTTTGTCGTTCAAAACACATTACTGAAAGAACTTTATACCAAAATTGTTTGATTGTTTTTGGGATAATGCACTAAAATGTATCATAAACATACCTAGTAAATTCGGCTGTATTGTGTATGGGCAACAGTATGTGCAACCAATTGACAATGAAAATGCTGTAAATTAAAAACGAATTAGCCACGTTAAAAACGCCTCTTTCGTAAATTCATCGCATCGTAGGCGTCATGTCAAATACAAAAATAATAGTTATTTTCACATTAGTGAAGAGCTAATTTGTGTCGAAAGACATCTACTAAATTCCAGAGTGAAGTATACAGGGTGGGCCAATTACCGTGTGGGTTTATTAACGCACATATTTAAAATTCATCGTCGAAGCCGAAGAAAATAAGTCTTTCTTTAGGTCTTCCGGTACCTTACAGCTACCTACCAGAATGTTTTTCCGTTCCTGTTTTAAATGAGGTATGGGATTCAGATGCAACGAGAAAGGTATGAATATAAAATTATTCAAAGGTTATGTACAGTCAGAGCGTTTGTAGCTACATACATGAAACTGATTCAGAGTTTATGATGCAGCCTGCTTTTTACTAGTATTTAGTATTCAAAATAGAAACCTCATGTATCCTCCGCCACGCTGGTACTCTTCTAACCACACCACCGTACCTTTTAAAAGAAGTCGCCGCCATTACCTATTAGAAGTGTGGCAGGTATATGTCAAAGACAATGTTGTAGAACGGAAGATATTGTACGAACAATGTGGAGGTGCTTCGCGCATTTCATAATAGCAATTTGTTGAATTCCATATACTATGTTTTGACCCTTGATAAATTTTTTTAACTTCCAGTTTGGTCTTAAATATCCCAAAAGTTTTTAAATAGAACACTCAGTATATGTATATTACTTATGCAAAAGTTGTAAGGGACAAGTTCCTTTCCCAATACGATTTAAGGGGTGGGGACGCGTGCAAATGTTAAACATTACGGTCCATGGAAGCTGAAACAATTGACCTCTCTCTATTCCAATGTAAAAGGCGGCCGATGCGAAACAGGTAGTCCATGCCAAAGCAATGGGTGTGAAAAATGCGGTCCATGTATTATGAAACAAGTGAATTCTTTATTCGGATTTAATAGGCGGTCGATGCGAAAAAGGCCCTGTGAAAAAAACATGTGATTAATGGGGATGCAGCAAGCGACCATTCCCACTTCCAATCAAAAGATTGATACGAATAGGGCGATTTTTGACAGATGCCTCATCTAGTGATGTTTAATTTCATGAAATTTATCTTTTTGTAACTTACCACGTAATTTATGACGTAACTTACAGTTTTGTCTGTAATTTATGAAATTTATGAAATATACGAGTTTTGGAAGATATTTTATTGTGTAGTGTGGATGTTTGATACTTTGCTGGAAAAGACTCATGGGTAATACGTTTAGAAGTAGGTATATTGTAAATCAACATAAGAAAAACTAAAAACTTAAACTCCTAACCCAAAGTAACATTGTATAATAGACATAAACTTATGCTATAGCACGAAACAAATGAACTACTTATCAAACTAATAAAAAAGAAATTCACAGTCTTCTTTAATTAACTAAAATGGTTGAATCACTTGTACTTGTACTTTACGCTACTTTCTGCGTGTTATCGGTATTGTTTCTTTGTAAAACGACTTACAGCTTATTGACTGAAGATCAGATTCGAGTAGGGATTCTTGGGGATCAGGATCATATACGGACTCATCTGCATTATGTATACTGCAGTTCTGAAAGTAAAATAATATAATATATCGGAAAAGGTACTTGTTCACTTATATTACCAGTACTTCTAATGAATCATCTTTACTGTCGGAACCAGCAATATGACTTGCACTAAGTAGACAAGTAGTATCGCGTTTGCGTTTCTGTCCTTTGGTTTGGGGAGTTTCATCAATATGCTCCTCTTCTGCATCAGACGGGGTATCATTGTAACTAAAGTCATCGTCAGAGTTTCCATTTCCTTCTATATCCGACGTCCACGAAATATTCTATACAGAAAATAAATTGTAATAGGACATACAGGTGCTGTACTGTACCCTGTACCTATGTAACTTACAGAGTCAGAATCAGAACTCTCTGAACAAACTTGATTGGTTGAGAATGATTTTCGTGAGTACTTTTCTTTGGAACTGCTAGTAGGTGGTGCTTCAGGGTTATTAATATTTGATTGCTGATGCTGGAAGTTTCTGTCATCCTGAACCGTCGTAGGTTCTTGAGAACTAAACAATTTACTGTTGTGCTGAATATAATTTAGTTTTATAGCTCTTTTGCTTGTTAACCTATTTCTTCTGTTTGTGTGAATTAAACTTTGAGTGCTAAAGCTTCTTTCGGTGGCAGCTGATGTACATGGCATTGTGAGAATCCGTACAGCTAATTTTGAAAGTGAGAGATCTCCACAATAACCTTTCCACCAAGTTATTGCATCAACCGTAGGTAGTACTTCCCACAAAAAATTCTCTGCAAAGAAATGGAGTTTGCCCATGTAGTGACCTAATTCTGCTATTGCAGTTGGCAACATCATGTCTTTTGCCAAACCATTAATAAACTTCATAGCACGCATTTTTTGTTCACTTGACAAGTATGAGCCAACAGAGTGAGGATTTAACAGATCAGCAGCCATGTGGACAGGTTGCATTGCATACTGCTGCCTTTCTGAAAATTTTTGTAATATGTTATTCCTCTCCGTTTCTTGTAATTTTAGCAGTTGTAAATTAGAATCAAATTCTAAATTTATTGCATTGAAGGATTTGCACACTAAATGAATAGAAGGACTATCACCTTCCAGAAGTGTTATACTTTGTGTTATGGGCTTTAAAAGGTTTATTACACCCTCCACACTGACCCAAAAATCCTCACTTAGGATAACGGGTTTTATAGTATGAACAACTTTTTGTGTGTCTTCTGTTATACTAAGTCTTTGCAAGGCAAATTTGCACTTAACGAGATCTTCCATTGATTTAACATGTGAACCCCACCTTGTTTTGACAGGCATACTTAACGAAGTTGTAAGTTTCATGTCCTTTTTTATTTCTTCTAGTTTTGCTCGCAATATCTGACTGGACATTATGGTCTTAACAATATTCTTAACAGACACAATGATCTGCTCAACAGATTCTACTCGCAATATATCTGAGCACATCAAATGAAGAGTGTGTGCCATACAACCATATGACACAATATGGGGATATTTCTCTTGTATGTTACGTGCTGCTTTACGCATATTAGCGGCATTGTCGGTAACTATTGCGCTAAATTTATGTGGCCCATATTTCTCGATTATCTCTAACATGATACCTTCTAAATAGGTAGCAGTATGACTTGCAGTGCCACTTAAAACAGACTTGACAAATAAAGGGCGCGGGGTTGTGATGATAACGTTAATGACACTTTCGTTTCTTAAATTTGACCACCCATCACACTGAAGGGCCAAATTTTCTGAAATGTTCAAAGTTTCCTCCACATGAATTTGTACTCTCTCAAATTCTTCGTCAAGTAGACGATGTGATAACAGATATCGCCCAGGTAACGTAAAGGAGGGTCTCAGTCTTTTAAAGAATAGTTTCCAGTTTCTGTTTTCTGTAATTGATAGTGGTGTATTACTAGTAAACACTGCCTTTGCAAATAAGGCTGTCAGTTGTTGATGTTCTTCTACTTTCATTACGTCTACAAAACTTTCTACCATGGATCTTTGTTTGTTAGAAATGTAATTTGATTTTTTAACGGGTGTAACGGCAGATAAAGTGCGTACTGTATTTTTTTCAACATTACTCTCATGACGACTACAACTAGTAGTACTAGTACTAGTACTAGGACTAGACGTACGCGATGAAGCTGTCATTTTAGAGCGAATACTGGTGGGGGCTTTCATGCAATTTCCAATATGGATTTTCATCCTAGTGGAATTTTTTGAATATTTTTCTTTGCAAAATTTGCATTGAACACATGTTGTTTTTTTATTACTATCTATACATTCTTCAAAATACATCCACACTGAAGACCTTGGTTTAACCATAATGCTGGAAAAATATTCGAGATTCAGCCCTGTAATGTATCAGAATTCAGAAACGTTAAATTTAACGTGCAGGTTATTTGTAGAAAACGTTATTTTGCCTATACTAAACAATGCAAAATAACGTTTTTTGACAGATAACCTGCACGTTAAATTTGACGTTTCTGATACATCATTGTATTTATTTATCATAAAAAACGTGATATATTATATCATACACATATCTGGTAGAAACGCAATTTATTTTTCTTAAAAATTTACCGCATTGACATAGTAGAATAAATATAATCATATGATTTCACAGATAGTTAACGTCGGGTTAAGTCTGTCTACCTACTTGTTAAATAGGTACTTCTACGTTCTACCAGATTTATGTGATCTTAATTTTGTGACAACATTAATAATTTAATTTAGATACCTTGTTCGTTGAATCCAATAGATTAGGTATATTATTTTACTGATTCGTCAACACAACACACAAGAGACGCATAGGCATAGGTACGCAAAACTAAAGTCAGCACAATTACACAAGGCGACACGCGGTAAGCCGTAAGCACAATGCAACATAATTCCAATAAAAGCAATGGGAGGGGTAAAATGAAACTCGTTAACCTTGATGAAATTTCACGTAAGTTACCGTAATTTATGTAATTTATGAAACTTAATAAATTTCATAAATTTCAAAGATTTCAGTAATTTATAGGGTTTCTGAAATTTCCCTGTAATTTTACCGTCATTTTTGTAAGTTACAAAGTGTAAAATTTCCATCAACATCACTAGCCTCATCCAACCTTCTGTATGAGGTATTCAAGTTGAGAACGTGTGCGCTGCCAAAGGCGACTTCATGAGAGAACTAATTCCAACATGGAAGTCTCGTCTAGTGGATGTACCTAAAATAAATCGATCGTTTTATCGCCTGCAATATACTTTTTCGCATAGATCTCTTGATGCTGTGTCCACAATTAATAGAGTTCCTATAGGGGCAACCTTCGTATTAAATTTTGAAGAACCATCTTCAGGCACTCCGTTTTCCAGAAATTCATATTTGAAATTCTGCCCTCCTCCCCCCACATGTTTGACTTAAGCGATTAATTGGCATTAAAATTTTAGAAACATCGTAGCAACATCAAGAGAGTTAGTTCTGCTCTTTTGATATTTAAAAAAATCCCTCCACAAGAAGAAACTTGATTCAGTACATTTTTCTTCATTTTTTCGGAGTTTTCCCGAAAAGTTCTAAACCAATGGGATCATCCGAGGAGTCATCTATATGACACCGTAAACAATATTTAGTAATAAAACGTACTTTTTGTATACACACTCAACTGCCTGCGAAATCAGACCTTTAAAATACACGTGCTTTAAAGATTGCTAAGTAAAGATACTGCAAGTAGGGTAGGTATGACGAGAGGTATGACATATGAAACTGTGACCTGGGGCTAAAATAAAAACATCTTCTTAGGTCGCTTTCTGTAAATGCAAAAGATTTCTTTGGCTTGTAACTATTTTTTTTTAACACAAACGCGTGTAATTTAGGGTATGCTGCCAAGTCTGTTTCACTTTTTAATCGCTGCATTGTTTGAAGTTTTAAATGAATGCACCAAAGAAGAAATACCTTTGACATTTTCTTCATATATACCAGCATTACCGATGCATTTAAGACTTTGTTACTACTCATCCACGAAAACAACTTTTAATATTCTCTATAATAGGCTTTTTACTGGATTTGGATTGTACACTTACCAATTTTTCTTCTGCTTTTATAAAAAGCCCTTGAACGGACCGTGTATTAGCTTTTTCGACCAAAGTCGTTTTATTTACAAAGACGGTGATTTTTATAAGCAAACATCAAGTCACATTTCCATGCCAATCATGGAATTACGAATAAACAGCGAATTTAATTAGAAATGTATTCGAGTATAAGTTCAATATGATTTCATTTTCCTTATTTGTAAAGTAACTACTTATATTGCAGGTATAATTTTAAAAAATGACTAGAAGAAACATGTGTATAATTGGTTTTTAAATTCGTTGTACGTGCACTAAAGACTTGATTACGCACTTGTCTCTTAATGTACTATTCATTTGCACCAAATTCGTATTTTGTGATGTAAGCTGTCAATATCACACATCACGCATGTGCGAACAATAACACAACGTCAGCACTTGTAAGTTTTGAAAAAGAAACTAATTTTTATTTGAAAAATACACAACAATTTGAAAAGTACTTACCAAGTTAAAAACAGGAATGTAATCATTTTTTTGCATAGTTATCAAATTACCTGGACTTTTTTGTCAAAAAATCGTATGGAAAGTGGTACTTTTTTTCACGATTTTTACTGTGCGTTTCCATGGCTTTTAGTTCTGTCTTTGAACAATCAATTTTGGAATGACAGTAAATCGCGAATGTCAATGATATTATTAAATTATGGGTTATTAAGGATCACTATGCAAAAAAATTTCGCGTACAACACGTGTTGAAAGTGTCTTTTTTTCATTTATTTGCTTGAATAACACGAGTTCCGACCTCATTAATCAGAGTGCAGTTTTCCTAATTCGTAAGGTGAATACCAGAGTAATATAGAACAACTTAAGACCTTCCGCAGGGGCACCTCTAAAAAGCATTATGCGGGTCCATCTGTAATTGGGCGCAAGTCTGTTGAGGGCCCAGAACAAGAGATGAATAATAAACTGCAAATTCGTGAAAAAAAATATCACTTTCAAAACAAATAACTATTACAAAGTTGTACAAGCCATGCGTTTTTTTGACAAGTGCCAAACACAGGCAATCTGACCTGCAGAATTATTGAATGCCCGTTATAAGCATGTTGTCCGCCATTTTGATCGGAAGGCGGAAGTGCACCATGTAAGGCATATGTAATTTAGTCCCTCGCCATAAAATAGTATCCCAATTCAGTCATCCTTCTTATCACTCCAGTTAAATCTCTATGTCGTGAGACCGACACCTCTTGTACAAGTTTCCTTACACAGTTACATTCTGGAAGCAATAAAGTAGAGGTACCTACCTAATTCAGGAAAATGATGATGCTTTTACGTATTTAAACAAGGAAAACATCTAAATTTGCATTCTATAAGCAAGTTTAATACCGTTGCGACCTTGATTGTGAGTTCGTTACTTGGTTAATGAAGGAAGTTGTAAAACGAAACCAAACACACAACTGTTAAAGCTCTTAAGTCTTGATACAATTTTGACTTTCAAAATAGGTTAGGTAATGCAATCTTCACTCATTTCAATATTTTAAATTGGAACGTTACTGCACCTATACGAGGTATCCTTGATCTTAAGATTTCATTCGTGCCTAGCTAGTTTACAGTTTAATGCATCCGAAAATTGCTCAAAGCAATTTATTCTTAATTGTTGGTGGGTTTTGGCATACAAGTGTGAACATTTGAGTAAATTGAATGCGAGTGACTTGCGTTAATGTTGTTCTTTTCAACTGCTTTATAAACAACAATAAAGCAAGTTACTAGTTCGGTTATGCGTACGACTATTTACAATTTTTATTTTTGTAACCAGAAATCAGATAAATCTATCTAAAACTTAATTTCTATGGAAACTTAATGTACCTATTGACATTGAACGTTATGCTAGGAAGAATAAAAATACAATTTCGAAAATCCATGGTGATCCTCCATCCAGCAGATCCATGATATTTCATTGGAAACCCGCCTACAGTTTCGAATTCCCTTGGGAAATTTGCGGGTACACAGATACGCGCAATGGACGTTTGAGTACCACTTCCCAATATTCCTAGGGGTAAAATACTAATCTACGTAGCAAAACGTGCTACAGTCATTCGCACATGTGGGTACACTTTTATCTTGTTTTATTTTTGAAATCAGAATAATTATATTTTTATAAGGATCGTCGATATCCACCTACTTTACTGATATCAATTTTCCCCCTTATGTGTTAAATACAGAGTGTTGAGTATGTCAAAAAAAGTTGACGGTAGAAGGCACTAAAAAAAACATGTTTTCCAAATAAACCGAATGTCTAAAAGGTTTCGCGAGGAAGCCACGCCCTCAGAATTTGCGTTTCGTCTCTAATTTTTTTCTCGGGAACCATGACAGTTGTATGTACTTAGGTTTCTGGTTATGTATGTCCTTTTTGTTATTTCTAAAGTTCCTGCAAAAAAAATAACACAATATCTTCTTGTCCGTATTAGTTTGACGTGGCATCGATCTCCACAGATTTCGTCTTTGTTGAAAATCCCCCTAGATCAAGGTTCATATTTGTTGGTATACGAAGTTATTTACGGGAAAATGCAAAATTTTGATTAACGTTTTCGTCCCAGATTGAATCGATTCAAATACATACTTGCTGTGTGCGGCTTCAACTTTCCTCAGGTCAAGGACATCAACAGACAATTGTGGTGGTTCAATAATCGATCTCTCAATCGAGTAAGTACCCCAGAAATCAAAGCTCACGCCTTAAACTTCTTCGTCGCTTAAGTCTACGCGTGAATACGAATTACATTCATCCAAACAACTTCACCGAGTACTGTAGTAGTTGCTGGTAAGTTTTTACGAAATGAAATATTGCCAAACCATTATACAAACACACTGAGTAATTTATAAGTTTAACAATAATGAAAATTAATTTAACGAAATGTACAATATTTAGAGAGAATTAGAATAGCGTATACCACATAACAATGGATCCCGGTAGAACAAGCGCCGGCACGGCATAGAACCGGCAAAGCAAGTGCCGGTTGGTCGATAGCCGGCTGACCGACCGCCGATTCAATCGGTTCCGGCTTGCAATAGTGCTGGTTAGTCGTCTCTGGTTTGGTTATTGCCAGTTCAGGAATCGCCGAGGAGTAGTGTACCGTCAAAAAACTTGACATTACTTATGCAAATGTACCTACCGAATCTAAATAAATAGACAAATAAATCAACAACAATCTTCGATACCTAAGACCAGGCAGGAGAACGAAAATTACAGAAATTATAATGCCTGGTTTTAAGATATTCACATACCAAGGATTTTTTTGAGACATCTGAGGCGGGTAAATGGCAACTGAAGGTATCGTGGTATACGTACAACGTTTTATCTGAGTCCAGATATTTATATTTAAAAAAGATGTCGCAGAAATTGTTTTTAATATCCTTTCTTAGATTGTTTATGTGCGGTCCCAGATACAATTATTCGTAAGTGCCCAACTCACTTTGCGGAACACTATTAGAATTTCACTATGCAATTAGGCACTTAGTTTAATTATATAAATTTAATGGTCATAATTATTATTATTAATGGTCATTATTACAAGAATGATCATACGTCAAAAAAAGTTAATGATTTGGATAATTAATCTTCCCATTGACACAAAAGTGTCTAAAATTCTCTGTTCGTGACATTTATCGTATCGTTACAAATTTCTTTAGGTTTATGAAATCGCAACGTTTCTTGTTAAAAAGGGATAGGTGGTTCACTGGTTCATATACAAACACAATAAAATTCATGGAGCAACAATTTTTTTAATAAATAGGTGTCGTGAAAGTAAATTTACATTAAATGTAACTAAACAAAGGATGAGAAAATTAGTAAATCTTTTTGAGAGAAATAAAACAACAAAATTTATATCAATTGTTTCATGCAACCATTAAACTTAAACCACTTAAACGTAGCCAGTTAACAGATGAAAGGATGAACTTATTCCCATTATCTAAATGCATACATCGTGAAATAAATCTGTTGTAAGAATATAGAAAACAAGGTTAGTGGGTGAGGATGATCTTTCTTTTTCTTAACTTGTTCACATTTCATTGGCCGCGATGAAATTGCATCTTCGGTAAAAATACTCATAGCTAACTTGCTTTTAAATTTTTACATTTAGTACAAAATACCAAGGGACTATACTCCTTCTGGCGTAGAAAGTCACTACACGCAATAACTTCTGACAGGTGCCATAGTAACGTTATTTATGTACTTTTGTTAGGTAACAAGTTTCATTTTAAGGTTGGTATCCTCTTCACTTTTTTTGTATTTATTATCTCACTCAGTCACGATTTTCTTTCTATTAAAGTTATAGGTAAACAAGTATGAGCTAAAAATATGGCAAGAGCAGGACTTAATTAGAAATAGGTACAGTCATTGACAGAATTGATGGTTCTCGAATGTGATCAGTATACACGGCATACCGGTTTCTTGTTAACTGTCGGGATTTAAAGATCTGTAGCTGGCAACTGGTTACTAAAGCCCATTTGTAACGATCCCTTATTTAGTCAATTTTTAAATAATATTTTAGGAACAAAAAATTGAACATTTCATACATCAACTTTGATCAATTTTTTGGTAGTTATTTTAGGAACTGAAAGTTGTCCTATTTTTTTAATGTTTAGAACCTGTCCTATTTTCCCTCAATTTTTTAGTAACTTGACAGATTATAGAGAATTTGTAAAATTAAAATTAAATGTATATTCATTTTTAAAGCTCACTATAATACGTTGACAGTAGATAGACACCTTTAGTTTACAGAAGATATATATTTAGTCTTCAGATTTGATATAACATAGATTATATACAAATGTTTACATTTTACTGGTACTAAAAAAATGACAATATTATGGAATGTTACATACAGTTTCATCATTTATGACATTTTTAGGATAGCATTATCTTTATTGAAGAAAAAAAGGACTAAAAATTTGACTAAATAAGTGATCGTTACAAACGGGCTTTAGTAGGTACAATTAAGATATTCGAGGGTTGTTAATTCTGTCAGTGACTATACCTACTTCTGGGGTTAACAAAAAGTTACGCTATAATTACGTCATATACATGTACCTAAGTATGTACATGTGCAATCTTTAAACATTTGTGTGGGAGTTTGCATCCTTCTCTTCCTAATTGGATTTTTGACGGATTATCGAATGCATGGAACTTTAACAAGTAATTGCGGTGTCGCAAATGCTTTTCTACTTCTTTACGCTGCACCTATAGGGATAGGTACAGTGCTATAATTGAGTACGGGAACACCGAACACCGCCTGTCTATTAATTAATTGACTGTAAGTACCAGGTTGTAGGGGTATCGTACGCACGTTGCTTAATTTTCGCCTTGAAACATTTTTGAATTAGCCCAAATAATTAAAACATCTTGTAACGTGTTCATTTTAATAATAGTGCAGATAGAGGGCACTAGTCAATTTAAATTGCATTTATTCGTATTTGAATAGTAACAACGTGAAATATTTCACATACACATAATCGTTTTTATTTTACAATTCTAACAATTCTATGTTTTTTTGAAACATCAACTGAAAAAGAATTATTCCTTGACCAACCTGAGACCATACGAGTACATGGACTGCTAATTGCAGCTAAAATACAGTGAGTTTTTTTTTTAATGCGAACATAGGAGTTTACATGCAATGTAATTTCCCTATGTTCGATTTTTAAAAAAACACATCAATCTATGAAGTGTGCGCAGTTCACATTCCTAAAACGCGGAACTTGTGTGACTATGAATAGCAACTCATAGTCTTTATGATGAAGAGCACTCGGTAAGATTTTGTTAAATAAGCCATGTGAGGCCATAGCAACTTTAGGATAAATTTTTACGATAACTTTACTTGACATAGCACGCGCTGACATCACAATTCATTGTGAACCAACCTTCAATTATTTGTAGGTCATGTGCACCTGGTATTCTACTAATTTGATTTATTCAATACATAAATGAAGAAAATAAGCAAATAAATAACGAAAAAAATTACAATAAATGTTCGAAATGTCCTCCTTGACATTCTAAGCAATAATCTAACCGATTTCGTAATTAAATTGGACGGCGGTATTTTTAAAAATGTGACAGCTGTCAGTTGTATCTACTACTCATTTGAACTAATCAATAGATTGATGTGTTTTTTTAAAATCGAACATAGGGAAATTACATTGCATACAAACTCCTATGTTCGCATTTAAAAAAAATTCACTGTATGTGCGTCAAGGCGTAGCTGAATTCATCGTCGACGTCAACCTCGAGACCAGTGTATGCGTCTGTGACATCCAGGTGACGACGCCCACTCGTAGTACCTTCTTGTAGAATCCCGATGCGACTTTGGGGTCGATTTCCTTAGCATAAGCTGCTCGTAGGACTACAGAAACATCACGTGCTCTCGAGAGGATGGGCGGTGAAACTCAAGCAACGTGCCCAAGTAAATCGCGTGAAATAGTCCCCAATAGTGATGTCGTCGCCAGCACGATACGGTGGCATCGAGAACTATGGGTGCCGGGGTTAAGGAGATGATGTTCTGTCATTCCTGGTAAGAAGTTACCTTGTAGAATCACGGATAGTGGCAGCGATCATACCCGAAAGTGTTTGAAGAAGTTCCGCTGATAGCTCATGTTTATCTTTGTTGTTGTTTTTATGTATCCCACCTCTGACACCGCTGTTATGTTTGTGTACCTATTACAAAGAAATGAACTAAACTAAATATTCGGAGAATTTTACAGGTAGCTTACTTAAGCGCGAATTAAAACACACCCCACGGTTACATGCAGTTGGTTGCACTTGCGCAAATTCCCTGACGGTTTTCTCAGTGACGCAAACGTTTTTCACCAATAAAATAACTTTATACTACCAATCAGATTCCAGGACACGCAGAAATCAACTCAACGTGGAATAAATTTCCTGCTGATGTTACTAATAATGACTGAAAAAACATTTCTTTTCTTCCTACTGAACCATTCACGCCATTTCCCACGATTCACTGGTGCCTTGAGTTTTCAAACGCATTTACAAAGTCAGGATCGCAATCAAGGCTCACTCGCTCACGTACCACAACCAAAAAATTTACGAAATCCTACCAAATTATGAAACTATCCTTTATATTGATTGAAAAACAAATTCAACTCCGGACCCTACTGGATGAAACCTTACCTTGCCACACTTTGACTACCAAACTGATAAAAATAAATGTAGCGCGTTGGGATTAACCCCACTGACATTGCAAACAAAAAGCTGTACTTATGGGCGCCACTTCTCCAGATACCCATACAAGAAGTGTTGGAGCAGGAACCACCCGCACGCTGATTCTTACTGGTCTTCTACACAAAAACCCTTAAATATCGCCCGAATCCCCATACAACACGGTTCCAAATCTTGAAAGTAGTCCCCGACTTTGTCTCCTATTAGGTATAGGTACTACGATTTGTAAGACTACTATTGCTTAAAATCGCAACAATCGGAAAAGAAGCAATTGGTAAAAATAGAAGTCCCATCAATCCACAAATATCATTCGCCCTCCAACTCAAGCGCTAGAGTTGCGGCTGACGTGTTTAGTCGCCCCTGACGGCCCTCTGTCGTAGGGTTATTTCCACCCCTATACGGGTAAATTTATGAAGATCACACCACGGAATATCAATCTAATCTCTAAAAAAATAATAAACAATCAAGATAAGCGAACGGGCTCCCGTTACAACTTCATCAAAAACTTTTTTTAATTACTCCCTGATTCCTTGTCCCTGAAACTTACGTACCAACTCCATGTCATACTTACGCCAGATATTCTTACCGGGGCAGTTACTATATGCGCACATCGAACGTGAATTGTTTTCAATTCATTATTTTAATTTGTACCATCCCAATTTGATTTCGTGTGTATTTTTGGAAAGACCTTTAAAATGATGTGTTACTCTCTTTCGATAGAGACGGCATATTATAATTTTAAAATGGGGGTAGCTGGGCATGGCGCTATCCTTCCATAGAAATGGGGGTGTTTTTTTGTAATTTTTCTTTTGTTATCAAAATCACAAATCACAATCAATGGTTTTGTATCTAATTAAAAACCTGTGTAGGTACCTACCCATGGTATTGTACCTACCTATTTACTACCAGAATTGAATTCAATGTTACCAGCAAGAAATTACTACTTTCATCATCTACAGGGTGGTGCCATTCCAAAGCATCACTGATTTATAAAAATGTAATTTTTTATTTTGTGGATTTCTACGGTTTTGAAAAACGAAAAATTATAAGTGACCGTATGAACAGATGCAGTATTTTTTTTCTGAAATAAACGTATTTAGACTTTTGCTATAAAATAATTAGTGGAGCTAGTAATTGGCTATAAAGAAATTACCATTGAAATCCCTATTCTGAGTCGCGCTAGGCACCACCCGGTATAATGCTTCAATTTAGAAGAGGGTACTTAATATAAATGAAACGTCATAAAAAAAACCTCGAGGATATTTAGATCTTGCGCAAACTTGATCTTTGGCAAATAATTACATCCTTCATCCTTATTCTCAATACAGTCATCATAGCAATGACTCTTCAGTGTTGCGTATATCACGACTCTCGTATTTACCGTTGACGGCAACTTTCTACTATAAACTAAAAAGGCAGTTAGAGTTTATCCATGATTATGTTACAAAAACTATAGGTACTTCTCTCTACCATTTAATAAACGCCATTAAAGTTTATACCTCGTCTAATAAAGCAAGTCTACCATATACGAACGCAAAATAAATCCTGTTCTAAGTTTCGCTTCAGTATTTACAAACATACCATTACATTCGTTCGATGACCTGATTTAAGATTATTTTTCATCAACCTCTTCAAGCCACCTGCCAAATAAAAAAGTAATATTCACAACGAATATTAAAAAATATAGGTACTTCTATGGGTGCAGTTTACCATTAAAGGTTCATTTGATTGACTACTTGAATAAAGTTCGTTGGCATGGATTGTACTTTTAAAAAAAATTCCCTTAAAACGAAACAATAGCCGGTACACTTTTTTATGCATGCTGCTGGACATGTAGTCCATGCTTATTAATACCGCAGTATTTTAAATAACAATAAATTTCCGCTTTTACAACGATTTTGATAGCTTCATTTATAGCCTTTCCATTTCACCAAAACATGGTTTACTGCACGTCAATTTAGATGTGGGATCATTCAATGGAAACAATAAAAGTTGGATTATGTCATACGTGCCATTGCCCCTTAATTACTATTGTTACTTGTTAGTACCGTATAAATTAAGAAACCATCCGTATTTTGTTTTGTTAGTGCAATTCACGGAGACGCTATTAAAAAAACACACATTTTGCTAGAAATCAAATACAACTTGGAAAGTTGTCAAAGCAATGAATCTGCGTACTTTAAAACTAAACAGACAGATGCACATACAAGATTACACTTATCTAGAGCCGATCCTTCTTGTTTCAGTTACACTTATCTCTTGGATAACCACCTATATGCTTGTTACCATGGAAATTAACTGTCAGGTAGATTTAACGGTAACGTAGTAAGCCTGCTCTTAGTCATTTAATCTTCATAGTTGCCAAGAATACCTCATTTGACACCATGTACCCTTCCAGCACTCGCTAGACTTTAAAAACTAAACCATAGGCGCGTTAGGACATTACGAACCCTTTCTAATAATGTGGCACTCGACCCATCGTTCAATTAAAAATTATTGAAGGGATGGCACCCTTGCTTAGGGGGTAGACGTCAGGTTTGTAAATTGTTAAGTAAAAAATGTCCCCCTTCCAACCAAAATCGACCTGATTTTGCGTTTTTTTCCAAAAACAATTTCCTTACGAGTTATTCAGTCTGTTTCCTTTTCGTTGTGCCACCCTGCATAATAAAGTGAGTGTAGACTGTTTTCCATAGTTTCGGAGGGGGGGCTTGACCCTCCATAAATTGTTCCATATCACAACCCTTTTGAATTTTACTCAGTCCGCATATTTTGTCAGAAAAAAAAACATGAAAGAATCTAAATCCATTATCAATTATCGACTGTCGAATCCGTATTGATGGGCGCATAATAAGGGTTCTAATGAGTATTTTCATATTACTGACAACGGGGTTCAAAATTGGTTAGGTACATGAATGTGATTTGTAATGTGAGATAGCATGTAAGTGGTATTGAAAGCTGAACCCAATATAATAATTTTGGCGGCGAAAAAGCCGCGATGAAACGGGTAGCGGCGAATCGATAATTCGATAGTTCCTGCATTACCGCCCCACAATTTGGAATGTCCCCCACAACTCACCCAGCTAACTCACTTACCGGATGATGACTGCTGTATGTACTGGACTTGCGGACGTGGTGATCATATGCAAGGTAAGATCGTTGTTCTTAAGCTGAAAAATGTTAGCCGCTGTAAATAGTTGTATCTTGCTACATTGCTGGAAAAGTACTTACCTAAATTTTTTTAATGGAATATAATTCCTAAATTCTTACATAATTCTGTGGATATTTTTTGTATGCGCATTACAGAAAGTAGAAAGTACAATTTAATGCAGACCTTGATAGGTAGATACATATTCTTAACACTGAACCGCAAAGGGAATAGACCACAGACATTAGGCAGTGACCCATAGGACGCGGACAATGGGACGCCGACATTAGAACACAGACATCCAACCCAATCATCCATTTTATATTCAAGTGTAGCATTTTGTGAATGAAGTTAAATTTGATAACAAATTATTATCAGTGTATGATAAAAATGAAAGATATATATTTTATATGGGAATTTTTTAACAACTTATTTCCAAAATAAAGGCGAAAGTACAGGAATTAGCTAAATAATTTTTGTTTCATGCAAATGTAAAATTTGTACCCAGAATGCAATTATTGTGGAAACAAATTTCCAATTTTTCAATGTAAACGCCACCTTAATCAAGACAGCTAACCTTATGCTGTAAAACAAACGAAGTACGAAATTATTAATTATGTTGCTCTAATTGTTGATTTACTTATCTAGGTTTATAACCACGCTTGGGAGTGCAAGGTCATGTTCCAGATATCCAATTTACTACACGCAAAACTGGTTATTTCAAATAAGTTGAATTTAATGCATTAACAATAATAATTATGTATGAGGTTTGCATTATGTATTAGGTACGGTGGTGAATTTTAAGGTATAGGGGTATAGCACTGTGGCCAAAGTTTTACTAAACGCTAGAAAGAAGGGCACTGAAGAATAGACTCATGGTCTTCCAAAATTATTGGTTTCTACGTCAGAACCGAGGCTCAGGTGTTTGCCCCTGAATAATTATCCAACGAATGGTTTACATTGTTATCAATGGTCTTTCATGCCATAATCTAAGTTTAAGGGTAACCTACGCATCACGCGCCCACATGAATCATCAACCTGCGCCCTATCAGCAAAAGCATTTGATCGACAATGTAATCGAATTCTGTGCGTTTAGCAATTATAGCAAACTTGACTGCCTGAAACCGTGACACAATGTTTAGTAAATAAACCGATACAACGAAATATCGAGAAAGTTTAACAATTCTGAAAAAAAAATGGCACTTGGCCATATTACCGACAGGGTGTTGGCAATATGGCCATGGTCTAATTCGTATGCTATATCACATTATAGACGATATTTTCATAACAAAAAGCAAAAAATCTCAAACAAACGAATTTTTATTAGGTATTTTGGTCACATTCAGGACAAAAAAATTTGGTATTTTATCTTTAGCTGTAAGGCCAAGACATTCTTCATGCATATACACGTTGCAAGCGACGCATACCCTCATATCGGAAACTCTATCTTCCTGGCATAACTTGCAATACCACGATTCCTTGATTTTTGCTTGTCTAGACTTTGCTCCACATACCCCGCAACCCCATACACAGACGGCGTGGCATGCTATAAATGAATGCAACATTATTCCAAACACACACACAAAGAATGTAGAGTAATATGGCCATGGCCATATTACTCTACATGTCAAGTGGCCATATTGCTAGACATAACCTATAATTTTGTTTTTATTATAATAATGGAATAAACACAAATATAGAATTAAAGCAAGTATACCGATACTTTCTAAAAGGTCTGAATATGAAATGTAATAAATAACAAAAAATTAGGAACTTACCTGTTTTAATTTTTTCACCTCTAGTAACGAGCGAAGATCTTATACGCACAGGTCCCGCCAAAATATTTTATTACAAGTGCTCATGTAACAACAGACAATTGACAAAAAGCGCCACCATGCATGTGTTTCTATCATATACTTATCATTTTTAAGGATACCTACTGACACCTATGGTTCAAGTGCCCAAATTATTGAAATACTATGCCCTGGCCATATTGCTGTACATGGCCATATTACCTGCATCTACCTTACAATTAAAAATTTTCTTCCTCTCTTAAATCTTTAAACCTTTTTTAAATGTTCGAAATATTTTATATAATATTTAAATAAAATCAATTGATACTAAAAAAAATACATCAAATTCATGTCTTGAGCATTGAGATAATTCTCTTAATCTTATTTCCAATGATCTTAGTGCATAAATAACGATTTTGACATGTTTTGATCAAAATTCATGTGGTCGCCAAAAATAGATCAAATTCATGTTTTGATCATTGAGATAATGCTCTTGGTCTTTTTCCCAACGTTCTTGGTGCATAAATAACGATTTTGATATGTTTTAATCAAAATTCACGTGGTCGCCAAAAATAGATCAAATTCATGTTTTGGTCATTGAGATAATGCTATTGGATCTTTTTCTCAACGATCTTGGTGCATAAATAAGGGTTTTGACTTATTTTGATCAAAATCCATGTGGCCTCAGAAAAATAATTTAACGTCTTTGAATCACACACATGCGGTTATCAAATGTGCACGTGATGTACTCTTTCAGCATCAAGATAATGCGTTTGAAACCTTTTAAAACTCTAAATTCATGTATAAAATATAATTTTGGCTACATTTTTCTCTAAAACTTTCGACCTATACCACAGAGAAGAGCTATATTGAATTATTACATCTGAGGGTCATAGGGAATAATCTAGCGATTGTCCGAACTCGATACATGACCTAGGGAATAAAATATCTTGATTTCTGTTATATTGAGCCCGGACATTTTCCTGTTCCCGATTCACTCGAAGTCGTATAACTTTTGTTAGTGTTGAAGCAGCTTCCTGAAAATCAATAGCGTCCGTTTAATGTCCAAAGTACCCGTACACCAAATTTCAACGCAATCGGCCACTTTTAAAAAGAGTTGGAGCGCACACGGACGGACGGACGGACGGACGAACGGACAATACAATACAAAACTATAAAGGACGTGAGGATCCTTAATAATTAGGTTATAAGCCATAAGGTAGTAGAGAGGGTAGTAGCATGCTATATTTATCGATTTTACCTTCTTGCTAGAAGACCGTTTTCTAGATTTTCGCTTTTAAAGTGTTGACATAATCAATGGATATATTTATTCCAGATGTCCCAATCGCCCTGTGTGAGTGCGCTCCTTTGACATATAAAGAATTATAACCGATCACGATAAGGAGTCGAGGAGAAGGAGTATGGTTGGTAGAAATTAATTTCTTTCATCGAGACCTTTCATTAGAGTAACCAGTGCCTCCCCACTGCCTCAATTTTGATAAAGGGTAAGAGAGAAAGGCGGTATGTTGCTTGAAAACAGTTCCTTTCAGTGAGACCTTTCATTAGAATACCATGAAGGGTAAAACGTGTGTTTAACCCCCCCCAATGTTACATGGCATCACTAGAGACCTACGTATGCACAATCTGAAACAATTCCCATAAAACGGCATTTTTGCAAATTTATTTGTAAAAAGGTAGCGTTTAATCTCACTCTGGTCGACTGGCTGCCTGGCTGCCAGCAAATGCGAGCCCGTACAAGAACGCTTCACGCTTGTAGGAAGACGAGGAGTTTCACTTATTTTCGTACATACACATAGTGCGTTTTATGACCTTTCGGACGCTACAGTTACTCGCCTTAAGGCGAAAACCTTTTTTCCCAGGTTTTTTCCTTTTTTCTTTTTTTTTCTCTGCAAAGGGCGTTTTAAATTTCGTTAGAAGTTCTTTCCAAACATATACCACACGTCAGCTCTCGTAATTGTAGTCTATGTGTAATGTGTTATATACTTCTGACTAAGTAAACTTCAATCGTCTGCAACTGGTCTGTAAATGCGATCGATTATCGCTTTACACTATGGACTCAAATCTGTTTTTTTTTTGTAAACATTTTTCTTATTTTTTTATGCTAGCCACTAATTTGCATATTTTTTTCATTTCAGATCACTTAGAAGAAGCCGAAATAGTCACGTACACAGCACAACCTTTACCGAAACCATCATCAATGAGTATGATGACAGAAGACCACGAAGAACATTATTTACACAAATTAACCCGAAATGAATCCCTGCCAACAACAGTTAGCGAATCTAACGAAGCTACAACAAGGAGTAGTACCGCAGACCACCATAAAGGGCGATCGTTAAATTTTAGCCTTCACGATCATAGCAAAGATAATCAGCTGATGGGAAAATCGTCGGGCAAGACGTTTGATTTGAGCGACGTTAGTATGGACGACGAAGATGACCAAATGGAAATAATGCCCAAGAATCCGGAAAAAGTTAAAGTTGGTATGACTACACCTTAAGTGAATTCTAGTTAATTCTTTATGTTAAACATTCGTACAGGCACTTTTTGCACACTCAATGGTTTAACGTATGACAATGGAGAAAAATTAGAAAACGGCTGTGATTCCATATGTACCTGTACAAATGGAAAAATGAGCTGTACGGGCAGGTGCTTGACACCCTTGGTCAAAAAAGGTGCAAAAGAGAATGATCCCATGTGCGTAGAGAAACCGGTCGACGATCCCTGTTGCGCAAGTTTGATGTGCGACAAAGATAAAGGTAATTTGATTTAATCTCGTACCAAAATGTGAATGGTATTCTTTCAGTAAGTCACTCACAAAAAACCTGTACATACAAGAGTAGAATGTATCAAAAAGGCGAAAGAATTGAAGATGGTTGTGATTCTCTTTGTACATGCCATTCTGCAGGAAACGTCACATGTGAACCAAGGTAGATGTAGGTATTTTTTGAACATCGCTAATTTGGGTTTCTTCACTAGATGCAAAGGTGTTGGTAAGAATTCTGATCACTGTGTGGAAGTTCCGGATCCCGCTGATCACTGTTGCAAAAAGGTACTTTGTGATGTAACACTGAATGATCACGAACCGGAAAAAGATGTAGACGAACCAAAAATCAAAATTATTGCAGTAAAACCAATAAATAGTACTACTATCAAAATAGATTTTGAACCCGATTCTAGGAAGAATTATAGTACTATTGCTGTGGAGGGCAGTTTAAACAAAAGCGTTTGGATTCCACTCCAATTGTCCACAAACGGAATGGCTAACGCAAAAAATTCAAAATACATTAGATTGAAAAATCACAATGACATATTTGAAATACCAAACACGTTAAATTGCGAATACAAAGGCCACAACCTCAAGCTTAATGAAGAATACAATGACAATTGCACATCCCTTTGTGTTTGTCGCGAGAGTGGCGTTCAATGCCTCACAATGGAGTGCCCGACATATTTTGGCGTAGACGTAATTAATCCGAATTGCATAGAGTGGGAATCCGAACCGCCGAATTTTGTTCCCTCGCCCCCAGATTGCTGTCCGAAGTCTGTGGTGTGCAAAAATAACGGAAGCTGTCTCTATAAGGGGGAAATGTACAACAATTGGCAACAAGTTCCAACGAATATTACGGGCTGCGAAAAGCGTTGTTATTGTGAAATGGGGAATGTTGAATGTCAAAATGTTTGCCCACCAGTTCCTGCATTACCGCCCCACAATTTGGGATGTCCCCCACAACTCGCCCAGCTAACTCACTTACCGGATGATGACTGCTGTATGTATTGGACTTGCGGACGTGGTGATCATATGCAAGGTAAGATCGTTGTTCATAAGCTGAAAAATACAGGGTGACAATTTGAAAACTTACCACCCCCCATATCTTAGTAAATAAACGAGATATTTAAAAAAATCAAAATCCGTTTCGGTAATTCGGAAGGGGGAATCACAATGACATAGTTGGCGACGCACCCCCTCACACCCCCTGCGCCCTAGCCACCCCAACTTTTAAATCTTAAATAGTGACCCCCCATGTGTGATACGTCGTTGGAAAGCTCTGAAAAAATGCTTTCCAACCATACCAAATAGCATTACATTTAGGTTAGTAATTATCGTGCAAATCAAAAAATAAGCATGGAAAATCGTATTTAACTTCAACTTCCAAAGCCGACTTGACAGCAACTCATTTTTGATCGCCAGTTATAATCTATTCTCAAACTCTTGTCGAACCTTTTCAAATGTTGGTTTTGCAATATTTCGACATTCTTGAATTATTCTCTGTCTTAGTTCGTCTATGTTCGCCGGTTGCGTTTTAAATACGACAGATTTCAAATGTATCATATTAGTTTATTTTTTGATTGCACGATAATTACTAACCTAAATGTAATGCTATTTGGTATGGTTGGAAAGCATTTTTTCAGAGCTTTCCAACGACGTATCACACATGGGGGTCACTATTTAAGATTTAAAAGTTGGGGTGGCTGGGGCGCAGGGGGTTGGAGGGGGTGCGTCGCCAACTATGTCATTGTGATTCCCCCACCGAATTACCGAAACGGATTTTGATTTTTTTAAATATCTCGTTTATTTACTAAGATATGGGGGGTGGTAAGTTTTCAAATTGTCACCCTGTATGTTAGCCGCTGTAAATAGTTGTATCTTGCTACATTGCTGGAAAAGTACTTACCTAAATTTGTTTTAATGAAATATAATTCCTAATAAATCGGTTAAAATTTTGATCATTCTCGTTCGTGGATTTCGTGCTAGCTCCCCTACTATAAAGTTGCCTAACTAGCGTATATCGCCGATTAACCTGTTAATTGATTCTTACATAATTCTGTGGATATTTTTGTATGCGCATTACAGAAAGTAGAAAGTACAATGTAATGCAGACCTTGATAGGTAGGTACATATTCTTAACACTGACCAGCAAAGGGAATAGACCGCAGACATTACGCCGTGAACCATAGAACGCGGACATCCAATCCAATCATCCATTTTATTTCCAAGTGTAGCATTGGGGGGGAGGGGGGTAATTTTGGATTAAATTAAATGACTCCGTAGTGGAGATGAGGATTTTCATGATGCTCTAAAAAAGACTTTCGGATTTTCGGACTTTACGGAGCTTTATAGCAGTGTTAGCAAAGAGTAACCATAATGTACTCTTTGGTGTTAGCACACTGTTACTAAAAATTGAAATTGAAGTTGTAGTTTAAGTTTCAAATTTAAAATATAAAATAAAATTAAATTAAAAAAATTACAAACTTAATAAATTGAAATAAAAACTAAGATTAAAAAAATAAAGTTAAAATTGAAATTGAAATAAATTTAAAAAACAACAAAATATATACCTACATCTCTTACTCATGTGCCAAAAAGAGCAACACGCACTATTAGTAGAATTGGCTACATAGTCGGAAGGTCGGGTGTTCGAATCTGGGCTGAGGTAAGAATTGTTTATCTGTGATAGAGATAGGAATTTCCTTAGATCAGTTTCGAGCATTCTGTTGGCTACTTATCGAATTTGGTTTTCCTAATTCATAAGGTAAATACCATACAATACTAAAAGGCATTATACGGGTCACTCTGTAATTGAGCAAAAAGCCTGTTGATGGCCCAGAACAAGACTCTCTATAATGGCTCCTGTTAACACTGACAGATTGACATTAATTAAAAGTTCTATATAAGAATTGAAATTTTATATTAATATACGATTTCGGGTAAACTTTAATACATAATTCATCAGTAAAATCACAATAGTTGACTCGGAAATTAACGTACTCGGCCTCATGGAGCCTCGTACTACAAAATTTCCTCGCCAGTAATGCGTTATTTTCCTGACGTTTATGTAAATAAATAATCAGCCCTGTGATGTATCAGAAACGTCAAACTTAACGTGCAGGTTATCTGCCCACAAACGTTATTTTGCGATACGCAAAATGACGTTTTTGACAGATAACCTGCACGTTAGTGACACTGATACGTCACAGGGCTGATTGACATGAAGTGCGATTTGAGCGACATTACATTGTATTTTTTAAATATCTTTTTTGATATGACTAATATTGAAAAAACCACACATTATATGTCGCGGCCGTTAAAACTTAAAACTAGTATTCGTCGGCCTCAAGTCACGTACTTCTACGTAATAGTTATTTACATAATAAGTCATGAAAGTGGTCGTTTACATGACGCGGAGGCTTATTGAAAAGTACGAGGACGCGTCCGAGTATCTCTTTAATGCCTCCAAGTCAGGTGAACTCACTTTCATGACGTATTATCATGTAGATAACTTTTCCAAATTAAATTATTCATATATGTGAAATTTTGATACCTAATCACTTTATTTAATTGTTTCCATAGAGATTTCAAATAAATTAAAACCATCAGTGTCATTTTGAATGCAGCTTGCAGTTTATGCTTTGTACTTTCAACTATACAGTCTTATAACTAGGTACAAAAGCAGGTATCAGTGAAGAAGGGTACCTACGCGAGACGTTGTTATAATGTGTAGCGGAAGCTGCGGCCGCCGTAGTGCAATATTCGCTCCCGACAAAGTCAAGAAGGAGGTACGAAAAGGCGTACAAACCTTTTCATGACTGGCGCAAAACTAAAGGAATAATTACTTCCACACATATTCCATTAATTGTTAATAATTAAAAAACCATTATCCTTTGTGTAGGTATATTAATATTTAAAAATATCTATAACCTCATAGTCTGCATTATAATTATCCAATCGTTGATTGAATAACTTATTCAATGAACGATCTAATTGTTATTTTACATGTACTAGGACTGCAATGGGGGCCAGGCAAAAATAATACAGTACTAGTCAGGTAAAGATAAACTTTCTAATGTCCAAATAGCCCTGAAATTTAGATTTTCTTCACGGTTTCAGATAAACTAAATTACATTTGACAGTTTCTGAAAAAAATTCTTTATTTTTAATTTACAGACGCTTTCTAAAATGCATAGAAGAGAAGTACATAATTTGAATTAATTTTCACCCTTTTAAAGTTTTACCTGAAACCATCAAGAAAATCTAAATTTCAGGGCTATTTTAACATTAGAAAGTTGATCTTGACCTGACTAGTACTGTAATATTTTTGCCTGACTCTCATTACAGTCCTAGTACATGTAAAATAACAATTAGATCGTTCATTGAATAAGTTTTGCGCCAGTCATTAAAAGGTTTGTACGCCCTTTCGTACCTCTTTCTTGACTTTGTGGGGAGCGAATATTGCACTGCAGCGGCCGCAGCTTCGGCTTCATTATAACAACGTCTCGCGTAGGTACTCTTCTTCACTGATACCTGCTTTTGTAGGTACCTATAGTTATAAAGACTGTATAGTTGAAAAGTACAAAGCATATACTGCAAACTGCATTAAAAATGACACTGATTGTTTTAATTTATTTGAAATCTCTATGGAAACAATTAAATAAAGTGATTTTAGCATGCGTGATTAGGTATCAAAATTTCGCACATAATATGAATAATTTAATTCGGAAAAGTTATCTACATGTTGCGGTTTCAGGTAATAGTATATTTCATTAGGAGTCCGGAAAGCAGGCTTTTTCCGTGCGCGCGTGGCAAATTCCCGTGTGAGGCGTATCCGAACACGGGAAGTCATGCAACCACGGAAAAAGCATTTCTGGACGTGTAATGAACGATATTTTTTATTATACTTCTTTTAAATCGATAACAAAAAACAACAAACTCGCTAACATTTTTATTTTCTGACAGTTATAGAAAATGCGTTTTCATGGTTACTCTCAAATCATCTCAAAGGCGATTTGTTTAATTAGTTTATTTTAGATAAAGTTGACGAAACGTCAAAAAATGTCACAAATTCTCAAAGAAGTTTATCTAAATATTCAAACATCTAGGTACGAATTAAAACGCAAAATACTTACATATGAAACATTACAACGCATATAGATTTTCTGAAAATTAGTTTTCTTGCCTGTAAATTTGTATTTTAAAGCAATATTTTGGGTATTTATATTCAGCGCACGGAAAGAATCAAAGGCGCCGGGAATAGTTATTTACCTAACAAGTTCGGTAAGTTAATTTTCCCGCATGAGCACTTTGTTTGCAGCACGACCGTAGGGAGTGCTGCATTTAGTGCGAATGCGGGAAAATTCTTTCCGAAAGAGTTAGGTACAATATTTTTTGTAACGAATTGCGTAAAAAAAGGTCAAAATTAATAAGTTTTGTAAATTAGTTTTTTTTTAATCATGAGTTGGTAACACAATCATATGTTTGGTTGGTAACATAATTTTGTAACTACCATTGCACTGGTCACATTTAAAACTTTCACATCTTTGGTTAATACATATTTTGCCTTTGCAATGAGTGCTACTACTGGTCACGGCATTGCATCGTTTGCACTAAATATCCTTGGAAGTCTTCAATGTTAAGAAATATGCTTTGAAAAGAGTGCTCTTATTGGTCGCGTAAGTGTACTGATCGTATTTAATATTCCCAGAAGACATGTGTGAAGAAATGTGTTCTCAAATTTGATTTATCTTGAGTTGCGTAAATACACTCGTTACATTTAAAATCCTGCATATGCGAATAGTTGCAGAATATCACAGGTCACATTTTAAGACGTTTTAACAATAAATTTTACTTTTTCTTGAGTTCCAATTCTGAAAAATAATTTGATTGCGTTATAAGTTCTTGTTTATATATTTACGTAAAACTTAGTGTACGTCTGTTTCCGATTAATCGCACTAAATACCCTCAACCAACGGTTTAATTGATTTTACAGCAGATGACAGTTAACCATGACATGACGTTCGTTGACTTCAATAAGTACTACCAACCGAAGAACGCGCATAACCCCTTCTCTCCAGCGGAAACTAAAAAACACCGCGATGCGGGAAAGTCGTTTTCCCGTGCATCGAGGATGCTTGGAAACATTATCTTTCCATTCAATGAGTACAAAAAGGTTTTTCCGTGCCCTAGCCTGGAAAAGGCCAGATACCATTATTTCTAATACAGGTGTAAATAAGGTGATTTCAATGAAGTATAATAAAAAATTTCATACATAATACTTCATGAAAGTGAGTCCGCCTGACTTGGAGGCATTAAAGAGATACTCAGCGTACCTCGTACTTTTCAATAAGCCTCCGCGTTATGTAAACGACCACTTTCATGACTTATTATGTAAATAACTATAATTCAATACCTAAAACACATTCGGCTAATCTAAATTACAATTATCAATTATCACATAATATTATCTGCCGTCACTTTGGCAGGTCTCTCCGTTTTTTTCCACTCCAAAATCCCAATGCTTCTTCACGTTGGAAAAGAGGGTTTACATTCTTGGGCCTGCATACCTAAATACAACTAGCCATCTTTAAACTGTACTTACCTAACATACAATACAAACCAGCAAAGTAGCAAGAACGCCTTTCATATTCCTACATAAACTGTTGATCCCGAACGCATTTTTGTTTGTATTTAGCTTTTAATTAACCTGGTTGTATGCAAATAAAATGTATGGGTAACAAATTAACTAACTGTACATAGAGGTCTTTGGTGTTACTTGCACATAGAGTGAAACCTTTGTATTGCAGGAACTAAGTATAACGAATCTGTGGAAGAGCACGAAGGCGAATTTCAGAATCCAGAATTAACAACGCCTTCTGATCCCCTTAATTTAATCCCCGACCATTCACCCTCAAAAATATTAGGCCCACTAGTTGTATATACAAACAAAGACTCTAATACAAATCCTGACCTTAATATTTTGCCCAATATAACGGTAGATGAAAATCCATATTACACTAAAGAGTACAAAAAGGAATACGATCACGGTATGAAAAATCATGGTGCAGTAAATGACAAACATTACGAACCAGTCAAAAAGAAAGAACATGGCGGTGGCAGTTTGAAAGATCTGCCATTGCTTGGATCACATAATGAATCTAAACATTTAAACAAAAATAAACCTAGCAAGACCTCGGTTACACCGAAACGTGAACCACCAAATGCATTTTTACCAACCCCCTTCATACCACAACATCCACAAACCACACCAGTTACACCTCACATTGCCGTGCACGGAAAAGGAGATCCGGATGAACTATTGCAATTCATTAACGACCACCCGGAATTAATTAATAATTATCCATCCGGATCCGTTTTTGAAGTTCATGATATTCCACATGCAAACAACCCGGCCATTTCCTATCCACATAGTCCACAACATCTGGGAATTAATTTAAATCCTCAGTTAAATGTTGAAAACATATTGCAACAGATACATAAGCACCCACAGCCGTTTTTACCTTTTGCTCAATCTCCCCCGTCCAATGGGCACCTACTAATGACATCACCGAACGGTTTAGGTATTCCAACACAACAAAATTTGTCACAACCAGGTTGGTTAGAAGACCTTACCATACGTAACTTTATATATGTACTCGCCTTTTTCTATTAGGGATTAATAACGGCCAAATCTTCCCAGGAGGATATTATAATGTGCCACCAGGATTCCAACAGCCTCAAGATGAGGTTAACATACATACGTTAGAGGCTGTAGATGCGCATACGATTAGGTTAGGATTTTCGGTTCCATCCATAATAGTGGGATTACATGGACGAATAGACATTCGATACACGTCGAAAGAGTAAATATCTTCCACATTTCCATTCGATATTAATGATCTATTGTAGCAATAACGATCCAAACACTTGGCAGTCGCAAGTATTTTCACCACCAAATGATCTAATCGAAACGGCACAACTGGAAGTAGATCTTACTGGGTTAAAAGAAGACACCGAATATAAATTGAAAATAATCGTGACCTTGAGAGACTTGCATAATACGCCATCTAGCCGTGTATACACAGTACGAACGTTGCAGGACGCCCCGCCCACTTTACCACCTTCCATACCCATCGAGCCCAATTTGGTGGTGACTGATGTAAATTCTACATGGGTAAACATAGCCTGGAGAAAATTCTCGGATAAGGAACTTCAATTCGTCGACGGTGTTCAGATACGCTACCGGGAAATAGACGGGAAAATTTACGCGGCGACCCCCTTAATTCACCGAGCTGTAACCAGTTACATGTTAGAGAATTTAAAACCGACAACCAAATACGAAGCCGGAATTTTCTTTATTCCCTTCCCGGGACAACTCACCGAACTGCACTCTGAAAATATGATCCATTTTACAACTGCAAACGAATTGGATAGCTATGGATTTAATGTAACATTGGAAGTCGGTTTAGTAAAATCGACAAGTGTAGAAATCACTTGGTCTGGCGTACCCTACCCAGAAGATAAATACGTTAATATTTATCGTGCCATTTATCAAAGTGATTCAGGTAAAGGAGATTTCAGCACATTTAAGATGGCGAAGCGCGATTCACCTCCAAAGGCTACTATTATGGACCTAAAACCTGGAATCCGCTACAGACTTTGGTTAGAAATATACCTGACAAATGGGCGGATAAAAACCAGTAATGTACAAGACTTCGTAACGAAACCAAGGTCTGCCCCCACCCTAAGTGCGTCAACCCAGCAAGGTAAACCTAACATATTTGATGCCATTTATTTATCTCTCTTCTAGGAAAATTGGAATCTGAAGAATTATCTCCTCACAAAGGAGATTACTACGGGCCCCTAGTCATTGTGGCGATATTAGCTGCAATAGCAATTATAAGCACACTAATACTTTTGTTAATATTAGTTAAGCGACACAACCAAAATAAGGCGGCTATTACATCTCCTCCGAGAGTTACACAGTCTGCCTATGATAACCCAACGTACAAAGTTGAAATTCAACAGGAAACTATGAGTAAGTTCCTTACAAATCACTAATAACATACCTAGCAAATTTTTTGTTACAGATTTATGATAAATACAAAGAACTGCAGTGTAAATATTTATTAATACTAAAAGTGAACAAATGTTACTAGCTGTTAAATAATGTAAAATGTAATTATATTTTAATTTGTAAATGTGAAGTAAAATAGTGTTTCTAATTTTGCGATTTTATTATGTACCAACCAACCAAATTATAGTAGGTATTTTAGAACTAGGATAAAAGGGATAGAGGGCGTAAAAATCGCCAATAAAAACATCAAAGAAGGACGAAGATAAAATAGTAAATTCCTGAGAATGGCAAATGCAACCTCAAATAACCAAAGAGAAAAATGCATTACAACAAAAAAGATCTCATGTAGACAATAGAGAAGGAAAGAAGGAAGAATTGTAATCAGTGGGTCACAAATAGATGGGTAAGATGGGGTATAATAAGGAGATAATAATAGAGGAAAGGATGCAAATATGGGCTACCCATTTTATTTTTGCTTATAAAAAAAAAAATAAACATTCTATTTTAATTCCAAAGGTACCTAAGGATAACTATATTAATTAGTTACAACATATCCTAAGTGCAGATTGATTAAAGAAAAATAAATATTCACTAATGCGAAAATAATGAAAAATTGAATTTTTGCGACTTTTGAATAATGGTCCTAAATATGGGCTACCCCGAAAAATGCGTAATAAATGTGTGAAAAAGAGATTTTTATTTTTTTTTATTTAGGAAAACATTACTTACAAAAATCACAAACATACTCGTCTGTTTCGGCCCCAGCGCACTCGTTATGGGCCCACAAATTGCACATGAGGCACTTGATCCATATCTCACCCTGGTTATCATCTGCAAAAGGTGCTTCGCAAAACATACAGGTCACGTCAGCTGCGTCTTGTGGAGACTGGGTATTAGGAAACTCATTGTAATCACTATCATCATCTGCAGGCACATATTCCTCCTCTTCCTCGGTACTAGAATCAGATTCCTTCTTTTTGTTCTTTGTGGCTTTTGTAACTTGCTTATGTTTTCCTTTTTTTATTCCTTTTCCTTTTCTGTTTTCTTTGTCTTCTTCTGTACCTTTTTGTTTCCCTTTGACTTTGTTGAGCGACTGGATCAATTCATTTTTGTACGGTGAAGCGGTTATTACTGAACACTTTTAGCGTACCCATTTCATGCTGCCTGACAGCTATTATCGCACGTTCCATATCTTTTTCATCCCATTGTTTTCTTTTTTTCGCTTCTTTCAGCTCTTGTCTTGACATCCTGAAGTAATTCAAGTGCATTTTACATGTATCTAAATATGGGCCACTAGCCCATAATCAAAACCGAAGCATAGCCCATATTGCAAACATGCTCGCGCTACACAACAAACGAGGTTATTTTTAAAAGTTGTCAATTTGAAGAAAACTAATTAGCATACATCAAAGGCTGATTATAGGGCTTCAATGTGACGCAGACGTTTTTTTGACATTATTGTTTATTTTCAAGTACTAGAATTTATAAACTTACCCGAAAAAGTTTTGACACTCACAGTAACTGACAAACATTTATTATAAAGTGTGAAACATCTACCACTGTGGCGCCATCGCTACGGTGACAATTTTACTTCACCAATTACCGTTTGCAATAGTCAGATGAAGAAATCTGCATCGAATAGCTGAGAAACGTATCTAGCCCATATTACAAGACCAGCCCATATTTGCACCCTTTCCTCTATGGAAAAGGGTCAAAAGGGAGAAGGATAGAGTTTAAGGACAATGACTATATATTTAATACAAACGGCAAAAGTTTGCGGAATAAATAGGTACAATACGTAGGTAACAACAGGAAACAAAGCGGCACTTTTGGGCGATAAAAAGAGGTAGTTGTGAAAAGTACCTACAACGAATCAAAATAATAGAAGTCACGTCAGCAGCAAAACAAAAAAAGCAGGGAAAGGATGAAGAAAGGTAAAAAAGTAAAAGTATTTCACACAATAGAAGAACAAGTGAAAAGCTAAACATAGGAAAGCAGGGAATAGCAAAGTCAACTCTCAACTCAAATCTTCAATAAAGGTTAAAACACGGAATACCAGAGCAAGATCGAAAGACTGGGAAGTATACCCATACCTTACCATCAATGTTCAAAAAGGGATACCTAGAATTACTTACACAAGCGAATTTGCTTTTTAAGCCCACTAGTGAAAACACATGAACGAGGAGTTAAGGTATAGGCATTGAGTATTGATAGCATTAAATAAGAAGAACGCATATCGAATGCAATCAACTAGACGCAATATGGATCTGCGGATTTGCAGGCGAGGAAAAGGAGCTAACGAGCGATCAAAAATTAGTTGCTGTCGAGTCGCCTTTGGAATTTTAAGTTAAGTATGATTTTCCATGTAAACAAAAATTCCAAAGGTCACTCGACACCAACTCATTTTTGATCGCATGGTACAAGACTACGTCAATGTATGGGAGAAAGAGCAAATTAAAAGAAAGAGAAAGTATAATGCATTTAGGATTTTAGGTATGCAAGTATCTGAGAGCGTAATGAATAAAAATAATGAGCTACACAGCAAGAATATACAATCGTTCATTGAAAATGAGATAAGCAAAAAAAAAGTGACTATACACAGGGTGTTTCTAAATATGATGTAACTACGGAAGAGACTAATTCTTTGGTCTATTTTATGATAAAGTTTATATAAACATAGATCCGCAAAAGCTTCGTTATCAATCTACAGGGTGTTACAATTTCAAGATTTGTCTTTATATCGCCTGCGGTTTTTAAGATATTTCGCTCATATTTTAAATACAAGTTACGCTGAAAGACTTACATCATTGGTCATATAAAGTGAGAATATACAGGGGTTTTTTTAGGAATCATGTTCAATTTTCTAACCCTGATCTTTTTTTCGATGCACCACTGGTAGAATGTGAAACAAGACGTGTTTGGACTGAATTGCAATCGTTTTAAATTTTTTGGAACGATATCAAATGCATAAATCCTTAAACGTCATTTTACAGTTTTAATTGCTGCCCAATAGAGGGCGCTTTTAAGGGTGGAATTCATAGATTAACTTAAGTTATGTTCAGTTGCACCAGAGTAATTTACTCTATGGTTGCACCAACAAAATCAAACCTTGCTTAAGTCGAACTTAAAATCTATGGTAACGATTGTTTAAGACAATATGGTATTTAAGTTATGCTTAACTTTAAGGCATACTGACGGACGTTTGCACCAACAAATTTAAGTAGACTTAGCTTAAGCGTGACTTAAAAGCTATGGCAACGAATATTGATACAATGGTTGCCATGGGTTTTAAGTAGGGATGGGCGATAACTGTTTTCACCTATCGATAAGTATCGGGTACTTACCTATCGATATATTTTACTTATCGATATGCCGATAATTATCGAAATATCGATAGTTATCGATATTTCGATAGTTATCGATATATCGATAGTTATCGATATATGATTACTATCGATAGGTATCGATATGTCGATAGTTATCGATATATCGATATGTCGATAGTTATCAATATGTCGATAGTTATCGCTAGGGATGGGCGATAACTGTTTTCACCTATCGATATAAGTATCGGGTACTTACCTATCGATATATTTTACTTATCGATATGCCGATAATTATCGAAATATCGATGGTTATCGATATATCGATACCTATCGATATGTCGATAGTTATCGATCGATATGTCGATAGTTATCGATATATCAATAGTTATCGATTTGTCTATCGATATATCGATAGTTATCGATATTTCGATAGTTATCGATATATGAATACTATCGATAGGTATCGATATATCGATAGTTATCGCTAGGGATGGGCGATAACTGTTTTCACCTATCGATATAAGTATCTGGTAGTTACCTATCGATATATTTTACTTATTGATATGCCGATAATTATCAAAATATCAATGGTTATCGATACACCGATAACTATCGAAAGATCGATAACTGTCGCTATATCGATAAGTATCGGTATATCGATAGTTCTCGTTATGGCGATAGTTTTTAATATATAGGTATCGATATAATATTACCGATAATTTTTTTGAAAGCGTGTCTAAAAACTGCATGAGTTTACTTTTATATTTTGGCAAAAGAGCCCGACAAGACAAGAGGGCTCTTTTAACAAAATATGAAAATAACCGAATGCAGTTCTTGCAACTTTATTGGAGTTACCAGATTAACTTGTGCAATTATCGCACATTATTATAGTTTCTACAATGCAATTACCGCTGTAATTAAGCGGTAATTGCACATCTCATTTGAGAGAAATATTCGACGTATCGATAGTTATCGACAGGGATAGTTATCTTATCGAGTTTTATTAATAAAATCCATTTTCCGGTTTATTCTCGTGTAAAGTGACTAGGTATTAATAGTTACTCGACGTTTCTTTGCTACCTTTATCAAGAGTTTTTTGTTAGATTTCGTAAATGTCAATCAATTGAAACTGTATATCTAAATTTGAAGTGTTCTTAGCTTTCTCTGTTTTTTTGTGACTGGTCCTCTGTAACCATCAGTCAGATACCGATACATAGACCATGATTACACCCTTTGATTGTCTTCTTTATTTTACCTAAAGAGTAGCCATTTTGATGCAACATTTTGTTCAAGTTTTTGAAGTGCTTCTTTTTTTGAGCAATCGTCAGTAAGACGAAAATATCTATTTTCTAAAGATTTTATTACTGCGTTTATTTGGCATGGATGATGATGTGACGTAGCGCTTCTCTTGAGAAAGGGAGCAAAGTTAAGTTTCCGAATCGTCGAGCGACTAAAAATAGTAAATTTGCACGAGAGTAAACCCGAAAATGGATTTTATCGTACAGTTATCGACACATCGATATATCAATAGTTATCGACATATCGATATATCAATAGTTATCGACATATCGATAGTTATCGACATATCGATAGTTATCGATATATCAATAGTTATCGACATATCGATATATCGATACTTATCGATCTATCGATTTTTTTAGCTCTACCTATTGTTATTCGATATATCGATAACTATCGATATATCGAAAAAAATTCCCATGCCTAGTTTTAAGCTACGCTTAAGCTAAGCTCTACTTTAATTTGTCGGTGCAAACGACCATTAGACACTTAATTTACTCATACTTAATGTGTACTTAGCAATATTTTGGTATTCAAAAAAATATTAGCCAAAGTGACCTCTTACATTACATTATTATTACATTAGGGCTATAGTAACGCGCGAAATTCAAACAGTTAAGTAGTAAATATAAGTTTCAATTAAACTAAACTAAGTGTGCACTTAGTAAAGTGTATGTCTAACTTAAGTATAATATCTATGAATTCCACCCTTGGTATACCTATGGCCGTTTGCACCGACAAATTTAAGTGGAGCTTAGCTTAAAATCCATGGCAACGATTATTGAGACAATGGTTGCCATGGATTTTAAGCTACGCTTTAAGCTAAGCTCCCCTTAAATTTGCCATAGCAAATAGCCATAAAGTATCTATTATCTATAAAAGAAATAGGGACTACAGAAATCATGCTCGCTTAACAATAAAGAAAATACATAATTTTTAATGAAAAAATAAAAATATCTTGTCATACAACAGTAACAATAATGCGTAATCCTAATCCACTTCATTTAAATCACTCCCATTGTGAAATTTAGATAAGATGTTCTGCACCTGAAATTTAAAAAAAGTAAATTACATCATGTCACTTTGTAGGTGTTATGATCAAAATTTGGGCAAAGGATAGACATTTCGTTCTGCACAAGTACACATTCCACTTTTTTATATGCGTTCTATTCCCTTACCTTGCTTTTAAAGTTTTTGGTCAATTGCTCCACAAATAAACAAGGTTGGTTGAGTGCATGGAGTGATATAGTTCCTTTCACCAATAATTTAACATTAGGTCATTAAGTAGCGTTAAGTAGCGGGAATTCCCACTGGGAGATTTAAAACAATAGGACAATAGCCCCCATTTAACTACAAGTCAGCGGTTCTCAATAAAATTTTAATGTTTCAAACGCCAAATTGTAATTGGGGAAACTATATACTTGGAATGTGTCTACCTATTTAATTAATACATTAATATGGTATCAACACGATTATTGTCGTTAATGTCCTATCGACGCATTCCTTAAGGAACTACATTTTAAATGTATCGATTATTAAGGAAATGGGCCGATTTATACGAGCACTACAATTTGGCGTTTGAAACATTAAAATTTTATTGAGAACCGCTGACTTTTAGTTAAATGGTGGCTATTGTCCTATTGCTTTAAATGTGCAGTGGGAATTCCCGCTACTTAACAACCTAATGAGAAATGTTAAATTATTGGTGAAACGAACTATAGGTGATGAAGGTATGGAGATGAAATTAATTTTTTCTCTGCAGTGGTTAATGACACCAAACTTTCCTGGTATAGATTTGCAATATAGGTAACATTTCGTTTTGGAGAAATCATCAACTTTATTTTTTTTATATGACCCATAAAAAAAGTACATATTGTATTAGCAATTTTTATTACGATTACAATGATGTACGGCACACAAAAAAAATAAAAGTAGGAAGCTCGTGGTTTTAACAGGACAGTGTACCCATGCACAACGGCTTAATCGTGCAAGAACACCAATGGGACCTGGAATAAGAAAAGATCCTATTCAATACATTATGTACTTTTTTCACGGGCCATATAAAAATAAAGTCAATGATTTCTTCAAAACAAAACGTTGTATCGAAAATGCGTCAACGCTGTCTTTTAGAGCTCAAATAGAGGCAATGAGAAAGTGTTTTATTTTTTGAGTCTGCTGAAATAACATCAGAAAAAAATAAAAACAAAATCGGCAAATTTCGGTTTTTCCGTCATATGTTTGGAAGTAATCAGAATTTTCTGGTTTTCTTTACAGCATGATAATTGCTCTTTAATTGCGTAACTTTTTTCTAATTTGACAATCTTCATATTTTCTATGGCTTACAAGACATAATATGGCTATATCTTGTCGGTAACAATACAAAAAAATCTGATAAGTACAACTGAACACCAAACGATCCTTGAGATGTTTACGCAACCATCATTTTTACAACGCACCTTAGGCGGTTGATTCTGTACCACTATTTCAGCGCGCAAAATAATTTTTTGATTCAGCATTAGTTATACTTTTATTCGAGGTGCCTACATAGAAAATTTCAATTGAATATCTCAATAAATAATGATAATGATTGCGCAAATACAACAGTTGGGTTAGGTTTTTTTAATACATCTGAATAGTTGTTTGAAGTGTGTGTGTATGTGTGCGGTAAAATAACGCGCTGACGCCCAAAAACAATGAAGAAACAAAACAATATAAAATTATACTTACATGTGTAGAACCAACAAATCCCATGCCTATTAATTCTCTAAATCTGTCACCAATATTTATATTAACATTATGTAACGCCTAAAAACAGTATTACGATCAAATATGCGTACAATATTAAATAAATACCTTTATGTAACGATCTTGGTCCTCTTTCTTTAAATATTGAAGCAACAATGCTACAAATTCATATTGTTCCAGCTCCAAAAATTTTCCAATGATAGGCTCAAAGTTTAATGAAAATAATACTGGACATGCCTAAAAGAACTCATGCAGTCAGATTGTAATTCTACATAAGTGATTAATTAACTTGTATCACAATAAAGCTATCAATGCACTGCTTCCGAACTGTTCCGCGATCAACTTGTGATGTAGATTTCAAAGAATAATTTATTACAAACTGCCAAGCATCTATATACCACTGCAAATTGTACACAACTACTTTCTTCTTCAAAAACGTTAAACTTTCTTTTAATTCTTGAAACTACAATGAGAATTACAACTCAAAAAATCACAACCACATGATTATACATACCATCTCTAACTTTACCATACCCCTTACTATGGTTGCCCAATACTTTGTTTCATAAATTGTATACGTTACACATACAGAGGCCACTACCTTTAATGACATAATGCTATTCATGTGGTAGGATAATCGATTCAACAGCTCCACTTTATTATGTCTATCTAGGGCATCAATTGTAAAATAAAAGCCAAAATGCTCCAGATTACTTATTAGAGATAATTTATTTATGAAATTCCTGAAAAGTGCAAGTGACTTTCAGTTTGTCTGTCATCTGAAACGTACCGATACTCATTATAGGTTGACCCGGTTAGCCTTTCAATATCCTTAATGGTGGAAATGTTGCAAAAACACTTTAGGGCCATTGCTTTGAAGCCCAAATTTTTTGATTCGGTTACCTCGACATTTCCCACCGCCAGTAAATATGATTGCCAGTCTGACAAGTTTCCACTGGTACATAAGTAAGATGCTCTGAAAGATAAAGTAAGAAGTAAGTAAGGGTTGATTATAAATATGTACCGAATCAAATGTTCCGACGTATTGTTGAATTCGTGCAATGAGTTCATTTGAATTGATGTATCCTTCTTTATTGAGAAGGGTACTGACAGCAAAGGGACGGACAACCAGTAAGTTAGCAATTCTATCCTTTTTTCTTGAACGTTTATATTATGCAGCACAGCCAATTCTTCAACTGCTTTATTTATATCTGTAAATAAATAACGTCAGTAATACGTTTGGGATGATTTTCAATTTGAATTTATACTAATAGATAGAAAATAGTATATCCGAAGGAACTGTTTTAAGCGCGAGAGATAAAATCAGTGTTAATATTAAGTACGGACCTGGACAATGCTTCAATTCTTAACTGCGTCAGCGCAGTATGTGCATTTTGCAGATCACGCATGTCTGGTGTATTATTTATTTTTAATTCATAGGCCGACTGCAAGTTTTAAAATTGACATCCTGTACCTATGTGAATAGTTCTTGCAATGAAGTGATTTGAATGGAAAGACGATTTATTTTTCAATCATACAGAAAAAGATCCCTACTCCTTGAAAATGTGTTTAAAATTGTTTGCTATATTGAAATAGCAGCTGTCGGTACAAATTTGCAAGAAAATAACATTTTTTTCATATATCACTTAAAAAGCAGGAACAGAATTATTAATACCAGCTGACATTTCAGTCCTGGTTTTGTAACTACAGATACCCAAGTGTTGTATTTACCTGGACAATACACGTTAATGAGTTCCCTTTTTTTCAAAATTCTATCATCCATATATAATGCTTTGATGAAATCTTCAATGGGCAATCCTATAATATCGAGATACTTCTTATCAGCCAAATTATTTACATGAAGTATATGTATAATCGAAAAATGTAAATACTTCTTATGCACCTGAAATAAAAACCTTTCATTAATATAAATGTTGGTAGAATCTACTTACTTTGATCACAGCCTTTTGAACATCGACAGATTTTGGGAATTGTGCTAGATATTTGCACGCATACTTGTAACATAAAGCAGCCGCATTCACCATGTCCGCTCCTTAAAATTACATTTAAAAAAAAACAGGTTAAAAAGCTTTCTCATCACTTGCCGCTAATGTAAGTGTAATACTTCTTAATCTTAGTAAGTGCACTACCAATGACATTCATTCGAAATATTACTTAAATTTCTCAACAACACACCGAACGCAAGTATCAGTACCAAAAGTAATCAACTGAAGAAATCACTTACCTTTTGGTATATTAGGAATTAATGTATACAATGTAGCTGTGGCTAACTCGTAATTACTAATATTTTGCATACACAGATCTATTTCTTGAAGCAATTCCTCATGCTTAGCCTGAATCATCCACTCTTCGACGTTATTGTTTGCAAACACGCCACTTGATATCTAAAAAAATACTTAAACTCTTTTTGGATGATTATTTGCACGCACTTACAACATCTTTTACAACATAACTGCATATGTCATCCTGAGTCAGATTTAGTAAGACTCGTATGGCTTTAAACCAATGCGTGTATGTTTTTAAATTTACTTCCGGTCGAATGATGCTCCATATTTTATTAGTTAATAGTGTAGGAGTGAAAGGTAATCGCCACTGAGACAGAGCAGCAATAGATTGAGTATCAGGATATAGTGTAAACCACTGTTCAACTTCGGTTTCCCCTGGCTTGCCAACTCGATTGTACGAATACAAAAATGATAATACAGTGCGTTTCTCCTTGTTATCAGAACTTGCACCCAAAAAAGATAATAAGTCCAGAATGCAAGTGAACACCTCATAATGATAAAAGTTGACCTAAAATATCTTAAATTAGTAACTAAAGCGTAATTTACAGGGGATAGTAAAACTCTCACAAGTTTGTGTCAGAGAGCACTTCCCAATAACTCTCATAATGTAAACAGTTATAGAGAATAAAATAAGAGATAATATAGAAGTTTCAACCCAAATTTTGTTAAACTAACGTGTTCCAGAGAAAATTGCGCAACGAATTTTAAATACGTGTAACAGATTTGCACGGAATAATTGCATAATCTGAATTAGCCTTTAGAAATTCCTGTAAAAACATGTGTGAAAAGATTCTAGAATTTTCTTATTATTGGAGCTACAAAGTCGGTAAAATTAGCATTTTCATTAGGAATACAGGGGACCAAAACACAAAAACAGTTGAGTATGGAGTTCTCAAAATATACAACAAAATAACATTTGTTAAAACGAAACACCCAGTACATTTTTAGTATTTTGAAGGAGAATAAAATTCTGCTTCTAATTAATTAACCTTAAAGCCTTGATCAAAAATATGGGACAAAGGAACAATAACTGTCGAAAACTACAAAGAAAAAAAAGTATAATCATCATGCTGCTTTCAATCAGTACAAAAAGCTAAATAATATTAGAATGCACTTACCTTCTCCCAAATGGTTTTCAGTAAATCCAGTACAACATCAACCGAGTCAATAAGATGAATAACTTCTAAACATATTTCAAAGAATTCATCTTTTTTGTGTTCCATAACAAGCCTTACTGCGCCAGTACCATTAACGCAAATTCTATAACGAGGCTCCCAATTCAATAGCAAGCTTTCCAAGTAGAGCTGATAATGTTGATCAACGTCAAAATTGGCGTCTAAACAAAATCTATTTATCATTTTTGTATCTAAGCACTTCAATTTAATGAGCTTTGAAAGAAGTTCTCTTGGTGACTGTCTGAAAAATTCCTCATATGGAATGCAACAATTATTTAACCGCTTCCACCATTTTGAAAGACATAAGATGTCCCCACATAACAGCTGTCCATGTTCAACGTTGTAATGTTTCAGAAACCTTAGAGAAACTTGAGCAGTCTTCTCAAATTTGACAAAATTTCTTTTATATTGTTTTAAACTTTGCACCAAAAAACGTTTACAGTAGCTCACGTCTTTTAAGATAATCAATAGATTGAACGCAAAATCTATGTTAATGGAAGCAGACGAGAACATCTGATGCAACAAGCGTTTAGCGCAGTTTTGTAGCACTTCATGTAAATTGTCAGACAACTCTGCATCGCTGTCGTTAATGCAAATCATATTTCTGTGCAGCACTTCAATTAGTTTATATGCCATATAGCCATTGCCCTCAACAGATAAACTTGTTATTGAAGAATGAAGGGAGCAGACATCTATTGCTGGATTGCTCTGCAACAACATTAAACGACAAATATAAAACACTATCGGCCGGTATTATAAAGCATACTAAACTTAGCAAATTATAAGCCAGGTCCGTTTACAATACTCGATTAAGGCAACAGACTCATCTGCCATTTTGGAACCAAATGACAGTTCAAATTTGTGCACGGTAAAACTGTTTACGTGTGTTAAATCTTACCTTAAATATCTGTATGCATTAATAAACGTTAAAAAAATCAATAGTTACTCTTTAAATGATAAGACAATACATGCAGGACATGCAACATTTAGCAAGCGTTAATTGTCAGTGGGGTCCAAAATGGCAGCGAGCTTACGGAGGAGTCAGCTGTGGTATATATATATATATGTACATATAATAGCTATTGGTCCGTTGGTGACGTCACATTAGAGTAGGAATATGACATATGCAACATTATGAGTGTAGTCAGGCAATCTAGACTATCGTACCTAAGGAATGACGATATGTAAGTACTTTATGTACATTAGCATGAATAAATTATTACTATTATTTTTAAAAAATCCTATATTATACAGGGTGGTGCCTTGCGCGACGCAGCATAGCGATTTCAATGGTAATTTCTTTATAGTCAATTACTAGCTCCCCTAATTATTTTAGAGCAAAAGTCTAAATACGTTTTTTTTAGAGAAAAAAGTATTGCATCTGTTCATACGATTATTTATAATTTTCCCTTTTTCAAAACCGTAAAAATCGGCAAAATAAAAAATTACATTTTTATAAATCAGTGATGCTTTGGAATCTTTATAACAAACTATAAGCGCGTCGCATCTAAGTTATCGTTGTTTGACGTCAAACGATTTTCATATTTATTTCTGTTACAACTATCCGTTGCAAGAAAAAGCGTCAATTTATTGGGTAATGTTTTTTTAGAGAATGTAATGCTGCATCTGCTATTTGTTTATCATTGTCCGGAACCAGAGTACCTGCATATGTAATTGAAAAAAAAAAAGAATTTGACTTGAGGAAGAAATTGTTCTTAAACTTATATTCGAATTTTCCGCTACTGCAGTCTAAACGTTGAATGTATTGTCGTTCTCCTGATGGTTTTGACGGATATTTTGAACGTTATTGCAATTGCAGATATGTAACACTGTGCCTGTTCTTTCAAACTTGCACACAATTTTGTCTAACTGTGGTACTGCTTGGAATCGGCCGATTGGGGTGCTTCACACTAACTAAAGACGTTACTTGGCGGTCATAAAACAGCTTTAACATTTCCACTTTCTCTTCATTTAAATACATGATAAATAATTTTATGATTAACTAATTCATGAACAAGTATAAATTTAATATACGTCAAAGGCAAATAATGAAACGTGATCGCTGTTTTTTTAAGTAGTTCCCAGGCGCATCTGATTAATTGTAAAATGGACCTTTTTATTTTGTCGATTTCTACGGTTTTAAAAAACGGAAAATTATAAGTAATAGTATGAACAGATGCAGTATTTTTTTCTCTAAAAAAAATACATTTAGACTTTTGCTCTAAAATAATTAGGGGAGTTAGTAATTGCCTATAAAGCAATTACCATTGAAATCCCTATGCTGCGTCGCTCTAGGCACCACCCGGTATAGCATCCTTGATAAAAAATATATTGGCTGCCAACTTTTTTTACAAGTTGTGCTTTTCCAAGATTCAAGGAGCTAACAAATTTCTATGAAATAAAATCAACGCCAAAATTACATACCAACTGAATCTTTTGATTTGTTATATTTGCGTTTAATTAGCAGTAATAGACAGGGTGACTGGTTGATAAACGTATACAGTGATATTCATATAGAAGTAGACATAGGGACTTCCTATGTCTACTTTCAAATGATCGTCTTCTGAAAGACGTCCAATTTCATGCAACAAAAATAACTTCTTGAAGCAAATCAAGATCTGGCTGTCATATTAATTATTAATTTGAATATTGTTGCTTTGGCTTGACAAAAAATAAATCTCTTAGGCTCCTTTAACTGTTATCGGCACTATACCAATAATTGGAAATATCAACTTTTCTTTAGTTGAATAACATCGCACAAGAACGAAAATTAGAATACGGAAGACAAAGCAATAATATTCAAATTAATTAATATGACAGGCAGATCTTCATTTGTTGTAGGTAGTTATTTTGGTTGCATAAAGTTAGGCGTCCTTTAGAAGACTTTTATCATGTAAAAGTAGACATACGAAATTCATATAAGAAATCCCTATGTACTTCTACATGAATATCACTGTATATTATAGTACATGTTAATAGAGGTCATTTGCAGTTGTTTTAGCCAAGAATGCGAATGTGAAGAGTTGTTGAGATATTCCAATTTTTGTGTTTCTGCCATATAGTCGTACTCCTGGGTCGTACTAATTTCAAAAGTAAGACCTTTTATCTGCAATATTTCAGTTTCCTTCATTAGATTACACAGGAAAAAGGTTGCATTTGCTTTAATTTTTAAATTAGCTATATGGCGTATTTCTAAGAAAACACAAAAATTAGAATATTTCAACAACTCAAATTCAAATTCATTTGAATGCATCGCATGTGATTTTAAAATTTTTCATGTAAATTTATGTAAAAGTATAGATTGTGACACGCCATTATTTTTCTTTTTTTGTCCTCTATCTCACTCCGTAAAAATCCAATATGCCGCCTATTAGAAATATGAAAGCAGTAGTCTGTAGCTTCTACATCTAGCGTGCTATGGAAATTCTGATAAAGATTTCGATTCTCCAAAAAAAAAGTGGCCATAGAAGGTGCTAACGGGAACAGAGAGCCCTGGGATCTTGGACTATTAATACTTATGAGCATGCGTTTTCAATTTATTTATTAATGTTAATACTGTGCGATCAAAAATGAGTTGCTGTCGAGTCACCTTTGGAACTTTTGTTTATATGGGAAATCGTATTTAACTTGAACTTCCAAAGGCGACTCGACAGCAACTCATTTTTGATCGCCCGTTACTAAATATGTTATTATTAGTCTATGTTTGTTAATTTTGTTTGGATAATTTTTAAGCAACTATGTGGTTGTGGTGTTTCCCGAGGAGGAAAATGAAGACGGAAATGTTCCCATGGATATCATTTCTGAAAGATGGCTGGTTATAGATAACGGGCAAGATATGTGTTACTGGCCGCCATATGAATCCGATTTGTTAAACACCAAGGCAGTCATCAATCACCAAGATTTCAATCAAAATTAAGCTGGATTTTGGCTTGTAAATGTCAAATACAATTCTAGTAAGTACAAGTACGCACATACTTTAATAACTAATTTAATTTGAATTACTGATACATTTTTCTTGCAGCTGAATACTGAAAGGCGAAATAAAAAATGGGTAGATTACTACAACAGCAACAAAATGTCTCCCAAACAGAAGAGGAAGTGGCGGTAAATGTTTATAGAAAAATATAATTCGAAGTTTTCCTAAATTCGAAACAAGAGATTTCATCATATGATATTACCAGAAAAAAGCAAGTTACATCTACTGTGCCAACTACATCAAAACCAAGGGTGCAAGAGCGAGATATGGCCGCAAGTACGAGCTACAATGCATGCACTTGCAAATGATTACAAAAAATAAAGGTGGGTATACTGGTAGCTTCTTTTTTACTACTCTTTCAATGCACTATGTATTTATGCTATATATTTTCCATAGACTGATATTTTTAGTAATGCATTTACTTCAAAAATTTGAGAAACTCTCAAGCGAAGTAGCAGCAGTTTTAAAAGAACCCCCAAAAAATTATGTGCCTGATTTATTTATTTATTATTCCTCTCTTGTTCTGGGCCCTCAACAGGTTTGCGCCCACTTACAGAGTGACCCGCATAATGCTTTTTAGATGACACTCAAATAGACCAGATCACATTTACAGCTGCCCATAATGAATAGGTATGTTAAGATGGCGGGCGGTAGTGCGGACGCGTCCGACACGCCATGTAACAAAACTTGTAAACGTTGCTCTAAAACGGCTTTAACATTTTTAAAATGTATCAATTGCGATTCGGTGTATCATCCCAGCTGTGCCAAACACATAAAAAATGTTAAATTAATTAGTGACAAGCAACTAGACTGTTGCGTAAATACTGGTTCTGTGCAATGTGACGACTCTGCGCATGATGAGAATGCCTTACTTACTGATAAGTTATATGAAATGGAAATAAAATTTTTAAGAGATCTCATTATTGAGAAAGAACGTTTGATATCCAATCAGGAAATCACGATTTCGTCTTTGCAAAATCAAATTGTTCTTCTAAATAAAATGCAAGTATCAGGTATGACCATTAGTGATATCAGTGTTGACCCGACCTCGAAATCGGTGTTGACCAAGAAAGTAAATAAACAAACAAACCAGTCCAAAACTAAGTCCGATAAACCACCAATAATCGCTTCAAACGATTTATCGGTGAAATCGAATTTAAAAACTCATGAGAATAGTGCATCAGCTACAGATACTGTACGTTCCAATGCTGGTACTGCTACTGGTGCGGCCCCTTACTCCAATGTTGTGAAAGGTCACACAGACGACATCCCTAAGGACGATTGGAAGTTAGTAACTCGCGAGAAGAAAACAAAACCAACTCGTAATATGCCTGTAATTGGAAATAACTGTCAAAACCTCACTTGTAACATCAAAGCTGCGATTCAAAGAGCCTATGTGCATGTGTACAAGTTAGATTCCTCTACTACTGTAGACATGTTACATAATTACTTGAAACCTTTATTTAATGAGGTTATTTGTGAACAACTTCAGTCCAAATATCCCACGTACTATTCTTCATTTAAAGTGACGGTGAATCTTTCGGATTTAAACAAAGTTATGGATCCTGCCATCTGGCCGAATGGTACTTGTGTCAATCGGTTTTTTCTTCCGCGACTCAAGCCTCAAATAGAACGCTCTAACTTTCAATCAACATGTATCAATACTGGTCTCTCTGACCACGTTGGTCAACACGTTGTCATGGAACTAAACACTATCGGTGCCACCAAACCAATAGTTAAATCATATCGACCATTATCCACTTCTGGAATGTACTCATTTTTTTGTAAACTGCAAAATTATAATTGGAGTTTACTCTTTCACAACAAACGAGACGATTGCCACGATATCTGGAATATTTTCCAGAGTCTCATCTGCGAATTTCACAACGACAGTTTTCCTCTCGTAAAATTTAAAAATAAAAGACGTGAACTTAAAGTTAACTGGTTTAACAATCATATACGTTCACTACGTAACAGCTTACAATTGGTTAGTGACTTATACAATAAATATCGGACTGAGAACTTATACCGACTGAAAAAATCTTTGTTTCTGAATTACAAAAAACAGATCCGGCTTGCCAAAATAAGGGCGAATGATAGCTTCATTACGAATTCTGTGAATTCCAGCAAAGCCATGTGGACTCTAATCAAGTCGAATAAAGACTGTAACATAGAACCGCTTTCGACGTTATCGTGCGATGATTTCAATCTTTTCTTTAGCACTGTTGCTGACAAAATTTTGGTCAATTGTAAAACAAACGACAACGATATGATCAGTTCTTGTAAATTGAATATTGGAGCTGAACTCGTGTTTGAATTCAAAAGTGTGTCTCAAACCGCTACTCGCGATGCTATAAAAAGCCTCAGAAATAGTAATGCTAGAGACATTTTTGGTTTAAGTATCGCGCTAATTAAGCGCAATATTAGTTCATTTGTCGCTCCATTAACTAAACTCGCAAATATTGTTATCGAATCTGGTATTTTCCCTGATAATTTAAAGGTTGCTTTAGTCAACCCAATACTAAAGAAAGGCTTGGACGAAAATGATATCAACAGTTATCGACCCATCTCTAATCTTCCAATCTTTAGTAAAATTATAGAAAAGATTCTCTGCAAACAGCTTACTAATTACTTTGAGAGTAACGACATCTTCTACCATCATCAATATGGTTTTCGGAAAAGCAGATCTACATCTGATGCAATTACCTCTCTGGTCACAAATGTTCTACAGTGTTTTGAGAAAAAACAGTATATGGTTGCCGCGTTTGTGGATCTATCTAAAGCATTCGATTGCTTAGACCATGATATCCAATACGAAAGCTTTTGCAAATTTACAAGTTTGGTAATAAAAGTGCGTCTCTAATAAAGTCCTTCCTTACTAACAGATACCAGTGCGTGAACTTTAATAAGGTGGTTTCTAAGAAGTTACCAATTAAACGAGGTGTACCGCAAGGGTCTATACTCGGGCCCTTGCTTTTTTTAATTTATATCAACGACCTTCCGGAATTTCTACCGGCTAAGGTTCATTGTATTTTATATGCCGATGATGCAACACTAATTTCCACAGATGTAGTTTTTAATTCGTCATACTTGGATATACAAAACAGCATTAATGTTGTCGCAACATGGTGTGCTAACAACTCTTTAAAGTTAAATCAGGCGAAAACTAAGGTCCTGACTTTGTCTTTGAGGAATGATAATCCTTTGACTGATAATCAAACGAATTTCTTGGGCTGTGTTATTGACTGTAGACTAGAATTTCATAACCATTGTAGTAAGGTATCAAAAAAGTTATATAAGTCAATATTTCTAATGAATATGTTAAGGAACAGTACATCGCAAAATACTATTAAGACAGCTTACTATGCATTTGTTCATAGTACAATATCATATGCGATCCTTGCTTGGGGACACAGCCCACACTGACGGTGTATTTTTAAGCTGCAACGTAGAGCAGTTCGACTGATAAACAGAATGGGTTATAGAGAGGACTGCCAAAAGGAGTTTGTAAATCTTAAAATTCTAACTTTTCCAAGCATCTATATTCTCGAGGCTGTTTGCTATGCAAAACGTAACATTTCAAAAAATTTACGTCAATGGACATGCACATGACACCCGAAATAAAACAAGTATTCGAAATGAATTTTACAGATTATGCAAATCCCAAGATGGTGTCCAGTACCAATCGAATTTCTTATTCAACTGTTTGCCATCTAACATACAACAACTACCATTTTGTGCTTTTAAGTCTTTTGTAAAAAACCTGCTAGTCGTGAACGCTTTTTATACTTTCGAAAATTATGTTATTTATTGTAAAAGAAATCTGTGATATTTTTCTGTTTGTATATTTTGTATTTTTTATTTGTATTATCTATTCAGTGTATGACAAGTGTAAGTGAAGCATCACATGAGCACAATAAAATATTATTATTATTATTATTAATAAGACTTGCAGCAGCTGGAGAACGTGTTATCAGATAATGAGTATATCTACTAAAAGCTGTATGTATTATTACACTTTACTGTATTAGGTATTATTTTAACTTTTTTTTAGTGTGGTTACTCTCCGAACGCTTGATGGAAAAGATATCACAGAGATCACATGTTGAGTGTTGGCAAAAAGGTTTCTACTACCATGGCATTGAAATGTAACTGGGCTGGTCGCCATGAAAAAATTGCATTTTCTAAATATAAAAATATTTGGTACGTGGTGTGTATTTTTAATCCATTAAATAATAGTAATATTAATACAACTTATATATTATATTAACACTGCGAAAAAATCCACATTTGCGGGAATCTATCCAAATAGAGATGGAAAACATTATAAAATCGTAGCTGTGGACGGCTGGAGATAGAGATGGCGGAAAACGTAAGAGGGGAAAAGCAGAATAAATTTTCCAACACACCATGACGGAAAATAAGTGACAAACTGTAATCTGTGATCTGTTGACAGCCAACCTATGGCCGCAGAGACATAAAGATTCTGGCCAAACGTTGTTCGTCGATGTTGACCCAATGTTGACTTAGGGGAGATGTGTATGTTGAACCAATGATAGGCCAAAGTAAAAATGTTTGTTGGGCTACAAATTAATTCCGACTAAACATTTATTTTACAATGTGGCCGAATTTTATTAAGTGGCTTGCTCGTTTATAAAATGGGAATTTATAATGTGGCTACCGCATATACATTATACAGTTTCTATGTCCGTAAATTCGCATAATTTGTGTTGTGCCTACATAAACTCGTGTGACAAATAATAAAGACTGAACCCAAAATGCTTTGGGTTGCTTTCAATATTTTTAAGTGTGCTCAATGAATATTTTCTAAAAAAAGAACGGACAGTGTGGTAAAATTCTCATATTCAACAATTGTTGTCCAACAGTAATTGTGAAGCTACCATGAAGTTCAAGAAGAACAAAAGCACTTTACAAATTGATTTTATATTCTGTTTGTTCTCTTTCTTTATTAGCTAAACAAACGAACACAAAACATAGTCTTTCCGAATTGATTAGCAAACAAACCTTTGCTCTATGTTGTTGCCGGGAACGCTGCCCAGGATTTTTTTAAAATAATTTAAAAACTGCACCCAAACAAACACAAAAAATGGTTAAACTAACAATCATTTCCAGTACTCTTTGGTTAGGCCAGCCTTACCAACCGCAAAACATTAATTACCTCCAGTTTTCCAATGTCACCATTTGTTTCTATATACAAGTTGGACATGTGGGAGTTTGTAGTCATATCTGAAATCAATTATTATCATAAAAGGAGGACAAAGAATTCATTGTACCTAGATGCTGCACATAAAATTTAAACACAGTCTTGATGCCATTAAATAAAGATAGACTAGCAGTCATTGCATTACTTAGGCAAACATTGTGCAAACTTTCATTGTGTATCTCAGGATAACTGACAAAATATGTCATTTCCGTCCAGTTTGCTATTTCCATGCAACGAATTAAATCAACTTCTGAAGCGGTCAAAATCGCCTTTACCATTAGTTTTCTGGCAAGCCTTAATCCAACGGTAAATGGTTTTAGATCTATATGCTCGTAATCGCACCACCTATTAGCATCACTAATCTCAAAACGTGAGTTTGGAATACCAATACAAAGTAATAAGAGTGTTGCCATTGCACATAGACTCTTCGGATCATCTTCATTTTTGTAAAGCACTTGCCCAGCACTTACAATTATATTATAGTCTCCGATTATTTGTCGGCATAATTCAATTAAGACATCCTTACTGTCTAGTTTTAAATACTCTGCCATTTTCTCACATGATCTAACGCAGACGACTGTATTTTTGTTGTTGCTGTACTCCTCAGTAAGTACTGGCATTAGCTTGCTGAGTAAATATTTTTTCACAGGCTTAATAAAATCCTTGCATATTACGTTCATCTTGAAACTTCTTTGAATGTGATAAACATTTCTTAGAAGTTGCAATGTATTACAGTGGTTTTGCTTTTTGAAACTCGACTCATTTCTTTGTAGTCTAACGAATATGGAACCTAAGATTTCGTAATAATTTTCTTGCACTGAGTCCAGCTTGTACTAAAAAGTAAATTGCTGTGTAAATAATATCACTAACGGATGTAAATATATACTACAGGTAGCTCAGCTCATCCCATGTTCTAAAGTGATTTGGATTTATGCGCCTGGTAACTCACCAGTCTTTTGTTTATATACATATTACATACATTACCTGAACATACAAAGTGATTCACAGATTTCTGGACTGATAATGAAATGGGTCATCACAATCACAGGTAATGTGTTGCAAACTAAACCTCAAGACCGAAATCGAATGGTGAGAACCCCCGAAAACATCAAGGGTGCATGGGTAAATACGCTGCAGAGCCGTTTGCATGCTGCTTCCTTTGAAATGCCTGAATCAGCGGCACATCGAATCTTGAAAAACGATTTATCATTTCACCCCTACAAAATCCAGGGTTGCCAAGAATTGTCAGCAGGGGATTACCAACAGCGAGTGAATTTTTCACAGCTGATTGATCTCATGGACAACAATGGCGAAATGATTTTGTTCATAAGCGATGAGGCTCATTTCCATCTCAGCAGTTCCGTCAACGTGTTGCAATTTCCATGTCACCGAGTATATTTTGTTGAAATTTTAAGCACAGATACTTCTGGTGAAGACAAATATATCGCATATACCTAGTGAAAATCAGTTGTGCGCATGCGCAGACCGCGCAATGGTAACTTTCTTATTTATGGAGGTATTTCTTTGAAATATTACCCAAAGATGCTTTTAGAGTAAGCAAACGTATCGCATATTGTAAACATCAGATTAATGTGCGCATGCGCAAGTTGCGCAATGTCAACTTTCTTATTTATTAATGTATTTTGTTGAAATTTTAACCACAGATATTTCTGGTGAAGGCAAACATACCGCATATAGTAAAAATCAAATGTGCGAATGCGCAGACTGCGCAATGGCAACTTTCTTATTTATGGAGATATTTTTTTGAAATTTTAACCAAAGTTGCTTCTAGTGTAAGCAAACGTATCGCATATTGTAAACATGAGATTAATGCGCCCATGCGCAGGATGCGTAATATCAACTGTTATTTATCGACATATCTTTTTGAAATTTTACTTAGATGCTTCTGTTAAAGGCAAGCATAACTGATATTGCAAAAATTAGATGTGCGCATGCGCAGTCAGTGCCAACTTCTTTATTTATCAAGATATTTCTTTGAAATTTTAACCATAGATATAGATGCCTCTAGTAAAGAAAATCACAGAGCACATAGCTATGCCCTTTTGGGAAGTACTGATCATCTATCTGTAGTATATTTACATCTGTGAATAACATTCTTACCTCATTATCAATTGCTGTTGAGGCATGCATAACTAATCTTCTGCACAATTTGCTTACATATTCTTCCGAATTACGGTCCAAGACCTCAAGTGCATTATAAAAATCGCTGAAAATACATTTACTATTATTGATTTATTTTATAAGATGCTTTACCCCTTTTTAATGAGATGATGAATAATCAAAACATCTGCTTCGAGCTTTGTTGTTGCAGAATCCTTACAAATTTCATAAATGTCATGCACCATCGAAGGCTCGTTACAGTACAAGATCCGATTGATAGCAAATAATATCTGAAAATCTTACTATAACGCAGAGGTGATTATCACTGTGACTTACAAATTTGGAGCTATCCTCATAAGGTTTCATGATACAGTACGGTTTCTTTCTCAAAATACTACTTTTTCGTTCCTCTTGGATTTTTCCAATGATCTGAGAGACTAATGGGTGATTATGACGAATTGAACTGGAAGCAATTTTTCGGATTTCTTCGCACCATGGGACATGTGCTTCTTTTATGACTATAATAACTGCATTTAATCTTTTCGTCAGAGACGTCAGGTATTCTAACATTATTGGAATAACTTTAATCCAGTATTCTTCCGGATATTTTACAAGATCCTTAAAAAATTTGGTGTGACATAAGAAGTAACATTATCTAACTAAGGAAAAAAACGCCATCTACCAATGCAAATTTCTTATGTAGTTATAATTGTTCTATATTTCTACAGTATTTACCTGTTTGATTTATTTTATTACATGGGAATATAAATCACAGTTGATTGAACCTGAATTATGTATAGTTGGCAACAATTGTCTTAGGACTTCGTATACTATTTGAACGCAGTAACAACAACTTCTATAGTTCATCATTTGCTTTGTGTGAACCATATCTTCTGCATTAGTGTTACGTTCCCGCCTATATTTTTGGTCAAGGTCTCCAATGTATTTTGCAAGACCCATTCAACTGATGCCAGCCATGAGCACTATTGATGCACCGTTTTTGTTAATGCTTATAATAGTTAGCTAGGTACTAACTTCTTGAACCTCCAGCAATCATACTGAACAATTAAACCACATTGAGAACAGAACTGAAGGACTCTTTTAACATGTGAAAAAATTAAAGTAACATCAGTACATGACGACCCTTTGGGTTGAAAAATTAAGAGACATGGTAGAAGCCAATCTTTTTCATCTTCAAAAATTAATTAAAATCACTACCTCAATTATGTCTCCAAAAACATCATTTTGGTGGGGCTGAACAAAGTTTTCAATAAATTGAGTTAAAAACGTTTCATTCTTAGCAAAAGAAATCAACAATCCTGGAAATAAGGTCTTCATATCCTGTAACAATAAACATAAGTTTTTGTAAAAAAAAATTGATGATAAAGTATCTAAAAATAGTTGGAAACAAGAAACAACCATACACATAAAAACAATGAGGAGCTTCATTAATGCAATAACAAAAATAATAAGTAAAAACTAACCTGCTGCAAATGTTGCAGTGGAATCACTATCCTATGTTCAGTTTTCAACACTTCTAATTTTTTGAGAGTATCAATAATGTTCTCCAAGTCTTGTAAAAGATCCGAATCAATCATGGAACATTGTTGAAAGTCAAGTTGGTGAATAGAGTCAAGTTTAAGCAACACAACCATTTGGTTTAAGAACGTTAGTGCATTCTTGGGAAATGCATCGAAATAGGTTTTCTCTATGTAATACACATTGCTTATTATCCACTGTATGAATGTGGTTACCGATGAAGGTAGATAGCTTATACTTAAAGGAACAAAGGCACTTAAAAAAGATTCTTGATCTCCGAGAGCAAGCTGAAAGAGATATATTAAAAGAGCACATGACATAAATGCCACACCTTATTGACGTTATCCAATATTGTAGCAATATCTGTTTGATTTAATTTCTCTACAGTTGCAGCATCTAGTCGATTATATAAAATCTTAAATTCCTCGATTTGACCCTAAAAAACAATGTATGTACAAAGTATGTCAAAAAATCATTACCTCTTCTAGTAAAATGCGTAGTTGGCTAAGCAGATCACATATTGAGAAATGATTCCAATCTTCAGATGAACTCTCTAAGTAACCGGCATTTACAAGCATAAGAAATGTATGAAATCTGAACATGAGCTCTGGGCCAATATTCTCCCATTGTTCGCTATCCTATAATTTGACAAGAAAATCAGAACCATTAAGCACTACCAACTTACTGCACTCAATTCAGAGGGTGACACAGAGTTCATGTATCGCAAAATTCGTTCCACATCTTTCAGATTACTGCAGGACGAATGGGTGTTTAAGCAGCTTGAAATTTTGAACTCGTCATCAGAAATGCCATTTAAAATCTCAAGTAACTCAGTAACGTCCGTTTCATTACATTCATACTTATCCACTATCAATCGAGCCTTTGCTTTTTGAATCTCCGTCAAGTCCAGGCTAAACATTTTTGCAAACTGCTCAGCTTCCTTGAACTTCTGCCTGCGCAACAATCGTTGAAGACGATATTCGGGAGCTGTTTCGGAAATAATTTGAAATCGTAGCTCTTTAATGGCCTCACCGGCTCTTATTTCTGAGATGTACATTATTTCATCATGAATATGCTCTGGTACGATGAAATGTATTCCACTGGATAGTCTTAGGGAGAATACGGTTTTATATTCTGAAACAATATTGTCAACTTGCACGGTAAAGAAATGTAATCTATTTACCTGGATATGACATTAGCGTGATATCTGAGCTTCCTATTTCGTCCTTTTTGGTCACTGCTAAAATTTGCACGTGATTATTGTCGTATATTAAGAGCATATCATCAAATAAGATTTTAATTTTTGTGGTGAGCCTTAATCCAGTTTTCGTACACACACTCATTAATCTTCCATCATCTGTTAATCCTAAGCAGAATCTACAAATTGAAATTACACTAAAACACACTCCAACTAAAGTTACAACAAACCGTGTATTGCACAGATAAATTTTCTTTAAACCTTTTGTATTGAATGAAGTAAACGTTGCCATTTCCAAGTTGCAAATAAATACATGTTCTAAGTTTGTGCAGCACATTATTGGATATAATAGATCAGCACTCAAGATTGGCTTGCTTAAATCCATGACAAGATGATCGGTGTATTTATAATCACTACAATCACTACTGGTGTCTTCCAAACGTGAATGTGTAATTCTGTAAAGAAATTAATATTACATGACCAAGTGAATTACTAGCACACTTATTGACCAAGTAAACTCAATTTTTTATTCCTTGAGGAACGTTTAGTGCACCAAGAGGGATAGCGCCAGTGGTAAAGCACTTGAAGCATGACATTGCAACCATCAACTTCAATAGAAATGAACTCTTGAGTCGACCCATCGTATGTCCCACCACCACCTCTTCGAAGTCAAAACCAAAATGAACAAATTAAAAGCCAGAATTCTTCTTAACAACGCCGATATCACTATTCTTAAAACCGCCAAAGAAAAACTTCTGAATCCAGTGAGAATCGAATCCATTATCAAAGTATCGATAGCTTATGCCTCAACTGCGGAAGGCCAAACCATCGCTCAAAAGACTGTACAATTGAAAGGGAAAGACTCAAATGCAAGAAGATTGGACAAATAACTAAGGTCTGCATGATAATGCAAAACCATAAAAATTACAGCACATCGACTCAGTATCTCCAGGATGAAGTCTGAAATCAAGAATATGGAGTTTACCATCTATTGAATATTTGAGATAACACCTCACCAAGATAAGTATACAGTTACTGTTAAAATTAATTAAAAGCCCCAACAATTTGAAGTAAACTCGGGTGCAAAATTCACTTTGTCAGGGGAGAACGATTAGAATGCATTAAAATGAAACACCAAAATTCAATCAACGCTTAAAATTTTGGCGCGCCGCAACTGCATCCAAGTACTGACAGCGATGAAGACAAGAAACATTAATCTAGGGTAATAATAATACTCAGTGGTTGCAGTTTAGAGTGATTTTCGCAATCATTTCAACATTGGCCGTTCGTGTAGCTGCTGATGTTCTTTTCATCGTCCGTGGTTCGAAAACTCCTACCCCATTTCATAATCGTTGGTTGAGAAGGTACAGCTCCATACCGGCCAACCTTCAAATAATCAAGCTGAGCCGCAACCACCGAGTCTTATTTCTAACATACGAATCGTAGGTAAACATGCATTGTTCAACTGGCTCCATTGCAACTGAGACAACTAAATGGCCACTCCTTAGAGGTGAATGATCACTGCTCCATCACTCCACGAACCGCCAAGGATCAGTACAGTCCCATCAAAAAAGTAAATACTTCTCGTGGTTACCCTGTGCAATGGTTTCTTTTCAATTAGTGCAGCATTATTTGTCAGCTCCTCCAGTAGCGTCGCCAGTGAGTAATTTTTTAGTGTTACGTGTTAGTTACGAAAGCACATAATTAACATTTGAAGACTTTTATATGTGTTGAACTACTTTTGTGGCAATGGTCCTAGAGTCCTGAAATTTTTTGCCCATACCCTAAAGGTGTGCCAGACAGGCATCAAATTTCCCTGCCGGAGGGGGGCATGAATTATTTCCTTAGATGCAGTTTTTGAAAGTAAACTTTTAACTTACTTTAAACCTCTCGCCAGGAAAGATTGCCGGTCATAGAACACTTGATCCCGATCTACAATCTATGTTTTTCCAAACGTGTGAGCGACTTCCTGGGTAGTATCGTGTCAATGTTGAACAAAAAGACTTTTCGTTCAACATTGGCACGATCCTATTCCGGAAGTCGCCCGCATCTTAAGAAAAACATAGATTGTAAATCGACACAAGGTGTGCTGTGACCGGCAATCTTTCCTGGCGAGAGTTATACATAACTTTTGCATGCGATAACCAATTGGTCTCAGATTTTGCATACGCTGGCTTAGTAAAACAGAAATTTTTGAAAATGTTGAGGGAGGGGGGTCAACACATTCCACCCTTCTACACGCTAATTGTATATATTGTATATATAATAAATAAATAAATAAAATAAACAATCTGTTCTTGAGATATAACCCGAAACAGTTCCAGAAAAAAGGAAGTTATATATTAGGTACCCAATGTCTCCACAATATGACAGTGGATGCATGTGATGAACATTCGTCCAGGACGCGTATTGCCAATGTATTGCACAGCACAGAGCGGTCCATTTTCTGCAGTGCTCAATGCTTTGGCGATGGTATACGCAATAGGTAGTCTGCCAATCCATTGCTCGCTACAGATCACATTATAATGACATTAAGTACTCTGAAATGCACAATGTTTTGCAGTACCGAATCACCCGAGGTGACGCCATTCTATTAGCGGGCTCAGTCAGCTAATTAGTTTTATGGAAACAAGGTCTGGTCTTTGCGGAAGAAAACAACGAAAAATTAAAGTTCAGCCAACATCATTATCCCGCCGTAAATCTAGAGGTTTACCATCAAGTGGTAGAGTGCAAGCTGGAAGACCTTCCAATAAGGAGCGCGTTAAACGCAAACATAATATTAGTTTAAATATTTCACAAAATGAACGCCAAATTACATTAGATTTTATTTTTAAAAGAGTAAATTTGTAGCTTAGAATAAATAAAAATGAAACAAATTAAAATTAAATATTGTCGTTTCCGAGCAGTTTTTTTAAAATTATTTGATGTACTGAAATAAAAATAAAACTGGAATAAATCAAGTTACAAATTCACTAAAACACTAAAATCATAAAAATAAAAAAAATCTTAGGTCACTATATTTTTGATTTAATTCCTACACAAGTTTTACATTATGCATAATGAACGATAGAGATATGGTTGGAGCCGACAACGAAACTGAGTTTAGACATACATTCGCATGCACTACAAAATACTGTATACATTAAGCACCGTCATTATAGTGTGATCTGTAGCGAACGATGGATTAGCAGACTACCTATTGGGTATACCATCGCCAAAGCATTGAGCACTGCAGAAAATGGACCGCTCTGTGCTGTACAATACATTGGCAATACGCGTCCAGGACTCAATAAAAAATATAACTCAGTGACATGGAAATTGCAACACCAAGGAGTTGATTAAAATTTAAAAGAAAAAGGATGAAATATAAACATATTTTTATTAATAATAATAGTAGTCTCTCCCTATTGGTTACGCACTCCCTCACGCTTTGTAGCATCGATTTTAGCAGACTGCCGATTTCCTCTTGAGGTATTGTGTCCCAAGCAACTGAAGCAACTTGTAATTCATTGTGTAGAGCTTGCAGCGTCTGCGGAGGATGCGGTAAGTTCATCAGTCTTCTCTTCATAATGTCCCAAGCTTGCTCGATAGGCAATATACTGGGAGATCTGGGTGGCTATGGCAAGAAATTGACATTATCATGTGCAAATAAGTCCATAGAACGTCTTTCAATATGGGGATGGGCATTATTCTGCTGGAAAGGTGCGTCTTCCAACTGGTGAAGAAATGGAAGAATATCAGGTTCTATCACGTTATCCACATATCGCTGGGGAGTCATATTACCTTGAATGAATAACAAACGAGCCCTACTCCCATAAGTTATAGTACCCCATACCATAGTCCCCCATAGTGCACATGCCTCATAACAGACAATTCAACATTGCGACGTTCCCCACGTCTTCGGATGCCCTTCATACGGCCATCATGCATACCCAAACAAAATCGGGATTCATCACTGAACACCACTCAATGCCACTCTAGGTTCCAGTGCAGTCGCAACCTACACCACTCCAAACGCTGCTGGCGGTGTTGAGGTGTTAATGGTAACAAAAGATGTGGCCGATAGGATTGCAAGTCTTAAGCTCTGATTCTGCGGTAAACCGTTCGAAGTGTTACAGGACGACCTTCGTTAGCTAACAATTAATCGGCAATTGACCTGGTACTAGAGAATCGGTCTCTTGTTGCCATAAGTCAGATGGCGATCCCACACTTCAATTGTTCTTTTTCGCCCCCCCCCTTTCCTGCCCCCTCCCTTTCCTCTCTACGACGATCCTGCCCCTTCCCAAATCCAGGCCCGATTGCAGCGAATCATGGTGGATTGGCTTCGGTTAAGGTAACTTGCAATTTTTGTGAACGAAAAACCACCTCCGCCCAAACCAACAATACGACACCTGTCGACTTCTCTTAATTCGTGGCACCCGGAAGATGACTGGTTGACTATAAAAATTACAATTGTCAAGGAACATTATGGTGAGTTCTACTAGAAGATAATGCTCATTCTATAAATAATATTCATGGATGTAGATATCTAGCTACTTTCCTTTTTATAACTGATTATGGCAGAAGTTTCGAATTTATATTTTAATTATCTTGATTCAAGTGCAATTATTTTTTACACTGATACTACTACAGCCTTAAAGTGTGTGATGTTTTTTTGTACTATGTTTAAATAATTTCATGCTCTTGCTAATTAAAGGGGTCAGTTCTGTTAGATTTTTTTTATAATGGCCCGGCAGTTTGTCTTTGGATGAACGTGTACTAAACAATACCGAATTGATACCTTATATCCGCAAATTTGTCACAAACTTTGTAAAATTAAGTTTGATTACATTTCAGTATCTTTTGAACGAGGTATGACGGACGTCATCAGATTTCAAAAAGGTGCACGATCGATCAGTGCTTCTGAAACGGAAGAAAGGGGTGCTGGCCGTAGAGTTCTGCGCACGAAGAGGCGATCATCATCGTCAGCAGAGAGCACTGAGAGGTCATATCCGCCCACCCACCAAAATAGCAAGAAATTCACCTAGGAAATCTCCTAGAAATCAAGGCTTTAAAAGAAACCTACTTATACAATCTACCTACCCTTCAGTGACACCTCATTCTTTGGGACCCTCCACCTCAACAGCACCCTCAACATCAATAAGGGCATTACCATCAGCACCATATAAAAGTGTGTGATATTTCAAAAAAATCACACTTTTGTGTATCGGATAAACCAGTGACTCTGGAAACATTGGCGCTTGGAGTTTGCCACTTATCGAGTAAGTCTTAAAAACTAATGAATACAATAAAAATTAATTTTTTTATTTTTAGAATCTGTACAACAGTTGAGTGGCAGGCTGAAAGAATTCCGTATGGAAATTGAAAGTAAGGTTTTAGATAAGGACAAGACCCAGCAAAATTTGGAGGAAACAGAAGAGGAAGAATGTGTATTTCAATTACCACTAAAAAAGATAGAAGATTTACGAGTCTTTGAAGAGAAGCTCAAAGAAAAGGAATTTTTGGGAAATATTGTATGTATATATTACAATTAATGGGTACGTTACGCTAATAAGCCCCCCAGGTATGATCATGAACATGCTGGAACCACTAAATGTAGTTATTCGTGAAGTCTCAGATGGATTTGCTCCACCTGAAAACTTTGAACGCCCTTCATTACAAAACTTGTGTTTGTTTTTCTTTCGCGGTTCTCAAGTTATCAGGGGATTTAATTTAATCATTATTGCGACATTTCATAAACAAATTCAACAGAACTAACAACTAATGTTTTTTAAAACAGCTAAAAATTTTGTCGCAAAACGACGCAAAAACGAATGTCTCAAAGACTGCCCGAAGTACCCTCCAGCGATTAATGGACAATTCTTTGGCGCAAAAATTTAGCTGGAAGGGTCAACAAAGAAAGGACCAAGTGGAGAGCAAAGAATGTTTTTGGAAGCTCCTCATGTGTGATCTCATATACAGTAAGTTTTTTTTTATTTTTTACAACGTACCATTGTTAAAAGTGACAATCAAGTGTTAATTGCCATTCCTTTTTCAGAGTGTGTAAAAGTTATTTGGCCAAAAGAAAACAATTTAAAGAAAAAAATAGAAGCCACGTTGTCCACCTTTCTTGCACAACAAGGATCCTTATATTTAAAAAGGTAATTATATTTAATTTAAATATTAAAATTCTTGTAGTACTTTATGTATTTTATAACTTCTTGGTTTAATGTGGTGAGAATTTCTTTTCATTCAACATACATATCAACAAAACTGTTGTACCCAAACTTTTAGAAGATTTACTTGAAAGTTTGCTCTCTTGTGTTATAGTTGCAAAAATTGGTAGATTGTAATTTTATGAGCAGTAAACCTAATCAAGATTCTTGCTAAGTGTAGAAAGTGAAACACAATAATAACCGAATATTTGATTATAGAACTAAACAGTTTTCTCTTGTTGTTAGGTCAAGCATTACAATGGAGCCTAGCAAAGAAGACGTTGAATTAGAATAAGGAGAATGCATGTATTATTTTTATTTTGTTGTTATATTTTATCAATTAATATTAGTATTTTGTATGTATTTATTTCATATTTTTAAGCAATTAATATCTATATTTTTAATATTTTGTACATATTTTGTAAATATTTTAAATGTATTTTGTTTATATTTGATTATAAAATAATATTTACTTTTTTCTTATTTAATAAATGTTTTAAATGTCTTTTGAATCTATTTAATATCTTTTTTATATGAGAAAAATATTATATTAATAGAACAAAAAGGTTTACTCAGAATGTATTAAATATATACTTTATACATTTTTAACAATATATGCAATATCTATTAAATATATTATGTGTGCTACTTGGGATAGTGTATCCAGCGCCCTTAAGACACCAATTAAAACAAAAGCAATCTATACAGCCGCCCATTGTGTTGAAGTAATGGATAATAATAATGTCGCTGTACGTGAAGCATTGAAGAAAGACTTGAAGACATTTATCAATTTGTCCAAAATAAATTTAAAATCGAATGAGAAGTCCAGACCACCTTGCTTTGATGGTCTTATTCAAACTATTATTAACGATATGATTCAAATGTATAATGAACTGAAAAGTTATAGTGGTCAAGAAAAACAAGACGAAATAGATTTTGTGATGACTGGTAGATTAAATCAGGACACCATTGACAACAGCAATGAAACAAAAAGGAGGCTGTAATAGAAATCTGAGTGCACGAGAATTTAAATATTCTTTCCGTTCAATGTTCATATATGTATTACACCAGCATTAATGGAATCAGGTGATACTGCCACCTGTGAACCGGACTGGGCAACACAGATCTAGATAAATTTAATTGTGATACATGCAATAAGATGCTTTTGACAAACAATATGCTCGAAGATAGAGAAAAACTTCTAATTTTGGAAAAAACTATGGGTTCCAAAATCATTTTCCGTTAAAAGCACCCTCTAAAACAATGCAATTGTTTTGTGAAATTGCTTTGAAACAGTTTAACAAGTACTTACATCGAAAAGTGCGCATGATCATTAAGTTGCTACAAAATTGTGAAGACTTCAATAGTAAGGATTTAATTCATCGAATTGACAGACTATTGACAGAATTAAAGCACCAAATTGGGATGAGAAGGAAACCATAGATGATGAATTAGACGAAGGCCATTTACATCTATCAGCAACGGACCACGACCAAGGCGATTACGCTATATTTAATATGAATGAGTTTGTTAATCAAAATTAAGAGACTTTGGAATTAAACTTTTCTACCAAAATTACAGGATATATTATCGAAAGCGACCCGTACCTACGTAAACATTCAGTTACATAAAGATGAATGTGTCATAATTAGAAAGCCATCATAGTGTTGGCTGTTGGATGATTCCAATGGAAGGATCAGCACCGTTTGTCTACGACAGTTTATTATAAAGTCAGAAAATAAAATGAGAAAAACCAAACAACAAATTGGAGAATTTCCATAAAGATCCGCTGATATCCAGAGGATGTCCAAAGATGTCCTGTGAGTATATCAAAGGGGTGTATGGAGTACAAAATTTCATCTACGATTTCCCCCTCGGCGAACGCTATGCTATATGGCACACAACTCTAGGGATGTACTAAGGACCGCATTCAAACATTCCAAAGTGAAGCTCTCCATTAACATAGTTGGTACACCGTGGTTTGAACTATGAAAAGTGTTGCAAAGTTACACCGCTCTACTTTCAATAATGCTCAATGTGGTAATATAGAAACACATTATTTATTGCCTCATTCTAATCTAGTTTGTAATGTTATTTTAATGTCATTTCCTATATTGTCATTGCCAATAATTTTGTTGAATAAAACCGTTTATTCTAAAGGTTTTATCTATATCAATTTATTCAACAAAATAAAATAATGGAAAAGTTTCTGAAACCCATTCGATTGGATATTGATCCATCAGTTAGTTCCGCCTCCAAGGAATGGGAGCACTGGCTCCGAACCTTTGAGAACTTCCTCTTGGCATATACACCGACCGAAGAAGAAGATTTGCTTCTTTTTGCACCCAGTAAGTTGAATTTGCTAATCAATCATGTGTCTTCAAGGGTATACTCATATATCAGTGAGTGTTCAACTTATGACGCTGCTATCAGCGTACTAAATACGATTTTTATCAAACCTAAGAATATTATCTACACTAGGCACATGCTAGCTACTAGAAAGCAACTTAATGAGGAAAATATCGATGCATACATACAGGCCTTAAAACTATTATCTAGAGAATGCCAGTTTCAAAGCGTGGACGCCGAAACTAATCGATCTGACAATATACGTGACGCATTTATTTCGGGAATCCAGTCAAATAAGATAAGACAGCGATTACTCGAGAATCTGACGTTAACCCTCGATGAAGCGTACAATCAAGCATTATCCTTAGAGATGGCAGAGATTAATTCCCAACAATACAACGTTATTGGCTTAAACGCTGTTCAACAACTTGGAGGAGGAGTATCACAGCCTGAAGATCAGTGCGAGGAACATACCGTCGCAGCTTGGCCCTCTTACAAGAGCTCTTACAAAAATAAACGAAAATGTTTCTTTTGCGGAAGTGGACGCATTCATCACCGAAAGGAGTGTCCTGCTGTCAACCAATCCTGTCAACTTTGTGATAAGAAGGGACATTTCGCGATAGTGTGCCGCAGTAATAAGCCAAATAATGCTGCAGTTTTGGAACGAGGAGAAAATACTTCAGCATGTATAGGTATTGTAGCAGCTTCTCCCAGCTCTTTAAAGAAAGCAACTGTAATAGCATATATTCAAGGAGTCCGAGCTGAAGCACTGATTGATACAGGTAGTAGTTTGAGTTTCATAGATGAATCGTATTTTAATTTGTTACGACTTAAAAAGAAACCTAGTAACCAATGTATTTCAATGGCTTCAACCTCTCTAACATCACAAGTTGCAGGAGAAACCTGGGTATCTGCTAAAGTCGGCCAGTACGATTATCAAAATTTACATTTACTGATAGTGAAGGATTTGTGCGCTGATTTAATTATAGGTCACGATATTCTTAAAAAGCATTCTTCTCTTGAATTAAATTTTGGTGGAACGAAAGAACCTATCAAAGTGTGTGGAGTTGCGGCAGCTTCTGTACCTGCGGTACCCTTATTTTCAAATATTTCTTCTGATTGCAAACCTAATATTGCTATAAAGTCTCGAAGGTATAGCGAAGATGACAAGAAATTTATAAAAGAAGAAATACGAAAACTGTTGATGGAAGGGATCATCGAAAAAAGCACCTCTCCCTGGAGAGCTCAAGTTTTAATTACGAAGAATGCAACTCATAAAAACCGTCTTGTAATCGATTATTCACAGACAATAAATAGGTATACGCTGCTGGACGCATATCCTCTTCCAAATATGGAAGAATTAGTATCTAATATATCGAATTATTCTATATTTAGTGCAATCGATCTGCAAAGTGCTTACCATCAGATCCCAATCTTATCCGAAGAACGACTATATACTGTTTTCGAAGCGCACGGAAACCTCTATCAATTTCGCCGAATTCCGTTTGGTGTAACTAATGGAGTGTCAAGTTTTCAAGGAGTTCTTGATTGGATCATTAGAGAGGAAGAATTGGAGGGAACATACGTCTATTTGGATGATATAACCATTTGCGGCAAAACTTTACAGGAGCATGACAAGAATCTCGAGAAATTTATGGCAGCCGCTTCCAAATATGGGCTGACTATTAACAAAGAAAAAAGTAAGTTCTCTCAAAATGCAATTAATATCCTGGGTTATCATATAAAGGATCATGTAATCAGACCGGATCCCGACCGCCTTCGACCACTTATTAGTATGCCGCCGCCCCATGATTTACCTTCATTACGAAGAGTTATGGGTTTGTTTGCCCACTATAGCAAATGGATACCAAGATTTTCGGAAAAAGTTCACGCCTTATCAAACACAAAGAATTTTCCATTAGGGAACGAACTTGTACAACGCTTTGAAGAGCTCAAATCTGATATTGCAAAATCAGCTATTAACGCTATAGATCATAACGTGCAGTTCACTGTCGAAACAGATGCTTCGGATCATTCCATAGCGGCAACCTTATCCCAGGCTAACCGACCGGTTGCATTTTTCTCAAGAACACTAAATAAAAGTGAACACAACCACGCTGCTATAGAAAAAGAGGCATATGCAATTGTCGAATCGTTAAAGAAATGGCGTCATTTCCTCATTGGCAAACCATTTCGTCTTATTACTGATCAACGATCTGTATCCTTCATGTTTAATAATAAACTATCAAGTAAAATTAAAAACGAGAAAATACAGCGCTGGCGTCTGGAATTAGCGCCATTCAAGTATGATATTGTGTACCGACCAGGAAAGCAGAATGATGTTGCAGATGCATTGTCGCGTGTTTGTGCTAATATGCAGACTCGCTCTGATAAACTCATTTCTTTACATGACGCATTATGCCATCCTGGTGTTTCGAGAATGACACATTGGGTGAGATCGAAAAATTTGCCTTTTTCTGTAGAAGAAATCAGGAAAACGACTAATTCATGTCGCGTCTGTTCAGAAATAAAACCTAAATATTTTAGGTCTGCTACGCCTGGTCCTGGTTTGGTAAAAGCTACCTCGCCATTTGAAAGATTAAGTATTGATTTTAAAGGACCAGTTCCTTCTAATACGAAGAATAAGTATATACTCACTATTATCGATGAATATTCACGTTTCCCATTTGCCTTCCCATGCGCTGACATGAGCTCTAAGACAGTAATCAAATGTCTTAATGACATATTTATGCTATTTGGTATGCCGTCTTATCTTCATTCAGATAGAGGGACTTCATTCGTTTCTTCGGAGGTAAAAGATTTTCTAAATTCACGAGGAATAGCTACAAGTAGGACTACCCCGTACAATCCTCGGGGAAACGGTCAAGTTGAACGATTAAACGGAACCCTTTGGAAGACAATCCTGTTGGCATTACGATCAAAGAACTTATCAGTAGATAATTGGGAAAAAGTATTATCACAAGCTTTACATTCGATACGATCCCTTCTGTGCACAGCTACAAATTGTTCGCCGCATGAGAGGATGTTTAAACATACAAGAAGATCTTCTAATGGGGTCTCGCTACCAACATGGTTGACGAATTCGGAACAAGTTCTAATGCAGAAATTCAATCGCTCCAATAAATACCAACCACTTGTGGAGGAAGTCACACTGCTTCATGTAAACCCCGATTACTCTTATGTTCGCCTTGCAGATAGTCGTGAATCGACTGTTTCAAATCGTCACTTAGCACCATTGAATCAAGAAGGTGAAAGAATTCCGGATATGATCAACATAGAACAGCCAGAAACTTCTGATTCAGACCAATCACCTGTAGAGCAAGTTGGCGAACCAAGATCGTTTTTGGATTCAGAAAGTGAAAGAATAGAACAGCCAGTAACTACTGATTCAGACTAATCGGCTGCAGAGCAAATTGAATCACCATCGAATTTTATTGACGAAGCGATTTCACGAAGATCAGTTAGGGAACGTAGGCTCCCAATCCGTTACAATGATTATATTTTAAAATGATGTGTGGATGAATGTGGTAATATAGAAACACATTATTTATTGCCTCATTCTAATCTAGTTTGTAATGTTATTTTAATGTCATTTCCTATATTGTCATTGCCAATAATTTTGTTGAATAAAACCGTTTATTCTAAAGGTTTTATCTATATCACTCAAGCTGACGACAAGTGTTTAAAAATGATCGTGTCATTTTTAAAAATTCTCGGTCGTGACCAGCTTTTCCTCCAACAATATTATCCTAAATGTTAACAGTAAAACTAAAAGTTTTTGAAGCTCTTCAGTAAAAAACGGTAAAAACAGACCCAATTGTCTCGAAATATTACAAAAAAACTATTCAAAAATCAAAAAAATATGCTACTTGTACATTTTGTGAGCCATGCACCAAGAATCATTAAACATTTGCTTAGTGTACAAAATGCCCTGAAACAATCAAAAAATTATTCGTCAACAGCAAATCCTCAGGCAGTAAAAATAGGAGACAGGTAAGATGAACCAAAATTAATTTTGTTGTATGGCTGCTTATTTTGGTATTTGTTCATTAACGACCACCAAATTATATCTGGGAATTCTTCTACCATTTCAATGAAAAGAGATTCTGAAGCTGTAATTAGTAGAACATCATCTTCCGGTATTAAGCAAAGTTCCAAGTTTTGTAAATCGACCGAAGGCAACATCAAAGCTTTCCAATTTTTTTGATTTGATGGATACTGAACAACAGATATTGTTAACACGAGTTTGCTTTGTATGGTGGAGACATTTCATTCACATTTAGCGAAAATGATTACTTCCTTATATTTTTGAGACAATTGCGGCCTTGTTTCCAGCCACCCTCGAGAATCAGTTGATAAAAATACAAAAATAAATAGTGCAAACGATAATATATGTACATTTTTCAGAAAAAGAAGATGAATTACAAAGTATTGTATTGAAAAGAGAGGCATTCATTATACAGCCACTGCATTTTGCAGCATACATTTTAAATCCGAAACTAAAGGAACGTAAATTAACTGATTCTCAAAAAAGTCTGACATTGGAGTGCATTATTACAATTGGCACAGATCTACACATACACAGATTGCTAACCTTATGCATTTTTTGGGAAACAAATTTAGGTATACTTAAAAGCGCCCTCTATTGCGGAGCAGTATAAACATGTACCGTTTAAAACTGTAATATGACTCTTATGGATTTATGCATTAGATGTCGCTGCAATAATTTGAAGCGGTAAAGTGTGCATAATTCGAATTCGTTACTCGTTATTTTTAGCATTTGATATTTGTAATCGGTGAATTTATTTTGTGATTTGTTTCGGACTAGTTGTTTCAGTTTGTTATTGTTTAATTAATTTGTTGCTTGCGCGCCTTTCGTTTATAAGTTTCTGCATCTATCTATACTGACGATTGTTGTATCTTACCTATTGGAATAGTCTTTGAGGTAGGTAAGTACCTATAGTAACATTAATTAATTTAAATTAATTAATGGTCAGGTACTATTTAAAGCTACCTGCCGCCCCGCCAAGCGATTGTGCAAATATTTCTTCCAACTATAAACGGTTTTTCCGTTCACCGTTTCACTCTTGTCACTTCACTAAGCTGCATTATCTGCGTAGGCACGTGCAGGCAATGTAATTTGATCTCCAAAGACTTTTGATGTGGAAATATTAAAGCACCTATTTAGATTCTTGTTACCATGCCTGCGAGAAGAGGTTCAAAGCGATCCTACTTTGGGTGCCCTTCTACTTGGAAGATTTCCCCAAAAATGAATCTATCATGCGAGAATAGCGGGAATAGTATGCTGTTTGCTCTTCAACATGAAGAATTAAGAAATAAATGTATATGCGAAAAACATTTTTATCATGGGGCTTTATCAAATAGCACCCTCCACAGAACCAGGTTGAATCCAAATGTAATTCCTGTGGCGCACAATAGAGAAGATCTTGTTGTTAACTTTCCCGCCCAATCGTACAAACTATAGCTGCTTCTTCGAGCATAAACAAACGCCATACACCAGAACCTCTCCAAACATCGTGTTCATCAACGTCCTCGTCGGTACAGCGCAATTTGGATATCATATATGTATATATACGTATTCTAAATCTTATCGGCGTGGTAAAGAGTGTAAAGTTAATTATGGCAGAGATATACATAGTTTTTAAGTATACCTTTGCGGTTAGGAATCTGTCAAGACTTTTAAAGCCGCAAATAGTTTCCGCCAACTTCAAAAAACCTTCACGATTCTTTAAGAACCTGCCCTATGTTACCTCCTATCATATCATATCACTGTAATAATACGAATATTAAGGAATTCGAATTGTGCAAACTTTAGCGCTTTAATTTTGTTTCAACGACATCTAACGCATAAATCCATAAGCGTCATATTACAGTTTTAAACGTTACATGTTTATACTGCTCCGCAATAGAGGGCGCTTTTAAGTATACCTAAATTTGTTTCCCAAAAAATGCATAAGGTTAGCAATCTGTGTATGTGTAGATCTGTGCAATTGGTAATGGTATGAATATTGATGAGGAAGAAATAATACGAGACTATGTTAACTACAACAATAACCTAGAAGACGACTGTGAACTGTGATGATGGAGTCACATATGGAAAGCAGCTAGTTGTTGCAACCCCATAGCTTGGTGGAAGGAAAGCAATAAGGGAGGAAAACAGGGAAAATAAAAAAAAAAGCTGGAAGAAAGTAAAACTAGAAAGAAAAAGACTAAAAAACAAGAATCAGATGAGTCAAATCAATAAGATCAAATTCCTGAATAGGTACGCCAAATTAGATGATTCCATTTGGAAAGTAGAAATCAAGGATGTAGCTGAAGAAAAAGAAAACATAAAGCCGATTGCTATAATTAGTCAGCTAAAAAGTGGATATTACGTTTTGGTTTCTTTTATGGGAGGAAAACGAAATGCGCAGAGATCTATGTATGCATCATTCAAGAGATCATTAATCAGGATAATATTGGCGTTATGGCTTTAAATTGCATGGGCAATAATACAACTACATTAATTGTTGCTAATGAAAAGGATATTTCTCGTATATCTTTGAAACAAATCTCAAATTACTGGAATTTTGGATAATCCAAAGATAGTTACAATGGGAGAAAGATTAAGATATTTTAAGTTACCTATTACCAGTCTACAGGAAAAGAAAAAACTTTTTTAGTAAAATCTAATTACTTAGGACTTAAGTTTACTGTGTTTTTGATTATGTTAATTAGGCTTGCCAGACTGCCTCATTCAAATGCAATTAATGAACGAATGTTCAGTTTGATGTTTCAAGCTTGGGGAAAAGATAGAAGCCAATTATCTTTGAAAACCATTGAAGCCGATATCATGGTGAAACATAATTATGGAAAAACTTGCAAAGGATTCTATAACTATGTCTTAGAAAATGAAAAATTACTAAACACTATCACATCCGATGAAAAATACGTAGAATAATGTTTTAATAGATATAAGTATATATATGTATTATAATATACAGGGTGATTCCTATAGTACCTGCCACCGTTTGGGAGCGTATAGGGGGTGCCTAGGGGAGTATTTTGATATAGGACACTTGGGGTCGGAAATCTAAAATAAGGGCGCCAGAACCAAATTTATCTTCTGGAATTTCACGCCTGTATGTAGGCAACCCAACCGACCGACGTTTCGCGCGGAGCGATGCAGAGCGAGTTAGCGCGAGGAAGCGACATGGGAGGGAAGGAGGGAAAACGACAGTCAAAAGCAATAACGTTTACAAGTGTTCAACGTGGCCACCGTTGTTCTCAATGCACTTCCTACATCTAGCCAACTATTATTATACTATTGCCATAGTGTTTATTCACTTGATACGCGTCGTTGCAGACGGGATTTCGTGGGTTTAAACAAAATTCTGATCAAGTGTCAGCCACACATCGCCGCCTGAGATCGCTCCGTGTGCACCGCCGGCCGGTTGGGTTGCCTACCTACAGGCGCGAAATTCCAGAAGGTAAATTTGGCTCTGGCACCCTTATTTTAGATTTCCGACCCCAAGTGTCCTATATCAAAATACTCCCCTACGCACCACCTACACGCTCCCAAACGGTGGCAGGTACTATAGGAATCACCCTGTATGTATAACAGATGTTTTTGCACTTCAGAGACGAGCTGTAAGGATACTTGACTCTGTACCCTATAGAGACGAATGCAGGAAATCATTCCGTTCGCTTAAAATATTAACGCTGCCATCCATATACGTGTTGGAATGTATTTTTTATTATACCTGAATCACAATCTCTGTTTTAAACACTCAAATGCGTGCGAAAAAGGGCCTTTAAAACACACGTGCTTTAAAGTTGCTAAGTAACGATACTTCAAGTGTGACTTTTGAAACTGTCATCTGGATGCAATAAAAATAGTATATTAAGTATGGAGAACGGTAAGGGATTTTTACCGTTCGAAGACAATTGTTTGGAGGAGGAGCGAAGCGACGACTCCAATTATTGTCTGAGAACGGTAACCCTTAACGTTCGACGTGCTTATAACATTTTTTGCGCGATCGAAATTAAATTTATGCAACCAATATAAATATGCACTAAGAAATTAACGAGCAGAATAAATCGAAATGATCGAAGTGGTATGGTGTATATCACTAGGTAACCAGTTTATTTGTCAAAATTGAAGTTAATAATTTCATAAAAATGTGCATGTGTCTGATGTAGTTTACTAGCTTTGAACTTCCTTTATGACTTTATGAGCGTCTTGCTATAGGAAACAACAGCACAAATTGTACGTTTAATGTACCTAACAATAATTAAAGATTAAATGTAATGTAAGACTGTTGATTTTTAAAAAGGCGTCGGTAAGTATTTTTGCTGTTCTGTTTTTAGATCGGTAAGTAATTTTGACGTCGTCGTAATCATAGCAACTGGTAAATTCTACCTACTGTCATGGAAACACCCATGGTAATTTAGTCAGAAATGACCGATCGCGCAAAAAATCCTTTTAGGTCGCTTTCTGTAAATGCAGAACATTTGTTTGGCTTTTGTAGCTATCCTTTGGTTGAAGCTTTCACAAACGCGCGTAATTTAGGGTATGCTTCCAAATCTGTTCCACTTTTTAATCGCAGCATTGCTTTAAAGTTTTGAATGAATGCACCAAAATATAGAAGATTTAAATACCTTTGACATTTCCTTCATATATGCCAGCATTATGGATGCATTTAAGACTGTATTCGTAAGTAACTTCCTATTCGTCCATGGAAACAACTTTTCATATTCTTTAAAAAAGGCTTTACTGGAGTTGGATTTTACACCTACCAACGTTTGTTTAGATTTTACAACAATCGATTTAATGGGCGGTGTATTATCTTTTTCAACGGAAATCGTTTAATTCACAAAGACGATGATTTTTATAAGCAAACGTCAAGTGACATTTCCATGGCAATCGTGAAATTACGAACACCCAGCCCACTTAATTAGACATGTATTCGAGTATAACGTCAATATGATTTCATTGTATTTCCTATTTTTAAATTATACTGCAGGTATAATAAAAATACTATAAGATACACGTGTATAATTGGTCTTTAAAGCACTTGCAACGTTAAAGGCACTCCGCTTTGCGTCGTGCCCTTAAACTCGTTGCGCGTGCTTTAAAGACTTGATTATACACTTGTATCTTAATATACTATTATTTGCTAAAATGAACCATGCCAAATACAAAATTCAATCTGAACTGCATAGTTACAATACTAGGAATAAGAACAACATTAGAGTGGATTACTGTAGATTAGCAAACATTCAAAATAACCATGACTACCTATCTCAAAAAATATTTAATTTACTGCCTGTAAATGTTCGAATGTATAACAAAAAACAATTAAAAACAATAATTAAGAAATACCTATTTGATAAGGCATATTTTTCAGTGCATGAATGTTTAACTGAAGGCTTTACCAATATTTTACACACAGGTGGTGGCATAAACTGAAGTTGTGTTGTTTGTCTATATTATGTGTGATATAGTGTGTTATATATTTTAATTTTTAAGAAACTAGTTGACAAATGTAAGTGCTATTGCGTGTAAACAGGAATAAAGATTATTATTATTATTATTATTATTATTATGTATATAACTATTTTTCGCTTTTATCCAATGTATTATACAGCTTATTAAAATAAAATTTGTCTTCTCCTGTCGTGGTAATATCGTGTGATTATTAGATACCTGGTACAGTACCTTTTGCGTTATGTAGCAGTAGAGCATGGAATATATGTGGTGCCTGTATATTTCATGCACTGCCATCTATACAACGTACAAATGTTTTCTAAATTAATATCTGGTAAGCCTATGTTAAATGCTCTTTTACTGAACCACAACTGTATTGTTATAATTTTTTTTATTATTAACTTTAAATAAATAAATAAGAAGTTTGTTCCAATATATTCATTATTAACCTTCAAGCACACGCTCCGCACCATTTATTTTATAGGTTTATCTACTTAATGCGAAGGGAGTGGGGTTGCCCCAGCCCAATAGCTGTTCGTTATAAGACCTCGAAGCTTAGTACTAACTTAGTTGTGGAGTGGTGTACTTGTGTACTTTTTTATTGTTATTTGCGGACTGTGAGTCCGCAGCGTGTGCTGCAGTTATAATCTTAGAGTATAAGAAATGAATAGAGCGAGCATAAGAGAAATAACGTGAAGTCAGAAGGGGTTATTACAGTTAGGCAACCAACTATACGTTAGTATGAACAGTTTTTGATATTGCCGTTTACGGACGTGTTACGTTAATAAACATTTGTGGTTTATATATTTGATTTTAAAGTTCAGACAAGTGTTAAAATGGTGGGTTGTTGTGTCGTGTTTTGCACTAATAGATCCAGTAAACCGAGTAAACGCCAAATAAAAGAAGAAAACGAAAATAAGATCACCTTTCACATGTAAGGTTAAATTTACATCCACTCAAATTGCTGTTTTAAAACGATTTTTTATATAACTAACATTTCACTTAACAGCTGTCTAATTTCTAAATGTGTTACCTAGCTTTCCAAAAGACGCTGAAAGAAAACAACGGTGGAAAAATGCTATTCGACGAGAAAATTGGGAACCTTCTAATAACAGTGTGGTCTGCTCTGCACATTTTCGTACAACAGACTTTATTAACTCTGCTAATATCTGCAAGCTCAAAATGTCAGCTGTACCATCTGTTTTTAAGGACTATCCTCTGTATCTTCAAAAGGTAAATTGCACTGTAAGATTCCATACAGAATCTACTATAATTTTATTTTAGATACAAAAAATTCGTAAGTCTCCCAAGAATCGAATTCCATTGGCTGTTATCCAAAAGCCATCAATTGTAGAAAATGTTGAAGAAACTGAGACTTCGGCTGAGACAATAATTGAAACAATGGAAGTTGGATTTGATACGAATGAAACTGTGTGTCATGCTATAGAAAACAACACTCAATCTAGCAGAAGTTTCAACACTATATGCTCATCGTGTACATTGTTAAAATCCACTATTACAAAATTAAGTGGCCAATTACTCAAAGCACAACGTAAAATTAAAATGTTGCAGCAAGCAAAACGGAGAAGTTCTAAAAAAGTAGCCACTATGAACAATGTCATAAAAGCTTTAAAAACGCAATTTCCTAGTGATACTGCCAACATCCCTTGCTTAGATATGTTAAGTAAAGAGAGTGCTCAATTATTACACCGTCAAGCAAGTAAAAGAAAAAATTTACGAATTGCACAAAAATATCCTCCAGAATTACGAAAATTTGCACTAACGTTGCATTATTACAGTCCTGCATCATATCGCTATGTGCGTGATCAATTTGATACATGTCTCCCTCATCCAAAAACAATTTCTAGATGGTACCGATCTATTGATGCAAAACCAGGCTTTAGTTTTGAAGCACTGCAGGCCATTAAAATGAAAGCAGCAAATACACCATACAAAATTGTTGCTAGCCTTGTTTTTGATGAAATGTCAATACGTCGAAAAATTGAATATGATGGATTACTTTACCATGGTTTTCTTGATATGGGTGCCAATGTTGATGTTGATGAGAGTACAGTTGCTAAGGAGGCTCTTGTTTTTATGCTTGTAAGCATTAACAGCAATTGGAAAGTACCAGTTGGCTATTTTTTAACAGCTGGATTAGGCGTTGATCAAAAATCAAGTCTTATTAGGACGTGCTTAACTTTACTGCAAGAAACAGGAGTAAATGTTATTTCTATAACATTCGATGGATTGTCTACCAATTTTTCCCTAATGACCAACCTGGGATGTCAAATCAATACTGATTTGCAATTAAAACCATATTTTAGGTAAGAAAATCAATGTGTACATAAATTGTTAAGACTGTAAAATTTTATTTTAGTCACCCTGTTACCAAGGAACGTGTGTATGTCTTCCCGGATCCTCCTCATATGTTAAAACTTGTGCGGAATGCTTTAGCTGACAAAAAAGTTTTATACGATAGCCAAAATTCTAAAATAGAATGGAATCTTTTGGAAAAATTACATGACCTACAAGACAAGGAGGGTCTGCATTTAGCAAATAAGTTGAGAGGTGTTCACATACATTTTCAAAACCAAAAAATGAAAGTTAAATTAGTTACTCAGCTTTTATCACGTTCAGTAGCTGTTGCATTGAGTATTTGCAAAGATAAATTACAGATGCAAGAATTTAAGGAGTCAACAGGAACTATTACGTTTTTAGATAATTTCAATAATTTATTTGATATAATGAATAGCAGAAGTATCAAGCAATTTGATTTCAAAAAGCCAATAAATGCAAACAATTTTGAATATTTATTTAATGAGCTTGACAAACTACAAAAGTATATTCAAGGATTAAAGTTTGATTTGATCAGTACAAGTTCTGTGATATATTCAAATCGAAGGACTGGATTTCTTGGTTTTATGATTTGCATTGAATCACTAAAATTAATGGTACATGAAATGATTTTATCAAAGAAATTATTGGCTTATATACCCACATACAAGATGTCTCAAGATCATGTTGAACTTTTTTTCTCAGCCATAAGGGCCCACACTGGATTTAATAATAATCCCACAGCTCGTCAGTTTAAATCTGCGTTCAAAAAATTGCTAATTCAAGCAGAATTTAAAAACTCGAGTAATGGAAATTGTGTTCCTTTAGAGTGCTTTAGTATTTTACATTGTTCTAGTACACGTGAAAGTACCAGAGCAGTAGAGATTATTAACGAAACATGCTTTAAAAAAACACATACAGATGGTAAGTTGATAAGTCGCTTTTCCACTTTAATGTTTGCTAAATTTTTAGATGATTTGGATGTCTACGATGATATTACGGATCACAATTACGTTCAACTTCCAGGACAATTAACAGAATTTACAAAACAAATAGTTGCCTATATGGGAGGATTTGTTGTGAGAAAGTTGTTAAAAAAAATTAAATGTGAAGAGTGTATTGAAGCATTAACGTCTTCAGTACAAAATGTACCCTTGATTGCACTGAGAGATAAAGGTGGTTTAATATCTCCATCCGATGATGTAATAAACATATGTATGACTTCTGAAACTATTCTTAAAAGAGCACTAGAAGAAAGTGGTGGAAAAATGTTGTTGAAAAAATTTTCATGTTTATTCCTTGTTGGAAAAGTTTTAAAGGTCTATTTAAATAAACCAATATTTATTGGTCTCTCAGATCATGTATTAAGCCACATTGCCATTGAAAATCATGTCATACAATTAATACGTGCAGTTGCAGAATCTTACATTGTAGTTCGTTTACATTATGTATCAAAAAGATATACAGACACCACTAATTCAAAGCGACAGGTATATAACAAATTAATTTTGTTTCAAGGCTGTTAGATTTTAAGTTAAGTATATTTATTGCATCCGTGTTTAAAATTTATTTTAAAAAAGATATATGCTTCTTTAAATAAAAAAAATTGTTACCGAAAGCTTATTTTTCCCATTGATGTAAGTTGAAAAGTGTTCATAGTATCACAAGTTGCCTAACCTAAACGAGGTTCCCCTCTCACACTTCATGGCTACAAGGTCAAATCCCCCAAACTTGAGCAATGCTCCCTCTGTTTCATTCTATACTCTAAGGTTATAATAGTCAGCGACTCACAACGTGTTTATTTTTCAAGTAAGTACATACTAGTAACATTTAAGTTCTGTATTTATAGCGTTACTGGGTTATTGTTTTACAGGATGGCGTTGTATGAAAGGGAACAGGCACGATTGGCAGCACTAATGGAAGAATGTTTGCTGGAGGATGACAATGACGTGACCGCCATACATTATGATGATGCATCGGATCCAGATGAAGAAGATATCTTAGAAACAGATGACCACAATAGCGATACCGAGCAAGATATTTCAGATGACGACGTTGATGATAATGATGATTCGGCCCTTTATTTTCTTGGAAAAGATAATCAATCGAAGTGGAACAAACATTGTCCAAGAAAAAACGTGAGAACGAGAGCAGTAAACAAAATTTCAGACATGCCAGGCGCTAAACCCGCCATGAAGGGTACGAAATCTATGTTAGATATTTGGCAGCATTTTCTTGATGCTGATATTCTCAGAGCCGTTGTTGCGTACACCAACAAACACATTGAAAGTGTACGTGATAACTACGCTAGGGAAAGAGACGCGAAACTTACAGATATTACGGAAATTCAAGCACTAATTGGTCTTCTATATTTGGCTGGCGCATTAAAATCGAATCGCTTGAATGTTGAAGATTTATGGAATAACCAAGGAACGGGTATAGAAATTTTTCGTCTGGTAATGGGGAAAAATAGGTTCCTATTTTTATTACAAAATCTAAGATTTGATGATATGGAGACTCGCGATGAACGAAAAAGGGTGGACAAACTTGCGCCGATCAGGGACTTTTTTGATACGTTTGTAAGCAAATGCAAACTCGCCTATTCGCCATTTGAAAACATCACCATCGACGAAAAGCTAGAGGCTTTTAGGGGTAGGTGTGCTTTTAGGCAGTATATCCCCAGCAAGCCTAATAAATATGGGATCAAGATATTTGCACTTGCTGACTCAAAAACATATTACACGGTAAATATGGAAGTGTACCTGGGAAAACAACCGGATGGCCCGTACGCTACACACAACTCCGCATCGGAAGTTGTTAGAAGACTGTGTGAGCCCATTAGAGGATCCTGTAGGAATGTAACATGTGACAACTGGTTCACTGGAGTCGATTTAATCCACCGCCTTCTCAATGAGTATAAGCTTACTTTCTTAGGAACTATACGTAAAAATAAGCGGGAACTCCCAATCGAGTTTTCTAAGCCTACTGGCAGACCAATTGGTTCCAGCATATTTGGATTCCAAAAGGATCTTACGCTGGTATCATACATGCCAAAACCTAAGAAAAATGTGTTGTTGATATCCAGTTTACATCATGATGATATAGTAAGTCCAAGTGGGAAACCGGAGATGATTTTAGATTATAATGCCAGTAAAGGCGGCGTTGATACTGTGGACAAACTATGTGCGTCTTATAATTGTGCTCGAAACACTCGAAGGTGGCCCATGGTAATTTTTTACGCCATTTTGAATGTAGCTGGTATTAATTCAATGGTTCTGTACTTCTCAAATAATATTGACATTCAAATGACCAGGAGAAAATTTCTTAAAACACTATCATTCTTTCTTATCGAAAACCACCTAAGAACAAGACTGCAAACCCAAAATTTACCAAGGACTATGAAAGACCGAATAAAGGAGCTTACAGGAGTACCTGCACCAAATCAAGAACCTCCAGTCGCTACACGAGGACGTTGCAGTTACTGTGACAGGAGAAAGAATCGGCCAACAAGAATAACTTGCAAAAAATGTTTTAAATTCATCTGTGGTGAACACACTTTACACCTTTGTCTTGATTGTTTTTCAGAACACATTGAGCATGCATAGACACCATTTTATTTTTTACCATACCTTTTTGTAATGTTTCTTGTATGTATAATACAATTTTTTTATAGTACATTAGTAGCAAATAAACATCATTTCTTCAATAAACGTTTGTTAGATTTTACATACACATCAATTAAACTACTGCGGAGCGTCAGTCAGCAGCGGGTATGCATGTTCCAAAATAAAGCGCGTGTTCAGGAAGGTTAAACAGCTGTCAGCTAAAGGTACCCATTGGAACATTGGCATGTTGGGCTACTGATTCTATTGTATCAGATACAGGTATGTTAACATACCGTAAAAACAAATTGGGTTCTCTCTACGACCCCAACTGAATCATCCCGTGAATCATCTTAAGTGGACTGTTACACTATCAATATTACTGATATTATTGAAACTTCCTCCTCAGCTCAGTATTGATGGTTTGGCAAAGCGCAACAGGTGTTGAAACATCCAACATTTGTTATTAGTATTGGACGAATACGGTCTACTTACAATTTAATCTTCTTTTAAAGCAATACTACACACAGACTCACCTGTGAATTTTTCCGGTCCGATTAATTATATAAAAAGTAAGATTTTCTGTCCTAGTTTGAACTGGTATGGATTTGATAAAGAAGGCCTGTTCCTTATCATTATTCTCACAAACAATCCTGAAACCAACAAAAGAAAAAATCCCCATATAGGTATAAAAAAAACTTACTTCTGAAACAGTACTTGTGGTTCACTCTCAATGTCGAACACAATAACAAGTCCACTACGCAAACAAACACACAGCAAAGTTCCATTTAAATTAATGGAAAATGTATCAATAATATCGTCAAAAGTATTATTTAAACTCAAGACTGTGCAGTGCAAGTCTTGAAAGCTACGAAGCGATTTATTGATGGAAAAAAGAACAGATCCGTTGTTTACCAGCGAGTGAATGGTCGGTAACGTTGTGGTACCCTAGAAAACGATAGGAACACACAACAGTAGTCTTACAATAGCTTACCCCATCCGAGCTTTGAATAACAGCTAATGTGCTAGTTTCGTGCAAATCGTCCAAGCCACCGAGACACCTTGTTCCAAAGTTCATAGTCTCTTCCCAAGCGTTATACCCACATTCTATGTTTTCCCAATCAGACATTTTTCAACGTAAAATTCTAATCTAATATCTACTAATGTTCGTTTAATGAAACCGTTAAACGCCGGCTTAAAACGTAAACAAGGTCAACTTTTAAAATATAAACAACGTGGTGTTTGTTTTCACTGCTGCCAACTGACGAAGTAAACTATTCCAACAAAATAAACATAGATATCCATACTGTAATAGAAGCGACTTCAAAACATATGTACAATACGGTTTTCGCTATAAATTGAGGTGCGTTCGGTAACTAATAACGTTTTCGACTGCAGTGGAGCTGGAGAGTAAAACGAGCTTGTCTGACGTCATCCTCTCTAGTAAGGGTGCGTTCGAGTAAAATACTAATTCGCTAAATAGCGCTTATGCTCGTGGTAAACGATTTCAACGTTCAAGGAGACTAAAAGCCGCTTTACATTAGGCAATTTTAGTGCAATGCAAGGCTTGTGCTATGCAATCTAAAATTGCCTTGCATTGCACGGTTATGCAATTGTGTTGCAACTTTTGTGCAAGTTCAGAAAAGTGTTGCAGTACTGACAACATATTTTTCAAAAATTGAAACTTTTCAGTTTGTTTACACAGAAGGTTATTCTTGAAACTTAATAAAATTGACCATTAGGTATGAGCAAACAAAAGGAAATTAAGCTGGCTACAGCTTGTTATGTGGTGGCGCTTGCTATTAAAAAAAACACACAAAATAACACACGCGAAACCAAACAAATTGTGGTATTGACAAAATTACTAGAAAAGTTACTAGAACTTGCGCCAAACTTGCAAGTGAAATAGAACTTTCTCTATGCGATGCAGGTATGTACAAATTAAGACCTGTTAACTAGAATCTAAAATTGTTTTTCTGTTTTAGATATAACTTTTGCCCACCAAATTTTGCAGCGAGAAATTCAAGGGACAAGTTCCAATGATGCTGGATGCTCGAGTAATTGTTACATTTTCTTTATTTACATGATTAACTATTAGTGTATGTATTATAGATGAAGAGGAACCAGTAAAGCAGGTATCGGAGGACATTCCTGTGAACGGTAAGCATAAACACTTATAGGTCAAAGTGTTGAACTCTGTATATATATATTTGTTAAGCCTGCTACACACATGCAAGCAAGTCGTACAACTTGGCTTGAACAGACCAAATCGTACAACTTGCAAGTGTGTGTGTAGAGCAAGTCGGAGCTTGAGTTGGGCTAGAAGTTGGGCATGCGTGAAATCGGACAAAACCGATTGCGTACAGTTAAATCGTACTGCAAGTCGAGACGTGTGTATGCGAACACGGCAGAATCGGCGAACTTGAGTAAAACAGAGCGTTCACTGCAACAACATGGCCGATCTAAGAAGTCTATCCCGAGATTTCCTAACGGAATTTATCGAGATGTACCGGGAAAACCCGTGCCTGTGGCAAATAAAAAGTAAGGACTACAGTAATAAACAGAAGAAGAATGCTGCGTATGCAAAATTAGTAAAAAAACTTGAAGAAGTGGAAAAAAATGCAACCAAAGAAAGCGCCGTGAAGAAAATTAATTCGTTGAGGACGTGTTTTCGGAAGGAGTATCGCAAGGTTTTGGCATCTGAGAGATCTGGGGTCGGCACAGATGAATTATATATACCAACTTTGTGGTATTATGAATTACTTACGTTTTTGTTGGAACAGGAAGAACCTAAACCTTCAAGAAGTACAATTTCTGATGATGAGGGTGATGATGTGCAGGAGGTAAGTAAATAAACATTTATATTATTTCGAAATCTGTTTTATTCGCGTTGTACTATCATACGGTCTTGCCATTCTACAGCACCAACACCATTGAAATACTCTAAATACTGCTGTCTCGTTTGTTTTGCATTTGCGGAAATATTGGTTGGTGTTCTTTGTAATTCATCGAAAACCCCATGAGATGCCAATCCCGGTGTAACGGTCGCATTGCCAATGTCTTCTTGGTCGGTACTTTCTGGTGGAATATAATGATTTGAACTCTTGATGCATAAAAAATTGTGGAGAATGCAACAGCACAAAGTAACAATCTCTGTTGTTTCTAATTTTAAGTTAATGTCAGTATGGAAAATTCTAAACCGGGCTACCAATATTCCGAAAACGTTTTCTATAATTCTTCTGGCCCTACTTAACCTGTAGTTAAAAATTCTACGCTCGTAATTCAACTGTTTTTGACTGAAAGGATTTAGCATATCCGGGCGAAGAGTAAACGCTTCATCAGCAACAAACACGTACGGCAAAGCACCGTTACCAACTTTCGGAATTTTTAATTTATTTGCCACAAGTAGTTCATAAAATGTAGTGTTTCGTATCACTCCACCATCCGAAACTCTTCCATTAGTGCCGATGTCACACATAATGAACTCATAGTTGGCGTTGCTAATTGCCATCAGTACAATACTGTTCCGTTTCTTATAATTAAAATAGTAGGAGCCACTTCCTTTTGGTGCAACGATATGGATATGTTTCCCATCTACTGCGCCGATGCAAGTGGGAAACTGCCATTCGGAATTAAATTCTTTTGCTATTTTTTTCCAATCGTTTTCTGTCTTAGGTAGCTGAAATTAAGTAAAAAATTAATGAATGTATACTTTTTAAGGAACAAAACACACAATCACTTGGTCCGGAAGCGGAAACGCAACAGTCGAATGAAGAGACAAATGAAACGCAACGTTCCGATTATGAAAGTGACCCACTATCCCCTACTGTGGATAGATCAAGAACTCCATCATCTACGACAGTAGTGGCTCACCGTTCTAGATCAGGATCTAGGGCACCATCTTCTAATGGAGGAAAAAGAATGAAGAAGGCAGACGCCGTGCTGGATATTGTAGCTCAAAAGTTGCAAGCACCAAATCCAATTAGGGAATTTGATAACTTTGCACACCATGTTGCTGAGCAACTCAGGGAGGTGCCGAAACAACAAGCAATTTATCTTACAAAAATTATTAACGATGGTATCTTTGAAGCCCAGTGTGGAACCCTAACGCGAAACTCTCGCATTGTGTCTCAACCTGCTGAGTTACCTGCACCTGAAGGGTATTATGTTGCTCCTTTAGCCCCAGCCCAAAATACGCACCATACACAAAATAGAGTTAGTCAAGCGAGCATATATCCGGATCACTGCCAACACCAGGCGCCAATCTCGGAGGCACTGGCAAACTATTTTAGCAATGTCGCACCATAACAATGTGTGTTTGATTCCTATGTAATAATTATAAAATATTTCTTACGTGGTTTCTTACCTTCATGTATTTATCTTTTAGAACGGTTATTATTGCTTTGCATGTTTCGGGGATTATCTGCGACAATGCTTGGGGTGATATAATTACGGAAAACTTCAAGTCTTCGAAAGTTCGACCTGTTGCTAGAAATCGCAGCGTTGCAGTTAATCTTTCGTGAGGAGTAATTGCAGCTCTCATTACAGTGTCTTTCTTTCTAATTAATGGAGCAACACTACACAGTAATTCCTCATAAGTACTACCGGTATCCATTCTAAGGTAGTTTAACCAATCGCGAGGTTCTAGTCTCAATTCATCTAATAAGTTGGTATGAGAATATTTGCCTCTTTTTGTTAACCAATGCTTAGTCCAGCGTGAGCGTTTTTTTGATTTTGATTTCACGTACAGTGCAACTGCTGTGGCAATAAGTATATCATCCGAAGCCATTGTTCAAACTAACTAGATAGACACCTACCTACTAAAGTTGTTCCATAAGTCGCGAATTAAGTCTGTGCGCGTGGAAGCTCAAAACCACAACCGACTTTTCAGTCAACTTAGCTTGACAAGCCAAATTGTACGACTTGCTTGCATGTGTGTAGCAGGCTTTATAGTTGTTGGCAACAATGTAATAGACTATGTATGTGTCATGTCTACCGCTCCTTGTACTTGTGCATTTTTGTATCATGCATGCTGCCGTATTCATTTAACAGTCTCTGTATGGGCTTTATAGTTCAAGTGTTCAATGTTAATAAATGACGAATAAATCTTCTTAAATACAACAACCTTCACAAAGTAGGTATACTTATTTATTTATTTGCAGCATATAAGTGGTCCCATGAGGCAGTCCTTCTTTTATTAGAATTATATAGAGAAAAAGAAAATTTAATTACGTCTGGTAAAATAAGTCAAAAAAAGCATGGGATAGAATTTCAGAAATATTAAATAATAAAGGACATGATGTTACTGGGCCACAGTGTATGACCAAGTTTAATGGACTGAAAAGAACGTTTAAGTCAATTAAAGATCACAACAAGTCGGGAAACAGTCCTAGGGCTTGGCCTTACCTACAGGTTTAACATTAAATTTATTAGACTAACAATTAATTCTAATTTATAGGTAATGGATGATCTATTAGAAAATAGGCCATTTATGGCTCCACTTTCCACAGTTTGTTCATCAGGTACAGAAAGCGAAGGAAGCAGACCTTCTTCTGCATGTTCTGAGCCATTGTCCGCCACTACTTCACGTAAGTGATATAATATTATAAGATACACATGTAAATTTATTAACATTAGGAAAACGCAAAATGGAACAAGATGTATCTCTAATCAGCAAAGCAATTACAAAATCGCGAGAAATTGCAGAGTTGAATCGTCAGCGACGATACGAAGAAAATATGACCCAACGACAAAATTTGTTGGAAAAATTGGACAAATTAATAGATAAAATGTAGACATTTCTGTATTCGTTCTTTATTAATATCTGATTAAATACATTAGAAAAGTAAACAAAATTGTAAATAATTCAAATTATACTAATCTCATAGGTAGACGTTCAGAAATCAAATCTCTTTTTGCTAGTCCTGCTTGAATTCGATTGGGGGGAGCTATACAAAGGGGCGCATCTTGTATTTCTTCCATGAAAGTGTATTCTAACTCATCATTTTTTAACAAGCAAATATGCAGTACACAACAAGCTAATACAAATGTGGGCACATTATGAGTATTGTTCATAGGTAGCACTGTCAACAAACTTCGGAACCTGTTTTTTAAGAGACCAAAGGCTCTTTCAATACTCATTCGTGCAGATGAGTGACAAAAGTTGAAGTTCTTCTGACGTTCAGTCAAATATCCATTGTCACGGTATGGAGTTAAAAGGTTATCATGTAACTTATATGCTAAATCTCCTATCAAATGACTGTCATTAGGAAATTTAATAGGGTTACCTAAAAAATCATTTAATTCTGATAGTCTAAACACACGCTGATCATGTACAGATCCTACATGGCCTACAAAGCAGTGTGTAAAACGACTTTTATGATCGCATACTGCCTAAAATATTAAAAATAAATAAAAAGTAACAGAAATATTTATATACTTGTAGTTGGATGGAATGATGTCCTTTGCGGTTTACATAAGCTTCAGGATTTCTATTTGGAGCCGGAATGTTTATATGAGTTCCATCAATTGCTCCTATTGTTTTCGGAAACCCACTGATGCTTGCTTCGAAGCCTGTCCATATAGCTTATTGCACATCATTAGCATGTGGCCATTTAATAAAAATTGGTGAAAGATTACAGAGTATTTTGGTGACCCTTTTTGTTGAATACAAAGCCGTTGAACGGCTGACATCAAACTTTTCACAAATAGATCTACATAAACAATAAAAAAGATATAAAAGAAGTTAATTATATTAAAAACAACCTGTATGAATCTGGAGTAGCCATTCGCCAAATTGCAATGAGAAATTGTTTCTCAGGTGCAATCATGAGTAACCCTTTGTAGGTCCTCTTTAACCTTGGAGCCATATGTGACAATATGAATTCAAATGTGTCACGACGCATTCTAGTATTAAAAAAATTGGCAGATAAACAGATCAATTCATTACTATCTTACCGGAAATGCGATTTAAATTGTTGATCATTAAAATTAGGTACAACGCTTTCTACATAATTTTTTAATCGTGGTACAACCACCTTTTTATGAGAAACTAATTGATTTAACACCTCCAGATCCTCATTTTCACTTTCTGTTGACAAAAACGTTTCCAAAAATTCAGTAACAATCAAATTTACTGCGGTAAACAGGTAACCGTCAGCCCGAGAAGTAGCCATAATTAAATTACTGTCGCCTATTCTTTAAAAACAAAACAATTGTTTTTTTAGGTTATGTTATGTAGGTTACGTTAACGCTTTTTTTCGCGTTCGAGTTTAACAGCCGTCTTTGTAGCTTTTAGTCTCCTTGAACGTTGAAATCGTTTACCACGAGCATAAGCGCTATTTAGCGAATTAGTATTTTACTCGAACGCACCCTTAGTAGAGAGGATGACGTCAGACAAGCTCGTTTTACATGTCACCTTCCGAAGAACTTGAAATCCGCCCTTTTAAACACTGGGCTAATATTACCGGATACTATTGTAAAAGAAGAAGGTTTACCCACAAACATGGTTCATGGGGATTATGTTAAGAATTTATTTAAAATGGAAATGGAAAATGATAGTGCTCTTCGGTCCTTATTCCATTTAAAACATATGGACATTAATCCAGACCACCATGCAAAAATGAATGTTGGTAGTTCTGTTCGATTCTTTTCAATTCAAACAGCCGCAGCTTTAGAAAATGCAGTCAAGCTTGGATTTATTTCAAAGGATGCTTTAAGTACAGCATTTTTTATTAGAATGATGTGGAGATGGTTCGAAATATGTGCATCGAAATGTTCAACAAAATCCATTACCAAAAGGAATAAAAATGAAAAAATTCGTTTTCTCCAATATCTCTTTGAGGGGCAGTGGTAGACAGATTGTACCGTTTTTTTTTGTGTTATTGAGCGGCGGTGGTCCAAAATATGTACCACTTGTTGGTACTATTCCTACTAATGTATTGGTGGTATTATTCCTAAGCCACAAGATGCTAACGCCCCCTATGGACCGTTGAAGGTAAATAGAAATAGCCGGTAACTGAGTGTGGTGTAATCTGTAATTCCAAATGTCAGTTATTTTGTCATAAATGCTATGGAATGTTTTGTTGTGTTTATTTGATGTAAAGGTTGGAATTATTGGTCGATAGTGAAATAGTTGTGACTTGATATACATTGGTGAGTATTATTCTGAGCTAAAATAACATGGAGTTTGAATTCTTGTTGAAGATGAAGTTACTTTTATGGTGGTACGTTTTGTGTACCGCTGTTCCGCTTGTATACCTTCTGATGGCATGTGGTTTTGTAGGCAAAATGTCCAGATTCAGAGTGGACGGGATAAGTTATAATCTGCGAGATATGACTTTAGACGAATTATATCAGGAAATAGAATGTATTGAGGAGTCAATACCGTCAGATTCAGAATCGGAAGTTGCTGTTTCTGACGCTGAAGAACTTGTCGATAATATTGAAGGTGGTGAAGTTGAAGAAATCGTTCTTTCAGGCAGTGAAGATTCAGAATCTGATTTACCATTAGCGACTGTGAGAGATTTGATTATTAACAATGTTACTCCAATTACTACACCAATTATCACTCAAGTTTATAGTCCACCAACATGGTCAAATGATTATAAACCTACTGCACCACCAATATTTACCCATCCCTCTGGGGTGCCTGCTTTTATAAAAAATATAGATAAGCCAACCCCCTATACACTTTTCCAACAATTAGTACCAGAAGGATTCATTGAAAATTTGGTATTTCAAACCAATTTATATGCAGAGCAAGTCAAACAATCTTCTGGTAAAAACTATGTCCCCACGAACACAACCGAAATAAACACATTTTTGGGTATCAATATGCTTATGGGCATCAAGAAGTCCCCAAGTTACAAAGATTATTGGTCCACAGCGCCTGATCTAAATGACGCTTTCATTTGTAGTCTAATGAACTTGAAACGATTCAGTTGGCTACTGTCACATTTACATATTAACGATAACTCTCTTATGCCTCCCCGTGCGTCCCTCAATTTTGACAAACTCTTCAAAATACGTCCAATGATAGATGCATTGTCAGCAACGTTTGAAAACTGCTTGCTCCCAAACCAACAAATAGCTGTCGATGAGTCAATGATAAAATTCAAGGGACGTAATTCGTTGAAACAATATATGCCCAAAAAGCCAATCAAACGAGGCTACAAAGTGTGGATACTTGCCGATAAAAGTGGATACTGCTTGAAATTTGATTTATACACAGGTAAAACAAATTCTCAGGAAAACTGCCTTGGCTCTCGTGTTATACATCAACTTACATCTCATTTGCGTCGTAAAAATCACATGTTATACTTTGACAATTTTTTTAATAACGTCCCATTGATGGAAGATTTGAAACGGCATGATATACATGCTGTTGGGACAGTCAACATGGCACGACGGTATCTACCTACGTTCAAGCCCGACAGAACTATGAACCGCGGTGAATTTCAATAGTTTACCAGCAATACGGGGTTAGCAGCCATAAAATGGAAGGACAATAGAGCTGTACACCTTATATCAAACTGTCATGATCCAGAAAATTTGAGTGAAGTAAAGCGGAAACAGAAAAATGGCAGCACAACTATGATCCCATGTCCTGATGCAGTGATCGATTATAATCGGAACATGAATTATGTTGATAAGTTTGATCAATTATTATCAAGTTATAAAATTGATCGGCGGAGTAAGAAATGGTGGCATAGAATTTTCTTCTATTTATTGGATGCTGCAGTTGTAAATGCGTACTGCATTTATAAACTATTGGATTTACCCAAAATTACTGCTAAAGACTTTAGACGTGCTGTGATAAATGGTTTGTTGGCAAAACAGTTGGTGTCTAGAAAGCGACGCTCGTCAAATGCAATACCCAGGACATTAATTCAAGTGAAGAAATCAAAACCGTTCATCCCTCCTGAAGTACGACTGTGTTCTTCAAAACATCAACCTGCACGTAGCTCCCGAAGAAGATGTGCACTATGCAGCACCAAAGCTAAACAGGTGCGCACAGATTGGATTTGTTCCGTGTGTCAAGTACCTTTATGTTTAAGCAAAAAGAAATCCTGTTTTCAGAAGTATCATATCAATTAAATTGATTTCACATTATGTATTTAAAAAACTCTTATGTATGAGAATAATGGATTGGTGGTACAGTTAACATACCACCTCAAATTTTGAAAAAAATAAGCTCACTTTTGAAAAAATACGTTTTGTTTATGTGACTTGTACATATTTAAGCCAGTTATCTATTTCGTTTTGTAATATACTAACATTAAAAATTTTGCCCCACTTGGGATTTTATTTTGTCAGAAATTCTGCTCCTCAAAGAGTTAAATTATAAACATGTTTGAAAATACTGTTATTGGAAAAGGATGGAAACCTCTTAATACGGGTATCATATGGCTACCACAGGACTTCTTCAGATTTCAAATGAATGTCTTCAAAGCACACGTCATTTCAGATATGTTTCAGAAACCTGTCAATCCTTCATTTAGCGTACATTGCATTAGCAACGTTGCGGATATCTTACCGAAACGTGTAATTGTTATATTTCTAACAAACGTATCCAAATATTTCGGCAACATGTCAAAAACAACAATAAAAAAATTATGTAATTTTTCGTCATTACTCTGTCGAAGTACAAAAAATTAATATAATTTTGAACATGTCTCTAGTTTATATTCAAAGCTCGTTCAGTGCCGAAGTGATCGTGTAACATATTTGTTTGAAAAGATCAAGTTCAAGATACGTAGGTTCGTACATCTTCGTTTCGTATCGCGTGAATTAGTGATTTTAGTTTTTTACAGTCTGCACTTCTGAAATTATTGACATCAATATAACCTTAAAAAAGTAGCTATCCAAAAAAGCAATTAATGCACGTGTAGGTGGTCTGTGATGCACGTTAATGAAGCTTGAAGCAAAGTGTACGTGTATTTGGATTTTGGAATATTTATAGAGGTTATTTGCGGAAGCTAACTGCCCATAACAACAAATCGAGCAAGTTTTGGTGGTAGGGGAAGGTTGTGCAAAACCGGGTAGTCTTGTCAAACCGGGTACCAGGGGTTTTAGCCTTCTCTTATATATATGGTTTTAGCTATAATGGTGGTGCTATCTGTCGGCATTCACCTGAACTATCATCTTTGCAACTACAGAATGATGTGGAGAAAAAGAAATCGTACGTTTCCTTCTTTTTCCCGCCGCCTGCTAGATCAAAACGAAATCGCGCTTGCTGATGTTATTTTTTTCAGTTGTTCAAAGACTCGCCATTGGTATTGTGCATGTGGATTTTTTTTAGTAAGTACTTTTTTCTCCAACCACCTGAATAAGACGCTATTTTGTGCCAGTGTTCGGTACGTAAAATTGACGTTTTGCGGATTAATCGCTTTCACCATGGCAACTGTACAAAAAGTGGATACTTTTGGTCCTAGTACCAAAAAGAAATTGACCTTGAAAGTTGGCCAATTAAAAAATTACAATCACGGAGATATGTCACATTGACATCGTTTTACATTGCAGGTTGTAAGATATTTCTATACATACAAATCAAATATTTTTGCATATTCAATACAAATAATGATTTCTATGCGTATGTACATGTATTGAAAATGATTTACGCTCGCTATTTTTATTTAAACCATGTGTAACGTAATTTACATATTCGGTGAACGTAATTTTAATACGTATACAACCCGCCGTCGCGCGTAACGCCATCTACTTCAGACCCATTGCACTATTATCTGTCATTTTGAATTCAAAATTTGAAAAAGTTAATTGCAATTAATTTTAATTAAAAAACTGTATGGTAAGTTGTTTATTTCAATACAAAATATAACAATATTAATTTGTGTATACAATAAAAATGACTGAAACTGATAGCGACATGGATTGGACTCCGCCAGTGATTATAGAAACGGCAGAACATCCTACCTCAAGATTTGCTCCCTACAAAGTCGCGAGAGGTGAGAAGTTAGAAATAAGAACGAATAGGTTATAACCTAAAAACTAGAGTGGCACGACACGTGAGGACAAGAAAGCAGAACTTGTTATACTATAGTAGTGAAACTGTGACTGAATCTAAATTCGAATATAATTTGAAGTAAAGGGGGTTGGAGAAAAAATTTTATGTTTTATTCGTACAAAAAATGCGTTTTCGGGACTCGGAAGGTTGCTGGACTCCGCTAACGCGTCGTCCAGCAACTATCTTCCTCGTCCCGAAAACTGACATTTTTTGTACTAATGAAACAAATAACTATTTTTTATTCCTTGGCCTGTGTTCTTTTATTGTTTGTGTTTAATATTTTAACAATTTTCTAACACAAAAAATGTTTTACTTATAACAAAAATAATGTCACTGTCGTACAAAACCGGGTAGTAAGGGGTCTTTCATAACCGGGTGTACCCGGTTTTGCAAGACTCAATTCCAATGAAATATTGTAGGCATTTAGAGAGTTTAGGTAAACTATTGAACTTTGGTCCATGTATTTATTTACAGAAAATGCCACGCGTTCGAAAAACAAGAAGGCAGAGCTGGCCGGTAGAGGAAATGGCAAAAGCCATTGAAGAAGTTTTAGCCGGGCGGATGGGTTATATGAAAGCGGCTAAAACCTTCAATGTGCCACAATCAACGCTAGAAGATAGAATAAAGAAAGCACGCACTCAGAACCTTTCTCCTGCTGATGCAGCTATCAAGAAGTTAGGCCGTTATACCTCCGTATTTTCGTCTTCCGAAGAGCGGGAGCTTGTGCAGTATGTTCTGAAACTTGAAGAAAGACTTTTTGGAGTCACTCTGAGGGATCTTCGCGCACTCGCTTTTGAATTAGCGGAAAAAAACGACATGAACCATCCCTTTAACAAGGAGAAGAAGATGGCTGGAAAAACCTGGCTTTACGCTTTTCTCAAGAGAAATAATTCTCTGTCTCTCCGACGTCCTGAGGCAACATCTCTGGCTCGAGCCAAGGGGTTCAACAAAACAGCAGTGGGGGCTTTCTTCAATCTGCTACAGTCTGTCTACGAAGAGCACAAATTCAAACCGGAAAACATTTACAACGTCGACGAGACTGGAATGATGACAGTGCCAAACAAACAGTCGAAAATTTTGGCACTTCGCGGAAAGAAGCAAGTTGGATCACTCTCCTCAGCTGAGCGAGGAACACTGGTGACTGTGGAGACGTGCATGAATGCAGTGGGAAACTACATGCCTGTCATGTTTGTATTTCCAAGGAAAAGAGTGAATGATGCGCTGATGATTGGAGCCCCTCCCGGATCAACTGCAGAATATCACGAATCTGGATGGATCCAAAAGGCCTCGTTCGTGAAGTGGTTTAAGAAGTTCGTCACATTTGCCAACCCGTCAGCTACCAACCCTGTCCTCCTGCTGTTAGACGGCCACGCATCCCACACAACGAACCTGGAGCTCATAAAACTCGCGCGGACTCACCATGTTACGCTGCTCTGTTTTCCGCCTCACTGTACTCATCGTCTCCAGCCTCTCGACGTTTCACTGATGGCACCTCTGAGCACATATTACGAGCAAGAGACCAAGAAATGGCTGATTCAAAACCCTGGACGTGCCATCTCAATCTACCAAGTTGCACAACTGTTTGGAGCTGCATTTTCGCGAGCCGCAACAATGCAAACTGCACAGAGCGGCTTCTCGAAAACTGGGATCTGGCCCTTCAACCCGGATGTGTTCCCGGACTACCTGTTTGCGCCATCTGAAACAACAGAGAGATCGCTACCTGCACCGTCTGTGTCTGCCGTAAACTCAGGACAAGACTCCGGCATCGACGTTGTATCACCTGGACCTGCTCGAATAGCCAATCCTACAGCCTCTGCACCAGTCATACCAGAATCTGCCTCTATCGCCACTGTGGAGGAGTCGCCCGGAACTAGCACTCCCAAATCTGGACCTTCGACTTCATCGACAAAATTAAGAGTATCCCCATTTGACGTTAGACCAATACCAAAAGCTGGGAATGATAGGATTCAAAAGATCTCGAAAGCTAGGGGAAAGACAGCTGTCTTGACTACCTCTCCCTACAAACGAGACTTGGAAAAGGAAGAAGAAAAGAAGAAGGGTACTACAAAGAGGAAATCTGGGGCAAAGACAGCAAGGATTTTAAAGAAGAAGACTGTGAATAGCACTCATGACAGTTCATCGTCTGAAGAAGAGGAAGAAGAACATGCGTGCATTTTTTGCAACGAGTTATTCTCTGACTCAAAGGACAAAGAAGGCTGGATCCAATGTGTCAACTGCAAAGGCTGGGCCCACGAAGCCTGTACAGGACTAGAAGATATAGATGATATTTTTATTTGTGATTTCTGCCAATGAAAAAAACATTCTGATAGCTGAAAACTAACTTTTCAGTTATGTGATCTCTTATTTTATTTTTGTTACCTTGAATTTTTGTTCGGAATTTATTTTTATGCCTTTTTTTGTTACCTACTTGGAGACTGAATTTTTTTTTAATTAAACTCATTTTTATGACAAATAAAGTTAATACTTCCATTAAACTTAAAACAAATTCTGTTTTTTTGTATTTTTCACTATTTCATTTCATGTACCCGGTTTTGTCAGACTTCAAATTTTCAAGTACCCGATTTGACAAGACCGGTTGGACAAAACCGGGTGATTTGACTTTTTTTAGTTTTTCTGCTTTTTCTCGGAAACCAATGGTTGTAAAAAAAAATGGGTCTAGGGAATATTAGAAAACAATATTATTGTTCGTTTGTGCCTTATTATATTCCTTTATTGAAAAACAGGTCCTTAATTTTTCAATCCAAAGTTAAGGTACCCGGTTTTGCACAACCTTCCCCTAAGTGTATTTTATTTAGTTATTACCTATAAGTTAGATAAATAACGAGTCGCGCGTGTTTATACAAATTAAAAATGGAGGATGGGCTATTATTATTTCTATCACGGAAACATGCAAGTCATATTGTAGACATTTGAATCTTCTAACAGTGTTTATAGTTTTAGATACCATTATTCTAAAATGAGTCGAAAAACCAAATTGAAAACTAACCTTTCTTTGTCTACCCAACATACACGAAGATTAATTATGAAACAAACACGTTCTGATTTAAATCGCATACAATCTTCGGATCACAGTGGTCAATTGTCTACAAAGAACGAAGTTTTTGAAAGTAGCAGTTCTACCAATCATTTTTACTCAAATACATTTGATACTGAAGACTTACAATTGCATCAAAGCGAGCATCAAAGTAACTGTGATAATACCTCGAATAATACATTAACATCAGAAGTGTGTGACAACCCCGTAAATTCACCTTGTACTTCTGGTGAAAATATTGATGAGTTGCCGGAAGATTTGTATAACGAACTATTCCAAGCTCGATTTGAAGAGCCATTATTTCATATTGATGAACCTTTTAATGAGCCCACATTGGAAGCAAAAACCAATAACCCCGATTGTAAAAGTGATACTGCTAAAGTCAAGCTAGCAAACTGGGCATTGAACTACAACATCAATCAAAATGCATTTTCAGCATTATTAAAAATTTTAAATGAAACCTTTGATTGTAAATTACCCATTGATGCAAGAACCTTGCTGAAAACGCCACGTAAAAGTGCAATCTGTAAATTTTCTACTGGAAATTATGTCCACTTAGGCTTAAACCGAGCATTAAAAAATATTACTGAGGGTATAGTTGGAGATGTAGTCAATATTAAGCTTCTGATTAATATAGATGGCTTGCCCCTTTCTCGCTCATCAACTGCATGCTTGTGGCCAATATTGTGCTCGGAAAATGTAACCAAAAAGGTCTTTGTGGTAGGGTTGTTTCATGGCTATGAAAAACCGCAATCCTCTAGTGAATTCCTAAAACAGTTTGTAGAGGAAGCAGTGGATTACGTCACAAATGGCTTTTATGCCAATGGAAAAAAATATAACATTATTGTTGCCGGACTCATTTGTGATGCTCCAGCAAAATCATTTGTTTTAAACGTCAAGGGTCATACCGGATATAGTAGCTGTACCAAGTGCACAATAGAGGGAACTTTTTTGAACAACAGAGTGTGCTTTCCACAAACTTCTAACGCCCGTTTAAGACACGTTGATGACTATTTTCAAAATGGGGATGATGAATTTTATTTATCTAAAACTGTGCTACTAGAAATACCTAATTTCAAACCAGTAAGCGGAGTGCCATTAGATTATATGCATTTAGTGTGCTTAGGTGTTGTCAGAAAGCTGCTGTTATTTTGGATAGAGGGTAAACCACAATCTGGTGTGAAATTATCATCCCGTACACTTCAGGAAATTTCAAAAGTCATTCTGTCATGTAAGAAACTTGTACCACTGGAAATTTCTAGAAAACCTAGATCATTGTCAGATATACACCATTGGAAAGCAACTGAATTACGATATTTTCTTTTATATATAGGTCCTGTAGCATTAAAATCCAAATTGAATAGAGATGTTTATCTAAATTTTCTTACATTGCATGTTGCAATAAGAATCCTTTGCTGCCCTGCTTCTATTTTGAGAGAAGAAAATATCGAATATGCTGAAAATCTATTAAAACATTTTATTAAATCCTTCGAGCTCATTTATGGTACTCATAATATTTCTCATAATGTCCATAATTTGTCTCACCTTAGTGGGGATGTTAGAACCTTCGGAGCACTAGATGAATTTAGTGCATTTAGGTTTGAAAATTTTATGTCAACCATTAAAAGCCATATCCGAAAAAATGAGAAACCTCTTCAACAAATAGCTCGTCGGTTCAATGAAATTGAAAATTTAAATTTTTCAAGCAATAACAGATCATCAAATAAATCAAGCCTGTATAAAATTAAGAATTGCTTCCTAGATCTTTCCAATATGAAAGATTGTTGTGTATTGTTGGACAACGAGAATATTGTACATATTAAACAAATACAAGATGACACGATAACAGGATATTTATTTACAAAAGAAGGAAATTTGTACACATCTCCGTGCAAATCAGAATGTTTAAATATTTTCCTTTTATCTACAAGTTTTACAAGGGTGTCTTCTTCAATAAATTCTGTAAAAGCAAAACTATGGATATTGCCGTATAAAGGCGATTCATATGTTGGAGTTCCAATTTTACACTCGATTGATTAGATAGGATACTAGCATAAGAATAAGTAATAATGTTTATACCTATAACACTGTAATATTAAGGTAGGTTATTGAAGTGCATATAATTATGTAAATTATTTTTATTACAGGCAATTAATTAATATGAATTATAGTATAATTCAATTTGAAGATGGTGTGGAAGTAGTACCAGACAAATGGTTGGTTGGAGAAAACATGTGTTACTGGCCACCAATGAATTCTGATAAATTAACTCTACATAAATTGGTTTTGTCCAAAGCAAACGTTGAGAAAAATTGGGTCCAATACAAAATTTTAAAAATATTTTGTCATGCCGATAAGTGTTAGGTTAGGTACGTTTAAATGTGATTGTTAAATTAATAGAGTCATGTTATAATGCAGATACTTACCAAAGAGCCGTCCAGAAATTGAAGCTAGCCTTGGAAATGTCTGATATAGATACATCTGATGAATCACTCAAAAAAACAAGGCATTCACGACACCACAAGGTAGCTGATGAATTTGATGAATCTGATGTAGATCACTTCACTCCAAGCTTCATTCCAAACGAAAGAAAAAAGGAAAAAAAACGACGCCCATCTCCTTTAGATTCGGATGAAGATGATGTAGAAGCATGTCCAGAAATGTCATCAAAACTCCCACCATTCCCTTCTTCTGCAAATTTTACCCTTGTGGAAAATAGGAAAAACAATACAGCTGATGATGAAATATTGCCAATACGAAATTCTGTTCCGCAACAATGCATGTCAATGTCAAGGGCTAGTACTCCTTCTTCGGTTACAAATACCCGTGTTTCTATCAGAGGTATACAGTTAATTATTGTATTTTACCCTTAACATGAAGTTATTTTTAGGGACGGATGAAATATTAATGAAATTAAACACACTTCTTTCCATAACAAAAATTATAGAAAACAGGTTAACTCTAATTGAGCGGAGTGTTTCTAATCTACAAGGTGAGGGAAATGCAAAAGCACCGTCTTCAAGTTGCATGGAAGCAAAAGAATTTAACAAAATGTTTCCGTTAACAAGTGAAGTAGATTTATTGAATTTTGAGGAATTTTGAAAGACGATACATTTTTTAATAAAATGGTAAGTAGAAGCTTTTATATTCTACATATATTACAGGGATTATTTGTAGATTGCAACATTATGTACAGTTGGGGGTACCGATGTGCAGAGCATAACTGTTAACATATTAAAAAAAAATCTTAGTAATTCCCTTGCAAATTTATTCTCATTACATGGTAAGAAGAAAAAGAAGATTTTCAAAAGTTTAAATACATGTAATTTAATTGTGGATACTGTACGTAAACAGAAAACTGGAACAACAGAGGTGGAAATCCTAGCAATAATTGGAAGTTGGCTACCTCAATCCAATTTGCGTTTATCACGCGAACAAAGGTAAATTTCAGTTGAATATATCCAACATCATTGTAACAAGGCATTTAGTTTTTTTGATTTTGATATGTGCATTTTGTGCATAAAAATATTCCTACAATTTGATTGCTACCTTCAACAGTATTACTACTTAATTTTTTTAAAGATTGCATTTGTGTTCAATTAACATTATTTGTTAAATTCAGACTGCGGTGTGCATTCATCAGAATTTGTAACCAATGCAATTTTTGTGGTTAATAAGTCCAAATGTCTATTTAATATTTATGAAACGCTGTAGATGTCAGAATTAACTTTGTTAATTTATTCAACCTTCTTAAACATTGTGTTCTTCTCTTTCAGGAAACAAAAAGGATTGGAGCAAGACAACGAATGAATCAATTCCGTTAATGTTCCCAATTTTTATATACTTAAGTACATATATTTTATAATATGTATTAGTATAGAAGGTACATTTTTGTATTTTCTCAATATATGAATATTTCTATTTTGTGTCTAATATATTTCTTAAATGTTTCATGTGTATGTTTCAGAAGCGTAACAAAACATATGAGAAATATTTGCTATGCATGTTTCTGAAATGTTGCATGTTATATTACATTGCAAGAACATTTTGCCATTTATAAATATTTCAACCATGTTTCAGATATCTTTCCAAATATTTCAGAAATATATGATATCTTACAAAGAAATCTATCTGCAATATTATAGAAACAATACCGTGCTGTATGGGTATAACTTTGTGTTACTGCACCGTTTTACACAAGTGAAATGGCATTATCAACAAGTTAGATGTTGCTTGATTCGTACGTTGATGACGCAGGGGCACAGATCCCTGGCAAGGATAGTATATTTATAATCCTTGGCCAAAACATACATAATACAGTTCTTTCAACACCTATTTCTTTACAATGTTTAATTTGTGTGTGGGTTTTAGCCAATCAAGAAAGCTATAGGTTTGTATTATGTGAATACCTTGTATAACAAAAATAGTAATCCGTTAATTGCTTCAGATCTATTGGTGATCGCTTCAATGTCTCAAAGAGCTCCATATTTTCACTGCCTAATAAGAGTATGTAAAATTCTGAACAGCAAAGGTTCTGTATTTATAAAATGGCCAAAAGGAAATGATGCTATTAAAACAATAGCTGGTTTCAAGGTATTTTTTTTTAGTTTCCCTACCTTAGAAGTATTAACATTTTTTCTTTTGTAGAAAATAATAGTACATTATTTTATGTGGAGGAGAAGTATTACTTTTCATGGCGCGCCTGTGTTTAGCCGCCGAACGGAGTGAGGCGGCTAATAGAAGGCAAGCCATGAAAAGTAACTTCTCCTCCAAATAAAATATGCTATTTTTTCTTCAAACTTCCGCAAATTTATCCAAAACACCAGGTTTTTAAGGGATATTAATCGCTTTCGTTAAATTAAACGTCATTGTCAAGTAGGTAAGTTTGTTTTCCTTTACATGAGTGCATATGTGCTGTTTCCTTGGTTACGCAGTAAATAATTTTATTGAGTGAAAAAATTACATGTCAGTTCGTAATTTTGAATAAGAAAGATTTCTCGATAAGAAAGAAGTAAGTTAATTAAATCACTAAAAGATAGTGTAAATTAGTTAGTTTTAGAATGCAATGCACGCCGCCCGAAATTACCGTTGAGGCGAATGAAGCAGTATCGTGCCTCGGACCTTCGAAATCCGGTGAAAAGTATTTAGCTGCATATCAACACTTCATTCAATGGTGTAATGGAAAGAATGTGATCATCTATTCAGAAAATGTACTTCTTGCGTATTTTAATCAGATGCAAAAAGATAAAAAATGGAAATCTTCGACAATGTGGTCTCGTTATTCCATGATCAAATCCGAATTAATTATCAAGCATGGAATAAATATAAGTCAATATTTAAAGCTACGATGTTTTTTGAAAAAGGCCAATGAAGGGTATTCTGCAAAAAAGTCCAGAATATTTACTAAAGAGCAGTTTGAAGGTTTTCTAATGGACGCACCAGATGATGTATATTTAGGAATAAAGGTGAATTTAAATCAGTTTTAATTCTCCCAATGTAATATTATTATGATTCAGATTGTTTTATTAATCGGAGTAACCGGGGCATGCAGATGCGACGAAATGATGAAAATGAATATAGGCGACATTGAAGATATGGAAAATTTAATCCTAATAAAAATTCCCGATAGCAAAACGAAAAAAGTGCGCTCGTTTACCATCATCGGAGAAATGTTCATGAATATTTACCACAAGTACGCTTCATTAAGACCGAGAGATATGCAAGAGAGAAGGTTTTTTTTGAAATATCAGAATGGGAAGTGCTATAAAAATGTTATGGGGATTCATACGATTAGTGCTGTACCCAGAAAAGTCGCCGAATTTCTAAAATTAGGCAATGTCCAAGAATATACGGGTCACTGTTTAAGGCGTACTTCGGCTACATTACTCATCGATGGTGGAGGAACTATGGAGTCGTTGAAGCGCCACGGGGGTTGGAGGTCGACTTCCGTAGCAGAAGGGTACATAGAAGAGTCGATTCGCAACAAAAAAGAAAATGCTAGCCGAATATTAAATTTAAACGAAACTGCGGTAACTGAAACAGGCGCATCAGGAAATCTAATAACGTCGTCTTCGCCGAGATCATCGCCTAAATCGAGAGTAAATACTTTAACAGGGTCTAGTTCATCGTTGCACGGCTTCAATTTTCAGAATGCAACACTTACCAATTGTACATTTAATATTACATTAATGAATAAGTCTGAAAATATATCATAATTTTTTGAATAAATAAATGAAATTGTTGTGTTTCCATAACAACACTTTTCCCTCCGGCGACAGGAAAAGGAAAAGTAAAAACTGCTCTAACGATAATGTCAAACTTTGGCGCCTACTACTCAGTCGAACAATGGCCTAATATTTTGACGTTTGAAGAAAAAATCATTTCCTGGAGTGTTGGGTGCTATAGACGGGTGCCATATTAATATATGTCCACCCAAGCACAATTCTGCCACTTACATCAATAGAAAAGGCAGACCATCTATGATATTACAAGGCGTATGTGACCATAATTGTATATTTACTGACTGATAACGTACATGACATTCTTTATATAAATTGTGAAATCTTATAATGGATTTCAAAGCCCGTATGCACTCAAGAGCACTGGGGGATTGACTAGTTTTCCGTCTGATTTGGGAGAAAACATTTTCTAACGCATCTACCGCGCAATTCAAACAAGGATAGAGATCATAAATAAAGTGCATTTCACGCGTTCGACGTACGCTATTAATGGATTCAATGCGGTGAAAAGAGAACACCGATGAAAATAAGGTGGCTCCTGTTTCTCATGTTTATAAAATTGGATACTCATTTGACATTACACTGTTTTGATTATTAGTTTAATTAGAGTAAGGCAATTTCTTGGATATTTACAAATTAGGCGCAGATTAAGATATTTTGCCGACCATTAATTGCGCTTTACAAATTCGTCAGATAATTCACAGCATAACAAAACTTCGTAATGTCAATAAGATTTTTAGCGCCGCTGCCGCCATCTCTGAGCATACATTATCATTCAAGGATATCATAGGGTGAATCGCCCAGTTAGCCGGCCACCACCCGTTCTCGGCCACTTTAGGAGAATTAGGGAATAAATTAGTACAAACTTTTGTTTCGATCCGCGATTTTTACAGATCCTACTCAACACTCCTTTCCCCACCACTTTACGGATCACGCCATTTTTTTAAGCACATGTCACCATAAAAAATGGCAGTTAAAAGTTGGCTCTTGTGAAACGTGCGTGCCTGCGGCTGTTTACTGCAGATTTGCTAGGGTACATCTCATAAGGGAATAGTGATTATTTTGTGTAATACTGATTATAAAGGTAAGTGTTATTAAATTTTAGATAAATAATATGTCGATGTACTATTATATTTAAGAAAATAATGATAATTCATAAGTACTAATTATTTTATGGGGTGGCCGGTAAACTGGCTTAACCAAAACGCTCAATCCACTTCTCGGCCAGGGTGGCCGAGAACAGGTCGTAGAGCATGATATTGTTTATCTTTTTTTGTCTTACTGGTTCATAATAATTCGTATCCTTTTCTCTGGCATACTTAGGACAGTTAGTACCACAAAATAGCCAGTTTTCGGCCGGACTATCTAAAAAAGCGCGGGAAATAAAGATGTTTAAAAGAGCGGCCGAGAAAAGGTATCTTGGCCTTTTTTCGGCCATTACCTTTAACTTATATTGGTTTTATGTGCTTTTTACCTGATTTCGTATTAACCTTCGTGCTTTTTTAAGATACTTACGAATCTTAAAACTGTAACCCAGCAAACCTGTTACAGCAGTGTTATATACCTTTGGTGTAACAGTGTTATAAAACAGTTGTTACATTACACATACATAACAACAATATAACAAATTAATTCCTAGTTATATAACCTAGTTATATAGCAATTCTTTACAATGTTATATATCATCAATATACCATATATAACATAACAATCATTTGTTACATGCACATTGCAAAAGCATAGCATTGGTGACATTGAATGCGACCGCGCACATTTTATCGTATTTGGTTGGTAGACCGCGGCCGGCGTGACTCGTACTGGTACTTAAGTCATATCAATTGTTTAACTTTTGTGTGTAAGTTTTTGGTTTCAATCGTGTTGAACTCGTTATTTATCTCGGTTGCAAGTTTGTGTGGATAATCGTTCTACTTTTGCAGGTGTTAAAAACGAGGTAGGTAACGTCTAATATTAAATATTATGTAATTATAATTTTGTACATAACCTATATTGTTTTGGTTAACACGAAGTTTTTTGGCGGTTTTTTATGTTTGTTTGTGGCTCTTACACTTCTTAAAACGTGTTATTTTTCAACATGTCGAAAAAAGATGCAGCGCCCCATTTTCATTTATTAAGCAAACGACGACGAAATCAAATCATTAATTTAGAAATTTCAGCATTCAGTGCACAAGGTAGTAAAGTCCAGTTAGATCCAGTTGTTTTGCAAGATCCTAATGAAAAGAATGTTGCACCTAATTGTTCAATTCAACCTGTGAATGATGACATTGTGGAGGATAATCCAAAGCACATGCAAAATGTTATTTTAAATAATGAAATATGTGATGATGTGGATGATATAAACCCTTCTGAAGATGTACCGTTTTCAAGTCCTAAATTGGAAATTTATTCTGACTCCGACGTGCTCTCTGAATCAGAAGTTAACCATTATTCTGAATCTGATCATGAATATACAAATGCTATAGGCGATTCCAAGGGTGATTCTGAAGCTAGTCTCCAAGATGCTCTAGCTCGTTGGACTATAGAAAACAATATCTCCCATGCTGCTGTGAATTCAATGTTGAAGATATTGCACAGGTTTGGTCATTCTAATTTACCTGCCGATGTACGAACATTAATGAAAACACGTAGCGCATCACAGTTTGAAATATGTTCACGTAGCGGTGGCCAATATGTACATTTTGGTATTTTGCCTGGTCTTTTACGGTCAACTGAAGTATATTTTGATAATTTACCAAGTGATTTAAAAATTGACATTAATATTGATGGTCTTCCATTGAGTAAGAGTTCGGGAAGCCAATTTTGGCCAATAATGGCTGCCATCTCTTCTGATAAATTTTATTCAAAACCATTTTTAGTTGGTTGTTATCATGGGAACAATAAACCAACCGACGTCAATGATTATCTACGGCCATTGGTTGATGATGCAAAAGATATTTTACATAATGGTATATTTATTGGCGGGAAAAGAATTTGTGTTAAATTAAATGCGATAATTTGTGATGCCCCAGCGAAATCTTTTATAAGTTGTATTAAAAATCATACAGGATATTTTGGTTGCAGTAAATGCATTCAGGAAGGTGATTTTATAGCCAATCGAGTTACATATCCTGAATTAAACTGTACGTTACGAACGGATGCATCTTTTAGTGCTAAAATTCAAGCAGAACATCATAAAGGGATTTCTTGCTTAGAGGAATTGCAAATAGGGATGGTTTCTCAGATCCCAATTGATTATATGCATTTAGTATGCTTAGGTATTATGAAACGTTTGCTCCAATTTTGGGTAAAAGGAAAAATGAATGTCAGATTAAAAGGTGATGCATTAGACTATGCCTCGAATAAGTTAATTGGAATGAAATCTTGTATTACAACTGAATTTGCTAGAAAACCTAGAGGCTTACATGAAATTGATCGATGGAAGGCAACAGAATTGCGTCAATTTCTCTTGTATACTGGACGAGTTGTACTGAAAGATGTATTGCCACATACTTATTATGAACATTTTATTAGTTTAAGTGTTGCTATAAGAATATTGGCAGATAAAGATTTATGTATTACCTTGAATGATTATGCTCACTCTTTGTTAGTGTGGTTTGTAAGGCACTATGGAACGCTGTATGGTCAGGAATTTTTAACTTATAATGTGCACAATCTCTCGCATATAAGTAATGATGTTAAGATATTTGGTCCATTAGATAATTTTAGTAGTTTTAAATATGAAAATTATATGTATAAAATTAAACAAAAATTAAAACAAAGTGGGCGACCTTTACAACAATTAAGAAATAGAATAAAGGAAGAACAAGAACTGCCGCTTAAAACAGATATATGTAAAAACTATCCAGTTATTCATAAAGATAAAAATAATTGTGTTAACAGTTTAGATTTCAAACATTTTAATATCTCAACAAAGGAAGCGAATAATTGTTGTTTACTTCACGATGGATCTATTGCAATTATTACAAATATTAGTCACGAAAATGGAGATGCTATATTAACTGTAAATCAATATAAACATTTCAAGCCACACTATGAATCGCCTTGTGATTCTAGAAAAGTGGGAATATCTATAATCGATAAAAGTAGAATGACACAAACTGTAAAAATATCGGCAAACACAATTAGAAAGAAGTGTATTATTATAAATAATGTATTTGAAAAAAACTTTGACAAAAATGAGTACATTGTGATTCCACAAATTCATTGCAAAGAATAATTCCCGTCCAAATATATGTTGTACATATAGTGAGAAATACCTACTTTAATACATTTTTAGTTAATTATAACAATATACTATTAGGTATGATTTTGTGACAGTCAAAAAAGTTAGTTTTTCAAAAAATCTTGCCTTTTCAGGTTTTTTAACATGTCATATGCGGTGGTAACATTCACCAACGAAGGATTGGGAGTTACATCCACGTCGGAAGTCCCCACTAATTGGCTGCTTAATGACAACAAACAATGTTGGTGGCCTTCGCTGAGCAAAAACATTAGCTCCTTAATTGCTAAAAGAGCCCAACCAACTGATGTATGGAGTAAAGAAGATGTAGTGGTTGAAACACTTGGGCGTAAGTATATCTGTGTTAGTACAAAATTTGAAAATTTATTTAATAATTTTTACGCAGTATCACTTGAGACGGCTCGAAAAAAAGCAGAAGATCTAGATTACACATCCTCAGAAGAGGCCAACACTGGCAGAGGTAAAAGGAAAATAACTCCGAAGCAATTTGAAATTAGTTCTTCGGACAACGAAGTTATTTCTAAAGGTTAGTTACTTATTATTAAAATCTTAATTTAAGACAATTTAAGGCGCAAAAAGAAATGCAGCGATACCTCCGCCTCCTTCTTTCCCTAAGGATTTTCAAGAGAGTTCTTGCAATAGGTATAATACACAGTTTATAAATACATTGCATATGTAACAATTGTTTTGAATTACAGTATATCTTTGTCTGACCCAAATTCAGCTGTATTTACTGCAGTAGCTGAGGTTAATATTCCTACAGGTAAGGTCTGTGGTCTAATATATGGGTTACTAATCTTAGTGTATGATTTATATAGGAATGACGGCAGACAAACCTGATAACATAAATCTACCCGGAGTGCCAGATCAAATGCTCCAAATAGTGCCATTAAGGTAGTTTGCTTATATGTATCAATCGGCCCAGAACTAATCAGAATTTTTGTAGCCAATTTGATATAGAAAACACTCCAGTCGTAATAGCAGATAACACTACACTGTCTAGTACTGTCGACACGAGAGCTGACAAAATAGTCTTGGAAAGCATTATTAAAGGTAATATTTTGAATATATGGTATATAATAATTGTAATGGTATATTATAATTTACTGTAGAGCATTGCCAAAAAATTGAGAGAATGTTTGGTTCGATCAATTTAAATTTAAAAAACATTAACTCCAGACTGGAAAAATTAGAAAAAAATGCTCCCGCCTTGAATGAAGAAGAAGAAGATACGGTTATTCAAGACAATTTGCCATTAAGGACAATTGAGGAAATCAACTCTTTTGAAAATTTAGTAAAGACCAACAGAGAAGCAGCAATTTTATTTGTACGGAAAATGTAATTTTTATGGTAGTTATATATACTATTGTACTGTGTTGTTTTAGAGGAAATATATTTCAAACACTGGTGGGAATTGCCCAAAGGACAATGTTGTGCGACTATTACGGAAAATATTCACAAATGAATGCGCAATGAAGTGTTCGTGGATGGGGCATCGGAATAATTTTGGAGTTTCCAAATTAACCATCATGAGCATTGTAAATGGTAAGTTATATTTGTCTTATGAACCGAACTTCTGCATTTGGTTATTAGCTGTTGTTCTATCAGCATTTCCGCAACTGAAAGAACAAGAGTTTGAAACGTTTTGCGGAGAATGGCTTCGTTTCGCCAAACAAAGATTCACCAGAGAAACCAAAGGCGCAGCAGCGAGAAATAATTAAGATATGGTCGTTTTATAGAATTTTATTTTTAAATAGCGGATTAATGGTTATACAGGGTGGCCGGGTGGCCCATTAGTACGTGGGTGGAAGATTATGGGTTTATTTACGCACATATTTCATTGTCGGGGCATGTTGAAGGACTCTTAAGGCTACAACGTAAAAATATTTTTAACAAAATTGCAACTGTTAGGTATACAGGGTGATTTATATCACAATTGCATTTTTTTAAAATAGAACCCATACCTATTATTACAAAATTTCAATTCGTTGGTCAATTTTAGTGTGACTTTATGTATCACACAGGATATCTAAAATCAGTTATTGTTTAACCGCAATTCGTGATTTTTTCAAAAAGAACTACCCTTTTTTTTTATTGCATAAAGAGTAGAATTTGATTACTTTTCTAATGATATAAGCATGTTGGTATTTATCTTTTACATGTTTTATTGTAATATTAAGTGCATTTCAAGATAATGGTTTTTTTTATTTAGACGTTTTATTTTGGTTTTTGAGTTTTTATTTTGTTTTGTTTGGGGTAAATGTTTTTATAATTTGAATTGGTGTTTATAATTTTTAACGGCCTATTAATTACCGAGAGGCTTTGCAAATGGAAAAGCACTGTGGATTATTAGAAACTGATGAATTACAAGACATATGTAAAAGGCTGAATACCGACATGCTCATACTGTTAGAAAAGTACTCAAATCCTACACCTTATGCAATAAAACAAACTTGGTAGTTCCGTTTGAAAAAACCAAGTTACCTTTGACTCAAATTTTGAAAATTGGCTGAGCGATTCCTGTTAACACACAAAAAAGTTTAACTTCGACCGTTCGCCGTTGGTTAGTACATTTGCAACTTTGATATAACTCACCCTGTATAACAATTGCAATTTTGTTGAAAATATTTTTAGTTTGTAGCCGTAAAAGTCCATCATCATGCTCCAACAATGAATTTCAAATGTGTCCTTTAAGAAACCCACAATCCTCCAACCACGCACTAATGGGCCATACTGTATAGCTTATACTTAGAATTTAGGAACATTTTTTTAATTAGATAATATAAACATGTATTCAAATTGTACTTATCTTTCGATTTTGGTTTGTTTATTTTGAAATAAATACCGTTTACTGCAAAAGTTTTTATTAATACAATTTTTTACAGATTATTTGAGTAGTGGAAAATATGGGTTACCCTGTATAGCAAATGCGACTGTATAATGCTATGTGCTTGTTACATAGAAGTTATACAGCTGCAATGTATTGGTACACAAAGTTATAAACCTGTTACATTGCAACAAAGTAACAGTAATAAACCCGTTACATTGCAACAATGTTGATGTTTTATCACATGTGATTTATCTGTTATATATTGGTTATGTTGTGCTGAGTGGGAAATTACAATTTACTAGCAACTTACATGTTATCTGCTTGTTATATAACATGTTACTAATAAAGTAACACATTTATATTGCATTTATAAAACTGTTATGTAGCGAGGTTTGTTGGGAAATTACAATTTTACATAAAATGCTTACCTACTAGGTAAATAATGTTTTTCAGATGGCCACAGTCAAAGGCAAAAAATTTCCGATGCAGGCAAGAAAGTTATTCAGCTACTCTGAAGAAAACCTTAAGCTTGCACTGCATGCTGTTAGAGAGGGCCAAATGTCCATAAGAAGTGCTGCAAAAGAGTTTAATGTACCAAGGTCTACTCTCCAAGACAGGGTGTCGGGGAAAACACCAGACCGATTGCGTAAAACGGGTCCAGAACCAATTATGACTATCGAAGGAGAAAAACGCATCAGCAATTGGGTCATTGGTCTTGCCAAGTGTGGATTCCCAATAAAAAAGCATGAACTAATGGAAACAGTAACGAAAATAGCAAGTGTAACATAGTGTACAAGTTAGGTACATGCGCCACTACCGGACGTCAACCTACAGACGACATCGGTTCAATCAATAATAAAGATGTTTAATAGAATTACCTTTATTATAATTTCAGCAGCCTAAGCTCCGAATATAACATGGTGTCAGGTGTAAACCGTAAGAAATATTAAAAAGTAAGAAAGAAGGCATCTAATAATAACAAGTAGTAAAGTACTGAAAATTTAATAAGAAGAAAAGTAAGGTTAAGCACGTGAAAATGGAATCGTCTTTCAAGCCACCTCCGAATTTGGTGTTTGACCAACAATTAAACAAGAATTTTGAGAAGTTTAAGAATGCTTTTGATATATACATGGAAGCATCAGGTTTAAGTACTGCCGAAGAAAAAAGAAAAATTGCGATATTTCTCAATGTAGCGGGAGAAGAAGCACAAGAAGTATACACAACGCTAGGTCTCACTAATGAACAAAAGGCAAAGTATGATGAAGTAATTAAAGCTTTTCAAGAGTACTGTAAACCGAGAAATAATGAAACGTATGATAGGTTTAAATTCTTCTCGAGGAACAAGAATACGGAAGAAACATACGACAGTTTCATAAAAGACTTGAAAGTTTTAGCGAAGCCCTGTAATTTTGGAGATCAGGAGGACTCACTAATACGGGACAGATTGATTTTAGGTATCACTGATGTAGTGCTGCAGGAGAGGTTACTACGGCAAACAAAACTAACTTTGAAGGATGCGGAGCAGCACTGCAGGCTCACCGAAGTTACCAGAAGGCAAGTTGAAGGCCTAAAAGAAGAGCATGCCAAGGTAGACATCATAAGAAAAGGAAAGAGAGATCAACTCGCAGCAACAGGTGGCAAGACAACAAAAACACCAGGTAATACGTATGATTGTCGTAAATGTGGGAGAAATCATCAAATAGCACAATGCTTTGCGTATGGACAAACGTGTCACAATTGTAATGGACTGAATCATTTTGCAATTGGGTGTAAATTTAAAAATTGGAATAAGAATAAGTTTATGCATGGAAAGAATGTTAGTAGTAAGAAAAACAAAATCAATAATTTAGAAGTAGCGGGTGTAGAGGACGATGATGATGATGACGATTGTTATATTGATTTAATTAGTTTAGATAAAATAGGGTGTGAAAGTAGCATTAAGCTATGGAAGGAAAATGTAACAATTAACGGTATTAAAATTTCTTTCAAATTAGACACGGGCGCACAGTGCAATGTGTTGCCTTTAAAATGGTTAGAGAAAGTACAAAAACAAAAAGAGTTAAAAGAAATAAATCAGACAATAATAACATATGGTAATAATAGAATAAAAGTAAAAGGATATGTAATTTTGAATTGCAAGTTAAGGAATACAGAGTATAAATTAAAATTTATTGTGGTAGATGTAGAAAGTGATCCAATTTTGGGATTAAATGCATGTGTAAAACTAAATTTAGTTGCAAGGCTTGATTCTGTCAGTCAGTTAAAAGAAAATGGGAGTAATGGAAGGGACCCAAAAGAAAAGTTAAAATTTGCATTTATAAATGAAAATAAAAATTTGTTTGAAGGTTTAGGTAAAATACCCATGGAACATAGAATTAAATTAAAAAATAATTATGTGCCATTTGTAAGCGTTTGTAGAAGGGTGCCAGACTCGCTAAAAGAAAAATTAAAAACGACTTTAGAGGAGCTGGTACAAAAAGGTATCATAGAAAAAGTAGAAGGTCCGTCTGAGTGGGTGAATAATATTGTAATCATAGAAAAACCAAATGGAAAGTTGCGGATTTGTTTGGATCCACAACAGTTAAATAAAAATATTTGTTTAGAACAATATCCTATACCCACTATTGACGAAATTGGAGTAAAATTAAAAAACAAAAGGGTTTTCAGTGTAGTAGACATGAAAGATGGATTCTATCAAATACCAATTGATAAGGAAAGCAGTAATTTATGCACGTTCATTAGCCCATTTGGTAAATTTAAATTTTTGAGGTTACCATTTGGATTATCAATAAGCCCTGAGGTATTTCAAAAAATTAATGAAAAAATTTTTCAAAATCTTGGAATAGGAATTTATTTTGATGACTGCATAATTGCTGGTAGGGATGAAAAAGAACATGATGAGTTAATGAACAAGTTTATAGAACGGGCAAAACAGTACAACATTAAATTTAATCCTGATAAATTACAATATAAGGTCAGTAAAGTCAAGTATTTAGGGCAGGAGTTTTCTCATGAAGGTGTAAAACCAGACCCTGATTATATTGAAGCGATCACATGTTTAAGTGAGCCGTCAAATAAGAAGGATTTATTAAAGATATTAGGTATGGTAAATTATTTGAGTAAATTTGTACCCAAATTATCAGAACTTTGTGGTCCTCTAAGAAAATTAATAAAAAATGATGTTGAGTTCATATGGGGTAATGAACAGAGAGAAACATTTAACAAATTAAAATTGAGCATTATTAATATTCCAACACTTAAAATATTTGATTCAAAGGAACCCATAGTAGTACAAACAGATGCAAGCCAGTATGGCATGGGTGGTGCTTTGTTGCAGGGAGGTAAACCAGTAGCATTCTGTTCTAGAAGTCTAACCGAAACTGAGACAAGATATGCTCAAATAGAAAAAGAGTATTTGGCCATTTGTTATAGTTTAAATAAATTTCATCAATTTATTTATGGAAAGCGAATAACAGTAAATTCAGATCACAAACCTTTAGTTGCAATACAGGAAAAAGATATAAATAAAATAACATCTAGATTGCAAAGAATGAGACTAAAAACACTAAAATATAATTTCAAAATAGAATACTTACCAGGAAAACAAATGTTTATTGCAGATCTATTGTCTAGATTTTATATAAATAAGAATACGATGGATGATCCTGAAATGTTAGAAGTAGTTCATTGTGTTGAAATGGAATTACCAATCTCAAGAGATAGGTTAGAGGAGATTATAAACAAAACAGAAACTGATCATACATTAAAAATAGTCAAGCAATTTTGTGAAAGTGGGTGGCCAAACCACAAAAGTCAATTTAACAATGCAGAGTTGAAACATTATTTTAAAATTAAAAATGAGTTAGTAACCAAAAATGGTATTATTTTCTATAATAATAAACTAGTTGTTCCAGAATCCTTAAGAAAATATATGTTACAACAACTGCACAAGGTTCATTTTGGGATAGAAAAAACAAAAAGGCGGGGTAGGAAACTTTTCTATTGGCCTAGACTTTCGTCAGACATAGAAAATTTTGTAACTAACTGTGGAGTTTGTAAAAAGTTTAGTAGGGCAAACGTTAAAGAGCCACTAATCCCTCATGAAGCTCCAGAATTACCTTTTGAAAAAGTAGGCTCAGATATATTAGAATTTAATCGAAATTCATATTTAGTGGTAGTTGACTATTATAGCAAGTGGATCGAACTGAAAAAATTAAATAACAAAACTGTTAAGGAAGTCATTACCAAACTGAAAGAAATTTTCTCTACCTTTGGAGTTCCATCCAAATTTGTATCAGATAATAATCCATATAATAGTTTAGAGTTTAAAAAATTTGCAAAAGAAATCAATATGGAACTAAGTTTTGCTAGTCCGAGGTATCCAAAATCTAATGGACTTGCAGAAAAAGCTGTAGGAATATGCAAAAACATGTTAAAAAAATGTGAAGAAACAAACTCTGAAATTTTTGGTCATCTGCTGGAGTATAGGGCAACCCCACTGTCTGGTTTAGATGAGTCGCCAGCAGAATTATTGAATAGCAGAATGTTACGTACAACATTACCAATTACTAAAACTCAATTAAAACCTAAAGTAGTTAACATAAATACAGAGGCAGTAAAGCAAAGACAAAAGAAAGCAAAGTTGTACTATGATCGGAATGCAAAAGCTCGTCCCGAGTTTAAAAACAATGAGCATGTCTATATAAAGAATGATCAAAATTCAAATTGGAGAACTGGAAAAATTATTAGTAAAGGTAGCACTCCCAGGTCATATGTAGTGTGCGATGAAAAAGGGTCAGTACTAAAACGAAATTCATGGTTTTTGAAAAAAGCGGGCACAGCTTCAATAACAAATCGAAGGTCAACTATTGATAGTAACATTGACATAGATGAGACAAACAGTACAGAGCAGGGTAGTGATAAGGTAGAAAATAGCGTAGATGATAAGGTAGAAAATAGTGTAGCTGTAGATGGTAAGGTGGAAAATCAAAGTGAAGGTGACAATAGTGATGGTGGAAGTGATAAATGCAAAAATCGTGAGGTAAACTCGGAACCAAGTACAAAACGATTAAAAAGAGAAATCAAAATGCCTATTAGATATAAGGATTATGTATAGGTTAAGTAAATTAGCATTAGTTTAAATTTGTAATCGAAGTTATCTTGTTGAAAGGGAGATGTAACATAGTGTACAAGTTAGGTACATGCGCCACTACCGGACGTCAACCTACAGACGACATCGGTTCAATCAATAATAAAGATGTTTAATAGAATTACCTTTATTATAATTTCAGCAGCCTAAGCTCCGAATATAACAGCAAGAGACAACGGAAAAATTGAAAAATTCAAAAACGAGAGACCTGGAGAGAAATGGTATGCTGGTTTCACCAAAAGGCATCCAGAAATTCGGTTACGTGAATCTGAGAGTATAAACAAGGCAAGGGCAATTATCACAGAAGAATATATTAGGTCATGGTTTACAGAATTAGAAATATTCTTAACAGAAAACAACATTTTGGACATTATGGAGGACCCTTCCCGCATATTTAACGGTGACGAATCCGGATTTTCACTGTGTCCAAAAACAGGAAAAGTCCTTGCTCCTCGCGGATTTAAAAATGTTTATTCCATTAAACAAGGCAACGAAAAGGAAGCCTTAACAGTACTAGTAACATTTAATGCCCGTGGTAACATTTGTCCTCCACTTGTTGTTTTTCCGTACGTCAGACCTCCAAAAACATTGATAAATAATATGCCAGAGAATTGGGTGTTAGGAAAATCCGACAGTGGGTGGATGAAAAGCGATGTCTTTTTCGAATATATTTGCAACGATTTTAACAAGTGGCTTACGGACAACAATATTAAGAGGCCTATAATATTATTTGTTGATGGACACAGATCACACCTTAATATATTCCTAAGTGAATTTTGTGACAAAAATGGAATAATTTTGTATGCCCTTCCTCCAAATACCACTCACATCCTACAGCCAGCGGATGTTAGTGTATTTCGGCCACTAAAACATGAATGGAAGAAGACTGTCAGGCAATGGCAAAGTGAACAAGACGTTAATACCGCTGTGACAAAAATAAATTTTTGTCAAGTATTTGAGCAGACGTTAAATAAAGTAGATATGGAACCATGTATTACTAATGGCTTTCGAAAATGCGGCTTGTTTCCTTTAGATCCAAACAATGTTGACTACACTAAATGCGTTAAAAATGAATTAGAAAGAAAACGCCATGACGTAGAGCCCGTAGAGAAAATAAGCTATGAGGACACTGAAGCAGCAAAAAAAGTGATTAAAACTTTAGAAAGAAAACTAAAAAATAGTGGTATTGATACAGACATAATTTATAAAGCAATAAATAATTTGTCATTTGATGCTAGTAATTGCGGAGGTGCTAGACAAGAAAAAAAAATACATGTTATAAGCAACATTACCATCAATAAGCAGGATACGATTCCGGATAATTTAAATAATACCTTTCTTTTGGAAATAGGAACCTTAGTACCCATGGAGTCACTGAATATTATTCCTATTGATGAAATAGATGTTATAGCATTAGATAATGTCCCCATAAATGAGCTATTTGAAGAACCACGACAGCCAGGAATACAAAATGTTGATAAACATGTGTGAAAACAAAGAAAACATTAATTTTGATGAGAAGGTTGTGGAAAATAAAGAAGTTTAAAGACAAAAACGAAAATATGGATCTCGATAATCAAAACGAGGAAGATAACGCCGAAGAAATGGATGAAAATAAAATTTACTCGAAAAATGGCAAAAAAGAACAATCAGAAAAGGAAAATACTACTAAAACTGAAACAACGGAAGTTGGATATAAAATAGAAGAAGAAAATCAGATATTTGTGAAAAAAAATACCGATCAAGTTATTGAAATTGAAGATAACACCACAGAGAAAAATGAATCAATAAACGATAAATCGGAACAGGCAATACAAAATGAGGGGCGAGTTGATAAAACGGAAATGACGAGAGAAATTAAAAACATGGAAATAAATAAAGAAAACAATTCAACAATAAAAGTGGAGACATTTTATAAAAAGAAGTCGGAAGTAAAATCTCCATTAAAGACCGTACAAATTGAAGCTGAAAGTAATCACTCACCACCAAAATGGCCTGAAGAAAATTCTCCTATAAAAACTGTGGAGGTCGAAGAAGTGTTAACCCCATTTTCTCGTCATCTAAGATTTCCTGAACCTATAAAAAAAGGTTCAGAAAATAAAAAAAAAGAGAAATTGCCAAGTGCTATCTCGTCCAACGCTTGGCGAAAACATATTGAAAAGCAAGAGAAAGGAAGACTAAATAAACAGGAAGCTCAGCAGAAGAAAAAAGATGAAAGACTGGAAAAACAGAATTAAAAAAATGCAAAAAAAGATATAAAACAGTCAAAAAAAAATGCAGCAAAGAAATTAAAATTGATGTGTTCTCTTTGCGAAGATGAATTGGTAAGTGACACAGAAGATGATTCTTTAAAAAACCTGGGATGTGATGCATGCCCTAAGTGGTTTCATTTAGCTTGTACTGAGTTATCTAATTTATCATACAATGAAGCTTCAACTAGAGATTTCTTGTGTAGTTCCTGCAAATAAGTTTTAATGAGTACAAATTATTTACTCCTCTTTTTAAGGATATCTATTTATGTTTATTTTTAAGGTTTTTTTATTAGTTACTTATATTAAAATAGGCAACTTGGAATATTTTTGTTTTATTTATCTACTTAAATATTTTGATTAGAATCTACTACTGACTGCAATAAAATTAATTTTTTTGATTATCTGTACCTAGGCACCCATTTTCCATTCATTTCTCCTTTTATTTTAATGCTTAAACAACACGGCCGAAAAATGGGATTTATCGGCCACCCATGCCGAGAACTGGCATAGTCTTGGCCGAGAAAATAATCAAGTGACCGAGAACTGGCAATAAGGACATTTTTTAGGATTTTATTAACAAAAAAAAACTTAAATAGATTTGACATTTTTGAATGATTAAATTTAATTAAGTAAACTACGTGCTATCCAATAAAATAATCAAAATTGGATTTCAATCATTCTGCAATTTTTAAACGTCGGTTTAAGGTGAAAATTCAGTTAAGTGGCCGAGAACTGGGCGATTCACCCTACATATAATTATTACGGACATAATTTGACTAGCTTTTTTCATATTGACCCGTCTTACACGAGCAAATATGTCCCTATTTCTGAATTTAATTGTGTTGGAAAGAATATGGTGCGTGTAATACACCGATTATAACCATAAAAAAAATTTTGTCCATAAAAATAGAACGTGTTCTATTTTTGTGTGCATAATATGCGCAAACAGCATGCGCAAACTGTGATCCTAGGATATTGTTTATCAAAGTAATTGAAAATTGAAATTCATTAAAAAGAAAATAGAGTATTTGTTTGTCTTCAGGTCTGTAGTCAATTAATCGAAGTATCTACCTAGTTGTAATTTGAATATAATTTTAAAGTATGGAATTTGACGAATACACATTGTATAGTATTGCATCAGTGGCAATTTATACAAATATGCTAGCCCTAAAGTTCAATACACGTCGCAGGCGAAGAGTTTGGTCAAAAAAATGGCATGAAAGAAGGAATATGGGAATGGGGATATTACATATGTTAAATGACGAGCTACTACAAGAAGACTCTGCAGCATATAAAAACTTTTTACGGTTAACTAACCACCAATTTGAAAAACTGTTGCGATTGGTAGAACCACATATCAGTCGCCAAGATACTGTTATGAGGCAATGTGTTTCAGCGAGAAGCAGGTAAAGAAAATGCTGATTGAAAGTGGTATATATTTTAGACATGTTATTCAGGCTTGAACTTACGCTTCGCTTTCTTGCAACCGGAGAGTCTTACCGTTCGTTGATGTATTCTAGTAGGATAGGGTAATCGACCTAGTAATGGACACAGACCTAGTAATGGACACTTTTCCCCTTAAAAATTTGAAAATAGGCATTGTGTGGTACTAACGCTGTAGATGGGTAGGTCAAATAATCAGTAGGTCCTTTGGTCGCATGCAGGTTCAACAGCTGCGGCTAAGTTCACTCTTATTGATCTTTTAAACGAACTATTGTGGCGGCGTGGGTTATGTGATGAGGTTTTTTGACATACTAAATTAAAGTGTCGTTAGCGTCTACTGTGCGTTTATTGAAACGTTGTAGTTATTTTTCCCACGCCAGGTAGGTTACTAATATTAGCAGTATTGATTTCTTAATTAATTTATGGTCATATAATTGATGGTACATGTCATTCCGCTTTTAGAAGGGGGTGACCATTACTAATACACTGTTTTACTTCGAGGGCTAGTGGTGGTCATAGGGTGTGACCATTTTTGAGACATAATGTTTCAGTAATGGGCACAATTTAGTTTACCCTTCTGTAAAAGATAGACTGCTTGGAACGTACTTTCCTAAATTTTAATGGATCTTAAAAGGTTTCTTACATGAATTAAATTTTTATAGAATGGGGAAAACAAAGAAAAAAGAAAAAAGAACTTTTTTTTCATACTCAGAAGAGAACATGATTATGGCAATTGAGGCAGTGACAAAGAATGGAATTAACAAAAAGGCTGCAGCTCGTGAGTTTAAGGTTCCTCGCAGCACTTTGGTACGAAGGTTAGCGTTAGCAACTCCTTACAGCAGAAAAATGGGCCCAGCTACAGAAATTCCCGAAGCAGAAGAGAAAATTATCGAAAACTGGGTGTTGGCAATGGCCAGGAAAGGATTTCCAGTTCACCGACAAAATCTCATCTTATCAGTGAAAAAAATGGTCGAGGATATGGGAAAGGAAACCAAATATTTTCTAAATGGAACACCTGGAAGATCATGGTTTAGGGGTTTTTTGAAACGTCACCCTAAGATAAAGGAAAAATATGCTGAAGCTGTAAGCAAGGCTCGTGCTGCTGTCACTCAGGACCGAATTGAAGGATGGTTTGAGGAAATATTGACCTTCTTACAAACCGAAAATTATATGAATATACTGGACGATCCCAGCCGTATATTTAATGGAGACGAGGCAGGTTTCTGTTTATGCCCAAAGAATGGAAAAGTCCTTGGACCAACAGAAAATAAAGAGGATTTTTATGTGAGAGTATCATCGGAAAAAGAACAAATTACTGTCATGGCTACATTCTCAGCAGATGGGAAATATGTTCCCCCAATGCTAATTTTCCCTTATAAGCGTGTTCCCCATATTATAGCCGAATCAGTACCAGAGAACTGGGCTCTGGGAAGGTCCGACTCAGGATGGATGACCTCTGCCGTTTTTTACGAATATATATCCAATCACTTCTTGCCATACATACAAACCAATAATATCCAAAAACCAGTCATATTATTTGTTGATGGGCATCGATCACATTTAACTAAACACGTAAGTCAGTTGTGTGATGAAAATGGGGTTATTTTGATATCATTGTTCCCTAATACAACTCACATCATGCAGCCAGCAGACGTAGCTGTGTTTAAACCACTAAAATCAGGTTGGGCTACAGAGGTCAGAAAATGGAAATATGAGAATTTTCCGAAGGATGTGACGCGTAGTACTTTTGGGACTATTCTGAAATCCGTTTTTGATAAATATGCCTCTCACAAAACTATTCAGAACGGTTTTAGGAAAAGTGGACTTTTTCCATTTGATAAAAATAATGTAGACTATTCCAAGTGTATACCAAATAGAAAAATATTTCAGGAAAGTGTCAATTCAACCGTTGATGACAATCCAACATCAGCGAAGTTGCTAGCAATATTGGAAAGTAAGATTGAAAATAGGGAACTGGAGCAGTTTAGAGAAACTCTTACAAAAAATGAGGACTGGTCTGGAGATATAAGTTACCAAAAGTTGTATGCAGTCTGGGCAACCATTAAGGCTGAATCTGGAAATACTTCAATGAAGTCCCAATGTATTGAGACCAATGGAGTCGTGGAAATAGAACAAAATCCTTCCAACCCAACTGAAATTATTTTAGAGGATGTGCATAACATGTCTCCTGAACCAGGCCCATCAACGCGCCCGGACTGGCAAACTCCTTTGCAAAGAGAACTGCTTTATTATGAAGAAAAGGAAAAAGAAGGGTTCAAAGTTCCAACGCCATTCAAGAGATGCTTAGTATATCCAAAAACCCCAGATCAAAAAACTTTGAAAACACCAAAGCGCAGAATAAAGATTTTTCCTGCTGTTGTTTCAAGTGGAAAGTATAGAGACTTTTACAATAATGAAGTTAACAAGAAGGCTGGTAAAGAACGTTCCAAATCTGTAAAAAAATCTAGTGCTGCATGCAAAGAAAGTTCGTCCGAGTCAGACATGGATGTGCCCTACGAAGATGAAGACCTTGATCTGAGTGAAGCCGAAAATGTGACACTAGAAAAGGATCGACATGTTATAGTTAAATATGAGGAGCAGTACTATCCAGGTAACCAAAAATTCATAATTTTTGCACCAGTAGGTACTTAACTCTTTCTGTATAGGAATAGTTCTGAAACATGATCCGGAGGGCGCAGAAGTTCGAACTATGGTCAGTGCTGGAGTTCAATCCTGGAAATGGCCTACAAAAGAGGATGTTTTATACTATTTTATGGATAGTATTATATGCAACATTCATAATCCTAAATTGAAAAACAATAGAGGCCACTATAGTGTGCCCGAAATGAATAAATATGAATAAAATATATTTTTGAAACATGTGTCCATTACTAGTCCATTGCATGTCCATTACTGCTCACTGTATGCCCATTACTAGTGTATTACGGAAATTTGTCAAATAATTTTTATAAAATATGTGTGTCCCATTGTCAGTAATTGGGGCCATGTTTATTGAAATCTTCATAAAAAGACCGTTCCATAGGTCCATCTATGATATGGTTAACATCAATAAAGCGGTACTTATGAGCGTTCAAAGTTGTAATTTCCTTATGGGTGTCCATTACTGAGCCTGATACCCTACATGAATCAACCATTTCTCTATTCATTCCTGAAGTTTGTGAAGTCATATTTAATGTTTTAAAAGATGAGTTTTTAATGGTAAAGTTTTATTTGATCAATTCTCTATATATATCTCTTCTACATTACAGACTCCATCTACTCCCGAAAGTTGGCAATCAATTGCTGATCAGTTTATGGAACTATGGCAATTTCCTCAATGTGTAGGGGCGCTTGACGGACGTCATATTACATTTAGATCTCCAAAATCGGCTGGATCATTTTACCACAATTACAAAGGGGATCATTCACTAGTATTATTGGCAATGGCCGATGCGTGCTGCAAATTTACATACATTAACATTGGTGTTAATGGTAGAATAAGTGATGGTGGAGTGTTTCGTGATTGTACTCTGTCAAAAGCAATTCAAAACAATTCGTTAAATTTTCCACAATCTCGACCATTACCAGGATCCAGTAACAATGTTCCATATGTGATAGTTGCAGACGACGCATTTCCACTGTCCACAAGAATATTAAAACCTTATCCACAACGAGGTTTATCTCACGACAAGAAGATATTTAACTATCGGTTATCAAGGGCACGACGTATCATTGAACATGCATTTGGTATTCTTGCCAACAGATTTAGAGTATTGTTAAATCCGATATGTCTGTCACCAAATAAAGTAGAAAAAATTACTTTAGCTTGTGTGGCACTACATAACTATTTATGTACAAATAGTGGACAATTTTATACTGATTTTGACGAAGCATCAATTATCACATTGGATACATGGAAACCACAGGGAACAAATCGAACTTCCAGATCAGCATTATCTGTGAGGGATGAATACAAAAATTACTTTTGTTCTCCTACTGGCAGTGTAGAGTGGCAGGATGCAGCAGTTTTAAGACACAATTGTTAATCATACAATTTGAATAAGTGTATATATATGTATATAGGATCACTCAGATTTTATTTGAAATTCTTGGAAATTATATGTACAATATCGCTTTCTATTTTATCTAACAAATCGTCATTCTTGATGCGGCGTAATTTTGGTTCAATGTACTTAAGAAAGACATCAATCCTATCCGCCTTGATAGTGCTAACATCAGGCTTCTTGCGTGCAACTGCATTAGCAATTTCATTTATCGCTCTGCTGGCATCTGCTAAATAGTCGATTTCATTCCCCTTTTTTCTCTTTAGTTGAGATTGTGGTCGGCTGGTTTGTGGCGTCTGTTCAATTACATGCACATTTGAGGCGCCTCCATTGACAGGTTCCTAAAGTACATTTATTTACCGAAACATTATACTTATTGACAAATATAAGGAAATACCTCTTCAGTTTGTGAATCGTCTGGTTCGTCTTCATAAACAACCTCTAATTGTGAAATGTCCGTAAATTCCAACGATTCAATATTACTGTCTGATGAAAGAGAAGGTGAAAGAGGCTTGGGGATGCTATCATAAATGGCTGTCTTTGCAATTGAATGCTCCAAAACAAACAGCATTAAATCATAATACCAAATGGTAGGTATATACACCTTAAAACATACATTTTTAGAACTATACGATTTGTTGCAATGTAGATTTGCATTTACCTGGTCTGTACCGCTTCCACTTTTCATGGAGTTTTCGTGTTTACGATATTCCACTAAGAAATTTTGTCGAAGAGCTGCAAACTTATTTTTTACATCTGCAATCGTTACACCTGCTTTCACTGCCTCCAACTTTGAACAGATGTCTGTTAAGGCAGCATTTCTCGCATGCTTGTTTTTGTATTGTGGGGATTTAACCACATACAAGCAAGGGTGATTTTTGTACACTTCAATGAGCATGGTGACCTGCTCTCTTGACCACGACATTTATTAAAAGATTGTTATTTGCTACCATCACAAGAAATTGCTTATTGCACAAAACCGTTAATAGTGACAGAGAATAGTGAAAACTGAATGTGATATATTATTTTTGGTTATGTAGTATGTACATTGCTGCCATTCAAAAAAATCCCTAGATTTCCAACAGCTGAATACAGAATTTCCCTATATTTTTTATCATAATTATATCCATAGTTTGACAACGTGTAAAGGGCGGTATAGTTCTCGTAAACATAATTTTAAGAACACAAATATACTTCAAATTTTTATCACAATTGTGGCCATAATTATGACTCGTGTAAGACGGGTCTTACACCATAAAATATAAATGATGACGCAGGGGCACAGATCCCTGGCAAGGATTATATGTTTATAATCCTTGTGTTTTGGCGACACTGGAATACGAGTGTCAAAAAGATGTAATGGCTAACGTTGATATGAATAGACGTGTTTTTAGGTGTTGAATTTATTTCGTTCTGTAATAGCACCCCGCTATCTACATTCCAATATGTTATGGGCACAGAAATACTCGAAATAAGAAGTCATAGGCGTGAGATAAATTAGAAGTAAGCTGTTAGAACAAAGTAAGGTTAGAAAAAAAACGATGGATCCCAAGAGTGATTTGCAATATATGCTGGAGTACGTTCAGAAACCAGATAGGAGTTACGCTGATCGTTCAGAAAGTGTAGTGTGATCACCTTGTACAACACTACCCTTTGTTCAGAAACGCTTGCAAGTCGCCTCAGTGTAACTCTGGAGTGACCTTTCATTACCTCGCTTTTTGGCGCGGTAATAATCACCTGTCATGCGCATTTCATAATTAACTGTCAAATGTCAACAATCGTTGTCCAAATTATTTTATTTTCAGTAAAGTAAATTATTAAATTAATAATGGAAAATGCGTATGTGCCAGTAGTTAACGAAAATGGTTTATATATTATTGAAAATGAAAATGTTGTTTTGCAAAATACTCAAAGTAAGTAGGTACATTATTTTATATATCGATTCCTATTTTAATCCTATCAGGTGGAGAGTTACTGTATCATTCAATTAATGCAGATTTGCAATCAATATTTGGCATTGAATATTATGAGGAATTACAAAAGCAACTTGCCGATCTTGGACTTCCTTCACCAAACGGGACGAGTACGCCGATGGGAACCAAAGTTTCGTGGAGTCACGAGATGACATTAAAGCTCATTCATTTTTTAAAACTTCACCAAGAAGATTTTAAATCGACCACCATAAAAAATGATGCAGTATATGCGCTAATGAAGGATGAAATGAAGAATGATGGTGGGAACTTTACTACATCCCAGATTAAAGATAAAGTAAAATATTTAAAAATGAGGTATATGAAGAAGAAAGATAATATGAAAGCGACTAGTAGTGGTGCTGCCGCTATACAATTTACTTATTACGAAGAGATGGATGATATTTACGGAAAAAAACCAAACGTTGAGCCCATTGCAGTAGCATCCTCTCTAAGAGGACGCAACTTGGAAGGTAAGGATCTTTTTCTCTCATTATAAGTAAATTTGATTATATTATTATACTTAGACAAAAAGGAAGACAGTGATGACGTTCGATCTCGATCATCTAGTCCGCCTGTTACGGAAACTGCATCAACAACTTCAAGTATCTCTCCAACACCATCAGTTTCCAGGAAAAGGCGTTTCACAGAAGATGATATTGAAAGGCGGCATAAAGAGAGGCTGAGTTTACTTCGAGAGTTGCAGCAAAAATCCATTGAAAATTTCAACATGCAGATGAATAAACTTTTAGACAAATTGTAGGATTATGACAGTAAAATACCGTACACATCCTGTAGAATGTAGTGTATTTTTTCAATATGTAAGAATATGTATTAAGTTCGTAACAGTTTATGTTTATTATTAATGATTAAGTGTTTCATAAAGATATTACAAAATATTTACAAGTATTTAGTCCATAACATCAAATAATCTTTGACACAACTGATCACGTTTATGAGTTCCATTCTCATGAAATAAATTTCCTCGGCCATTATGTTCACGTTCCAAATTCCCTCTTACAAATTGGATACCCTCATTTATAAACTCCTCTACCAATAAATCTTCCGATTCTATACATAAATTGTGCACAACACAACATGCGACAACAGTTGCAGGAATCAAATCTTGTCTATTCATATCTAAAAATTTAAGTCGCCGTAGTCGTCCAAATAAAAGGCCAAATGCCCTCTCTATACTTTGTCTGGTCTGAGATACTCTCAAATTAAAATTTCTTTTTGCTGCATTCATATTTCCACTGTTGATGTATGGAGGTATGCACCATGACAAACAAGGATATGCCTTATCGCCTAAAATAAACTCTCCATTGGGAAAATATTCCATAACATTTTCAGTAACCGCATTATATATGTCGGAATTGCGGAATATTCGAGTATCGCTTACAGATCCAGGATAACCCACGAATACATCAGTGAATTTTAATGAAGCATTGCAAATTCCTTGCAGTGTAATTGCGTAATGGCATTTTCTGCATATATATACCTCTGGGTCATCTTTGGGGGCTTTTATTGGAATAAACGTTCCATCTACTGCTCCAATAACACCGTCAATGCCTGCAAGATTGGAGAATTTTTCTTTAACTGCTTCTACCTGTTCGCCTGTTGGCCAAACTATAACTTTTGGCGCAATGTTATTCAACGCTTTGATGATACGGAAAAATGACACACTTAAAGAAGACTTTCCCATATTAAATCTTTCTCCTACTGATCTAAAACGAAGTGCTAGTTATATATGAATGTATTCCATATGTAGGTAGGTACCTAAATGAATCTGGGGTTGCCAATAGCCACAGTACAGCAAGTAATTGTCTATCGATGTCTATTAAAGGTCGTCCCACAATGTCTTTTTTCTTTATTTCATTTGCAATAATTGGTAACAACTTGGTATATGTCACATAATTGATACGGAAATGCATTTGAAATTGTTGTTTACTGAGGTTCGGTATTACCCTTTCCATATAATTCTCAATCCTAATCGGCAACTTTCTCCTTTTTGAAGGTACAGGATCTTCTTCGTCTTCAATATCGATAGCTTCAAACACAAATATTTCTAATTCCGATAGGAATTGTTTAAATAATGAGATTGCCAAGCCACAAATAAGCTTCCTTTTGTTCATATTTAAAATTGTTTGTTTTGCTCGAACTTTCTAACCTTACAAAAATAATTGACAGTAGCATCTCACTCCGTGCGTTTCTAAAGTACAGAGTGACATTGGGCACGTGACATCACTCTACACTTACTTCACACCAAAGAACATCACTTGTTTCTGAACGCACTCCTGACATCGTCAAATTTTTCAAATTGGAAGTTTCGAGTAAGCGCCATTCTGGACGAAAAGGGTGTGAAGGAGGTTATAATAAAGAAAACTGACATGGAAGAGTTAAGCGAAAACGAGAAGAAAATTTTCCTGAAGAATGATGCCAAAGCGAAGTCCATTATCATTAGATGTATTAGCGACAAGCACATCGAGTATATCAAAGATGCGAAGACGGCATATGAAATGTTAGAAAACTTAGAAAAAGTACTACAACGGAAAACAGTATTGACGAAACTATACTGCCGCAGAAGCTTGTTACAATTAAAGTGCGATCAAACAAAGGAGCTGCAGGAACATTTCTCAGGGTACGTTCCACTTAAAGACTGCGACGATTGCAACGTCCCAAATTTCGTTCCACTTGACGCCACAAATGTTGTGGTCGATGTCGAAAACGTCATAGTTGACGTCATTAATAGTCGACCGCAAAGCCCGCTTCGCGCGTAAAACAGAGGGGGGTCAGAGTGGTCGTTTGGTTTTTGTTAGGTTATGTTAAATGTTTTGCCTTAGTTTCCTTTCACCAAAATGACTACCCTAAGTTTATATCATGACGGCCAGTTGGTAGAATTAATTGTATCTGCGGAGGATGCGGAGCGTGCACAAAATGGTAAGTTTCTAAAAATTGAGCAAATTGTTTATATATATTTTCAGATATGCAGTTTGCTGCAAAGCTGTTAAACGCAGGATTATCGGAAACCGCTGCGGAAGAAGAATCGATTGTATCCCCTGAAGAAGAATCCATTGTATCCCCTGAAGACGTAGATCGGGGTGACGGAGGTATGTTGCGGAACCATGTTAACAATTACCATCACTAACGTAGCAAGTCTCCTATAGGCATAACTTCTAGTATTCATAACAACCAACATTTCTAGACATTAATTTCTTCGATTTTTCAGGTTCATTATATAGATGGACAACGCCATCAATTTTACTGTTATTGGAGACATATCGGTCATATGAATCCCAATTTACCGATGGCAGGCAACCGCAAAAAAAAGTATGGGACAAGGTTGCAGAGATTTTAAATAATAATGTAACTGGAATGCAGTGTGCCGCAAAACTGAGAAGTTTAAAAAAAACGTATAAATCCATAAAAGATCACAATGCGAAATCTGGCAACGACAAGAGAACTTGGAAATTTTTTGACGTACGTATACCTATAGGTAATTTTTCTTTAAACTCAACTTTTTTGCAGCTTATGGATGAAATATTTTCGAAGCGTGCATGGTGCAATCCGGTTGCGGTTGCGTCCTCCTCAGATACAGATGTCAAACCACAGGATAATACCAGTGGTGAGTTCAAAAGTACCAATGATCACCTTATTTACAATTACAACATAATTTATCTACTTAACTGTTCTTACGTACACGTCTTTCAAATTGTTGTTTAACTATATACCTAATATGTATATTATATCTTATAGCCCCATCAACATCGAAACCAAGTACCAATGTGCTTATGGCCAAAAGATTAAGACAAAAGGACGAGCATGAGGAAGCAAGAGCAAAGCGACATAAGGAGAGGTTAGAAATGGATCACAAGTTTTTAGCAGTTTTGGAAAAGCTAGCAAATAAATAATAAATTCTATTTTATATTATTGATGAAGTCACAGTTTTGTTTATTATTTATAAAATTTATTTAAGTTTGTAAGTATGTATAAAAAGAGTTTTTGTATTTGATTTGAATATTTGAATAATATTATCGTAAAGCATTCATTATTATGTTCCTTTTTGCCACTACAGCATTATTTCTTCCAAATTGATCAATATTTCGGGCATTTCCTTGGGGATCCCCTGGTATGACAACCATTCTTATATCATCTCCACGTAGCAGGCAAATGTTATGAATCACGCAGCACGCTATTATATACTGCGGCATTTGATCCACACGCACCATAGGTAAGCAATGCAGTAAACTTCTCATTCTAGCCTTCAGTAATCCTATACATCTTTCAATTGTAACTCTAGCTGTTGAAAGGTGTCTATTATATTTGTTTTGCAGTTCTGTCCAGATGACCGTTGTCCCGAAAGGGCACAAGGAGATGTTCATGCAACTCGTAGGCTGCATCACCTAACAGGTGGCTATCCATAGGAAATTTTTCTGCATCTTCTACAAAGTTTGCCACATCAGAAAGCCTAAACACCCTCTGGTCATGGACGGAGCCCGGGTGTCCAGTGTAACAGTGCGTTATTAACATGTTAGAATCACAGACCAACTGTAAAAACCACTTAATATTAATAAACATTATTTTCTGGCAATTGTTGCCTACCTGTAATTGTATCGAATGAAAATGTTTACGATTGACATAGTCTGGGGCATTTTCTTGTGGAGCATCGATGCGAATGTGGGTGCCATCGATGGCCCCAATAACTCTTGGGAACCCTGATGATGCCTCAAACTGTTGCATCACTGTGATGGCACGATCTCCCACTGGCCACTGAATCCATCTCGCTGCTCTTTTATGCAGGGAATACGTAACCCTACGTACAGCTCGTAGACCAGTGGCTTTTCCTACATTGAAGCGATCACATACAGACCTGAGACAAATTGATTCATTATACATTAAATATTTTGCTACTGTAAGCTTCTTATCACCTATATGAATCGCTAGTTGCCATTTTCCATAAGGCAATCATCAGCTGCTTTTCAGCCGGAATTGTCGGACAACCATTAACCTTTCTAATTAAATCGCCTCTTATAATATTTACTAGGTATTCAAACGTTGATTTTGACATTCTAGAAATACAATACTCCTATAAATAGCTTTTAATTTATTATTTAATCAAACAGAATGCTTGGCAAATTGCTCACCTAAAATGACTTTTAAATTCGTTGTCTGCATAACGGCCAACGACATCTGCATAATCCGTAATTCGCGGGCGAAGTTTCCGCTTCTTTCTTTGTTGAAAAAATTCTTCATCATCCAGACTTGAACTGGAACTTGATGATATCCGTCGCCGACGAATAATTATGCCAACAACAGCGGCCATCTTGAAACCTAAAACCTCCAAAACCTGTTCCACTTGAAAACTTCGACCACAACGCTTTTTGATTGTGGAACGCATAAAAGAGCGGTCGCGGACGAAATCAGTGCGGGCGCTAAGTGGAACGTACCCTCAGTGTTCGATAAACTTGTGGTGCCCTAGCACCCTAAAACGTAGACAACACATTGTACATATATATAGCGCGGCTAAAGAGAGACCTAGGCCTAGTCTCTCGTGAAGTTAGCAGATGTTATTATATGAAGGAATTCTAACTTCAACACAAGTCCTTGCAACCAGTTTAAATTTCTTAGGTTATAAACTCTATTTGTTAATTTTGTTTTTGTTTTTATAAAAATAAGTTGTCCTGCCAGATTTTATTTAGTAGTAATAGTAGTCGGTGTACTACTCGTAGTCAGGAATTGTTATTGTATTTGTGAACTCACTGTGACTTTTGTAGTGTATGGTTTACGAAACATTTTAATCATGGATGTGAAAAAAACTAGTGTAAGGGTTAACTTTAATTGTAGTATATGTGATAAACATTTTTACGATAAAAGTAATTTAAATCGGCATTTAAAAACGATTCATAGTGTACCTAACCCACCACAAGAGAATCAGATAAATGTAAAAGATGATGGACAAGAAAGTGTTACTAAAGTCCAACAGTGTGATATATGTGGCAAAAACTTCTTTGATATGAGTACATTAAATAGACACTTACAAAAAGTACACAAATTAAATGAAAATAAATGTGTGAAAAACTCTATCCTTTGCTTAGAATGCAACAGCAAATTCTTAAATAAAAAACTTTTAATTGAGCATTTAGTTATTAAGCATAATTTTGAGGACGATTGGTATATGAACATACATTTTGTTCTTTAAAAGGTAATCAGCATATATATTTCAATGCATTTTTCTACATCTACAATTTTCATTTCAGATTTCCAGTCCTGGATACTTAATATTGAACAAGAAAATAAAACACAATATGTCCCAGTCAACCACATGACGTCAGGTGACGGTTTAGTAACGTCGTCTTTCGGTCATCCGTTGATGACGTCACTAAAACTACATTCATTGTACGTCATAAAAGCTGACGTAATTGTGAACACAGCAAAAACGACGTGAAAGAGACGTTATTGTTTAATGGAACGATTATGTAATAATATGCTAAAGTAGAATAATGAAGAGTTTTTCCTTGCAGTCATTTTTATTCCAAACATCCTACATCTACAGAATAATTATGTGCCTTTTTGCCTACATCCAATAAAAGATGAAGTTAAATCAGTATCGGACGTTGCGCATGCGCACAAATAACAAACCGGAAAACGCGAATGTGATCCCTATTTCAGAATATTCAGATTTGTCAAACGTGAAACGAGTCCTTGTAGTTAAGTGGCGAGTGGCTATTTTGTTGTTGGAATTGAACATTTGGACATAGGTAAACAAATTTAGTAAGTTTAAATTGACTTAAAATTTAAAGTTTATTATTACAATTCCTAGATGTTTTCAATCGTGGAATTTGACGACGATGACGGCGTGGCTATTGTAAACACGGCATGGCTGACACCACGTAAACGCGAAACGTACTGGCCGCCGACGAAAGATCGAGAAAAATTTTACAAAATTTTGACTTGCGATCAATCTAATACCAGCAGCTGGAATTTATATAAAATTAAACGTGTATTTTATTACACTGGTATGTACCTACAGACATTTTTTATGTTGCATGTTTCCATTACTTTCATGTATGAAGGTTGTTGACCTGGTCAATATTATTTAATGTGAGAAAAGAAAATGCTAAAAAAGCGAATAGGTACGGATTAGCGACGTCCTTAATATGAAGGAAGGGCTATACCTATTGACTTGAATTTGTTGAATTCAGGTTTGTTTCTACATTAGTCGAAAACCGACAATTGTCGCATTTGCATTTTTTGTGTTCCAACAGTAAAACTAACAAGTCTCCGATACCTTGTAGGAACAAACCCATCATTTGTTTAGAACATTAGATTTTACAACATATTTTCTTTAGATGATATTGAAGTTGCGAAAAGGAAATTGAAGAAGGTAGAAGTTACATCTGATCTACATACTGAGTCGGATGATGAGGTGAAGGCTCCGAGAAAAAGGGCACGCACAAAACCGTCACGTTTGATTGAGGAAGATTGTGGCAGCGCAGAGAGCGATCATCAAGACGATACCTCTACTAACGATGAAAGACCACCTCGTAATAATTGGCAATTTTCCAAGCAGATTAGTAATGGTACGTTACATACCCTATTTACTAAATGCGCAGGAGTTTTACAGTGAATAAAATGTATGCATACTTTTCTAGGCCAAGAAAATGGTTTTATAAGGCAAAATGAATGCCCATCAACCCCACAAATAACCCCGTCATCAAGAACAAATGTTCGTTTTAGTACTCCTACTGTGGAGAATAGTCAAGGTGATCTTAAAGGTATTTGTAAATAATATTGGCTACATTTCTAATAATATGCTATTCATAGAGTGTTCATGTCTACCGCATGTCCTAAAAATTTATGAACAGAACAAAAAAATTTTAAAACTTCTGGAACAACAACATCATCCTTTAGCGGACGTTACATTTGGAGATGAATTTCAGTTTCCATTACATACCGTTGAAGATGTGGAGCAAATGGAAAACCTAATATCTTCCGATATAGGTCTTCAAAGACGATTGGTAGGCATTTACATAATTTATTGTAAAATAATTTGTTTTCAACTCTGTATCTTAGGTAATGCAACTTTCCAAACTGGGTGGGAATGGAGTTGTTTCCATAACCAATAAAATATTAAAAACCTTAATGGAAGATAGTTTGGCAAGTGAATTTAATTTTTTTGGAAAAAACAAAAAGAAGGCGTTTGGGAATTTAAAATTAAAGGAAATTGTTGTCAGTAAGTATGATTGTATTAAATAATAATAAATTGAGAAAATTAATATATTTATACAGGTTTAAAATATTCATATTGTATCTGTTGTAGCATTAAAAAAAACTTCCGTTTTCAAAATCATAAACATTTTTTAAACTGTGCATTAAACAGAACTTGGTGCTTATAATTGCTTTTACGATAATTAACTTTATCAGATGGCTGATGTCTGACCAAATTGTAAACAGTTGTAGCTATATTATATATCTTGGCCAATAAACAAACTAACGCTAGTGTTCTAATTTAGAGTTATAATTGCATAATGGGCTACTTGCAAGGTTTCGTTATTAGCAAAAAATTTGCACAGGTGGCAAGTACTATATACGCCATACATGAGGCGAATACTAATTTTTGAAAAAGATCATTTGTTTTTAAACAAATAGTAAAAACAATTACTGTGAATCCCTTTAAATATGACGTCAGCTGCAAACGCCCTGCCATTGGTGCGACGTCACAACTGTGGTCGCCATATTTGTTTACATTCTTGTGTTCGTAGATCCAGGTTTGTAGAGGTCCGCCAGGTCAAGTTTGTTTTGTGTCTTGTGCGCAAAAAACGATAAAGGGTGCATGTGTGTGTGTGGGTGGGGACATGATAGAGAAAGTTCAAAAAAATTAGTACGAATAGTGTATTTTTAGGTGGACTAAAAATGTTCCACATTTAATCTCTTCAGGCAGCCCTTCACGTACGGACTTCGCTTCGAGCTTGGCCTGTACGAACATTGCCCAACATGAATTCATGCAAAGCTCGAACGTGAATAAGGGACCAGACGAGCAGCACTTTGTTTTGTTGCAACTTGGGTCGTGTTGACGTTTTCGAATCTGTCGGAAAACTTGCCGCGGCGCGAAGCTGTGCGCGCTTAAAAGTTGCAATGTGTAGTTTGATTACGAGCATGAATACAAGGTTCGAAATAAGACAATATATTCATTATATTGGATGGAATGAGACAGTAAAACTTTCAATGCCACTTTCAGAAAAATGTATTGTAGGCATTTTAACGAATTTAATTTCAACAATTAAGTATATATTTAATGTCAGCATATGCATCCGGAAGTAAATTTGGTAATCTTCAGAGTGATTTACATTGATTTCTATTAATAGATAAATATGATTGGCAGCACCTCGTTTTTTATACCTACCACTCCTTTACTCTACTCGATACCTTTTTTCTTCTTATTTTACTTTTTTCATTATGATCTAAAAGAACTACCTATTGCTGCTGCTTGTTTTTTACTTATTACCCTCGTATTACCATCATTAATCTGCGATTTTTAACGTAACTACACTTGGCGTACTTCGAACAAGGACTGCACGTGAAGGGTAAAAATTGTACTCGTGCAATGCTCGCGAGTATTGCTGTCATGCAAAGCTCGAAGCGAAGTGCGTAGGGGAAGGGCCGTCTCAAGACGTGCCGTCAGAAAGACATCGATATATTTCACGGTACACAGGAGAAAACGTAAGCAACAACAAACGCATACGCTACATCATCGCATTGAAGTATACATGCAAGTATACCGCCACTGAACTTTTACACAGTTGTGACGTCACAACCATGTGCCGGCAAAATCTAGCGTTTAAAATGATTTCCAAGCGCGCGAAAAACTTATCTTTAGATCAGTGTTTTTCAACCTTTTTGTAAACGAGACCCCTTTACAGGTTGAAAATTTCTAGCGACCCCCTTGAGCCATGGACCGACAAAATGTTAGTAATTTAAAAAAAAGACTTCGTATGATTTTCTCTAATTTGGTACCCGTATTTGTTATTAAGACCTACACTCTGTAAGAAGCCGCGAGAACGATGAAAGGCAGTACCAGGTAAATTTGTCGCCGCGGTCGAGCGGCGCCGAACGCGCTAGCGCAGAATTTTTCTTTGTCTCAACTCCTAATTGCGTGCGCGTTTCCGTTGAGTACGGACGTGATTGTTTTGTTTTTTCGCTTGCAAAATGGATAAGTTTCTCAAAAGGTCCCAGTCAACATCTGATATGAGTGCCAGTGGCGGAGGTGCATCAAAACCGAAAAAAAAGAGACATTATGACGACAATTACTTGAAATACGGGTTTACAGCCATAAATAATAAACCTCAATGTGTAATTTGCGGCGATGTTTTATCAAGTGAGAGTATGAAACCATCAAAACTTAAGAGGCATCTCACAACCAAGCATCAAAAAGAAGCTAATAAGCCGTTGGATTTCTTTGAACGAAAGTTGAAAGTTCTTAGTCAGCAGCAAAATACTATGATTCAGGTAATAAAATAATGTACTAGTTTCCATGTAGTGTTGAAAAACGCTCAAGTTCAACCCAAGTCTACCTACTTATTTTTATATTCTTTTGTTTGATTTTAGGTATCCACTGTCAACAAATCAACATTATTAGCTAGCTACAAAGTTGCATATCGAGTCGCTAAAGCAGGAAAGCCGCACACAATTGCAGAAAATCTTATTTTGCCAGCAGCTCTAGATATGGTTGAAATTATGGTCGGCCAACCGGAGGCAAATAAGTTAAAAAGCATACCACTTTCTGATAATACTATTTCACGCAGAATAAACGATATGGCCAATGATATTCGAGAGCAAGTAGTCGAAAAATTAAACAAGAGCCCACATTTTGCTTTGCAGTTTGACGAATCGACAGATGTTTCCGACTGTGCTCAGTTTGTAGTATTTGTGCGCTTTGAAGCCGATGACAGTATCATGGAAGAAATTTTATTTTGTGCAGCCCTTGCTGCAAACACTACTGGCCAGTGTTTGTACGATATGTTTTTAGAAAGTACTTGCAACTACGACATTGATTGGAAAAAATGTATCGCTGTTTGTAGCGATGGCGCTAAAGCTATGACTGGAAAAAATAGCGGCCTCGTTGCGAAATTAAAATCAATAATGCCAAACGTATCATGGACACACTGTTTTCTTCATCGACAAGCTCTAGCAGCTAAGGTTTTACCTTCTGATTTAAATGACGTGCTTAAGGAGGTAATAAAAATTGTGAATTCTATCAAAGGTAAAGCCTTGCAAACCCGGCTGTTCAGAATCGTTTGTGAAGATATGGATTCGCTTCATCGCAATCTCCTTTATCACACAGAGGTTAGATGGCTATCCAAAGGAAAAGTATTGACAAGAGTTCTAGAACTGAAAGCTGAATTGTTAATGTTCTTACAAGATGCTAAATCCGAATATGCTGATCATTTTTCTGATCCTGTTTGGCTCTTGAAGTTAGCATTTCTGGCAGATCTTTTTAGCCACCTTAATAATTTAAACAAGAATCTCCAAGGCAGAGAAGAAAATATTCTAACCGCTAAAGATAAAGTCAAAGCATTTCATGCAAAACTTCATTTCTGGTCAACCTCTCTGCAAAACAATACATTTGAGTCTTTTCCATGTATTCAGAAGATTGTTGAAGATAATGCAACAGATCAATCTGTGGTAAGGGCTCACATTCCTTGCATGACACAAAGCTTGCATAATTTGCGAGAGAAACTATCAACATACTTTCCAGACTTGCACTCTGAAGCTGACAATGGGCATAGATGGGTTCTAAATCCATTCTTGGATAAGTCAATAGAACTGGCTGATCTCAACACAAATCTTAAAGAAAATCTTATAGATTTAGCCGCTGACGGTATGCTTAAAATGGAATTTCTTTCGCAAAGTGTCGACGTGTTTTGGATGAAAAGAAAACAAGAATATCCTGAGTTGGCAAGGGAAGCTCTAAAATTATTAATACCATTTGCCACTTCATACCTATGCGAACTGACATTCTCTTCAATGGTGGACATTAAAACTAAAAAGAGAAATAGACTTCAATTAGAAAATGATTTGATTATTAATGTTTCTAAAATAGCACCACGATTTGAAAAACTTTTGGAAAATAAACAATCCCAACCTTCTCACTGAAATTGTGTTTCTATTGTAGTGTAGAACCTTGCTTTTTTCCTTTTGTCGGCGACCCCCCTAATAAAGTTTCGCGACCCCCCTAGGGGTCGCGACCCACAGGTTGAAAAACACTGCTTTAGATAATTTAAAAGTTTGTGTGTTTAGGATTGTGAAATTTTGCATACTGGTATTTCTTTATGTTCCGCATTGATTTATCACATAAATAAAAAATGTGAAAGTGGCCCATTGTTTAGACCAGTCAAAAACATTCAACTATAGCCAAGAATAGAAAACTGCATTAAAAATTGGCTAAAGCCGACGCAGAGAGAGCTAGGGAACAAATCCGAATAGGTGATAGGTATAGCATTAAAATATATATTTATATTATTAAATAGTGGGTAAGTAGTAGTTTCATAGAAATATTTTGTTTATATTATTCAGCTTGAAAGCTTCATTTGTTTTTATAGTATAATTAACTATGCCAAAAAAATATAAATTAAAACCATTTGTTGGTAAAAGACAGATAAATAGAAGAGTAAAAGCAGCATTAGACCAACTGCAAGCATCTCGTCTTTTAAATGTACAGTCTAATAATGCCGATAATATTGTTGAATCAGCTTCCTGCAGTAGTGCAGAAAGCATGTTTGTATTAGACAATAGTAGACTTTCCCAATATGGTGATTCAAACTCGCCAAACAGTTCAGAAAATTGCCTGAGCGATAATGTGCCTTATGTTTCATACTCCGTCAATCAACCAACTGCTGCTCCACTTAAAAGTTTAACAGAAAAATTACAAATTTGGGCTGCAAGTGAAAATGTTCCACATTCTTCTGTTACATCACTTTTGCATATATTACATGTATATCATCCCGAATTGCCACTTGATTGTAGAAGTTTGCTAAAAACTCCACGTTCTGTAAAAACTAAGGATTTAGATAATGGAAAGTATATTCACTTCAATATGAAAGAATGCATTAGTAATCACTTAAGTAAACATCAAGTTAATTCTAGTAAAATCTCTTTATCTTTTAACATTGATGGGCTTCCCATTTTTCACAGTACAAGTCAACAGTTTTGGCCTATTCTCTGTATGATAAAAAATAGTTGCAATCAAAAACCTTTTGTGGTGGGATTATTTTGTGGCGTTTCAAAACCCTCTCCCTTAGAAACTTTTTTAGAAAGCTTCATTCATGATCTCAAAGATTTACTGCTTAATGGCTTAATGCACCACACCCAATTTTATGATATCGAGGTGCATAGCTTTATTTGCGATGCTCCCGCTCGTGCCTATATAAAACGTGTTAAAGGGCACGGTGGATATTCATCATGCGATAGATGTACAGAGTATGGGACACTAGTAAATAAAAGGGTTGTGTTAAGGCATACAAATGCTAGTAAAAGAACTGACACTTCATTTTTCAATCAAGAGGATGAGGAGCATCATCTTGGTGTTTCACCATTAACTTCATTGGGTATTGGCATGGTGTCCCAATTCCCTCTAGACTATATGCATGCAGCATGTCTTGGAGTAATGAGAAAACTATTAAATTCATGGGTTAGTGGATCTCTTCGGGTTCGATTGCAGTCTAGATTAGTTAACAATTTATCACAAAAGTTATTGTCTTTACAAGAATTTGTGCCCATAGAAATTAATCGCAAGCCAAGAAGTATAAAGGAATTAGCACATTGGAAAGCTACAGAATACAGAACATTTTTATTATATCTAGGCCCAGTTGTATTAAAAGATATAGTAAAAGTCTCTGTGTATGAACACTTTCTTCTATTTCACTGCAGTTTGGTCATCCTTTGCTCGCCTATTTTGTGTCAGCAACTGGGAACAAATTTGGCAAAACAATTTCTTGAAACATTTACATCCCACAGTGAGAAACTATATGGCTTGGAATTCTTGAGTTACAATGTTCACATTGTTTCTCATTTAAGTGATGATGCTAATAGGTATGGTCATTTAGATAATATTTCTGCTTTCGGATATGAAAACTTTTTAGGCCAACTTAAAAGATTAATTCGTAGTAGCAACAATCCATTGACACAAGCATATAATCGAATTATTGAATCAAATTTTGTAGAAGATCATGAAGTGAGTTGTAAAACAATTTCACGTCTTTTGTACAATCATAAATTAGGACCTGTACTACCTGCATATAAAGACTTCGAGCAATTTAAAAAGTTTGAGGGTGAAAAATTTATATTGTCTGTCTACCAATATTCACATGCCAATTGTTACTGTTTGACTAATACCAATGAAGTTATTCAAGTACATAACTTGTTAAATAAAAAAAATGAAATATTTATTATCGGAAAAATGTTTACAAAATATGATGCTGCCTACACTTATCCAGTAGATTCAAAAAAATTTTTTCATATAAGTTTTGTGCATAGTTTATCAGAATTGAAGGTTTGGAATTTAACGGACATAAAAAGCAAATGTTTTGTATTTCCTTATACCCAACATATTTTCGTGTGTCTTCCTCTATTACACACAACAGTATAGTAACTAAGTAACCCTATATAACTTTCAAGCCTTTTAATATGAGCCCTGTTTCAGTAACCTTGGCCCAACTACCAAATGCAAGAATTTTTCTACTTTACGTCATAATAAGGTAATAAACTACTCTTTAACATATTATATTTTACGTTTCCTTACACATTCCTAGAGAAATTGACATTTCCAGTTTTAATTGCTTTCAAGTTCGAATTTTAATAAACGTGATTGTAACAAAATATACATTCAAACCAACTTAAATGTGTATGTCACTATTTCAAAACTATATGGCTTGTTACAAATGATAATGTAAATTTTAAATTATTGTCAATTTTTTGTGTTAGTTACATAATACAGTGGAACTCCCATGAGTAGAACTCCCTTTAGTCAATTTTTTCTGTAACTCGAATAAAAATGTGAGTTCCTTGATCCTTAAAATTTTAATAAATTGTTCTTAAACTCGAAGTTTCTTTAACACGAATTTTTTTTGCGTCCCTTGAGATTCGACTTATGGGAGTTCCACTGTATTCTTTTTCTTTAATAGTTCTCTATTTTAAAATTAATTTTTTATTATCTTAAATTGTATTAATTTTACCATATTTTCTTTTAAAATGACATTTATTTAAAAAAAATACATTTTTATTAGATGGGCCAACCTCATTGAAACGGGGCTCGTATCAGAAGCTATTTTTATACAACTTTTATGATTAGGTGTACACAATATAGTATAAGTAACTATAATTATTATGATGTAATAACTGTATAATGTAAGCATACAGATTTATTTTTTTAGTTTTGATCTTTTTATGCTTATTTGTGGGCCTTGATGCCATTGTTCTTTGTCCCTACTATACCATAAAATATGTATATATAAAAATCAAATAAATTTTTAACTTTTTTGAAATTTTACAAACTCGTAACATATATGTATTACCTAACCCAAATCAATTTTTCTATACTATAGAGACTTAGCATCAGTAAAAATGGAAAGCAACACATTAAGAAAGAAACTGTGACTGTAGTATAGGTATGCAATATTATTGCTCTTTTTTATAGATATGATCTTTGTTTTCTTTTTAGAAACCCTTGACTAATTAAATTAGTTAAAACTAATACCATAACAACTGCATTGGTTTTAACAAATTTAGTATTAGTTTAAGGGTGCTATAACAGGAAAATGCAATCATAAAATAAGTGGGTATCAAACGTACCAATCACGCTTTTGTGACGTTCGTAGTGTGGTGAAACGTGAGTATTTGTGATCATGCTACGACGTTTAATTAACGTCAGCAGCTACGACGTTTAATCAACGTCAGCAGCTACGACGTTTAATTAACGTCAGCAGATTCCCTAAACTACAACGTCATCAGACTGACGTAACCGTTGTGGGACATATTGTCGTAATTTTAACGTTAGATATACGTCATTTTGATGACGTCTCGGGTCTAAAAGTTACCAATATTTGACGTTAAAAAGACGTGATTTGGTTTGCTGGGTAATAATAGTTGGCTAGATGTAGGAAGTGCATTGAGAACAACGGTGGCCACGTTGAACACTTGTAAACGTATTGCTTTTGACTGTCGTTTTCCCTCCTTCCCTCCCATGTCGCTTCCTCGCGCTAACTCGCTCTGCATCGCTCCGCGCGAAACGTCGGTCGGTTGGGTTGCCTACATACAGGCGTGAAATTCCAGAAGATAAAATTGGTTCTGGCGCCCTTATTTTAGATTTCCGACCCCAAGTGTCCTATATCAAAATACTCCCCTAAGCACCCCCTATACGCTCCCAAACGGTGGCAGGTACTATAGGAATCACCCTGTATGTCTTGATTGCTGCAGATACGGTATGGCTAAGAATTTGCAACGCGTATTTACAAGACATTCTCTGAAAAGAGTTAGGATTGATGTGCACATCACTTAGCTTTGTTAATAATCTGCTTAACTTATTTTGTTTTTCTAAATTGTAAACAGTTACGATATCGTCAAACTTCACATTAAATATGGTGTCGTCATCAGGAAATAGATATTGGAAATACCCATTCAACAAATTGTTGCGAACACTTTTGAATAAATGAGGTGGGTCGTAGAAAACAAAAAATTTTATCACTTTCTATGGTAAAAAATGGTTTATCAATTGTTGCTCCCAAACCTTTAATGGCGGAGACATTTGTTGTCCCTTGATCACAAATTACAGCTTTTACTGTAATTCCGCACTTTTTTAAGCTGCTGATAGCGGTAGTAATAATCGAAATTAAGTTCCCTTTGGAAATACCGGTGTGGACAAGAAAATAACCGATCTGTAATTTCCATTTACTGAATAACCCTCTAACCATTAATACAAGAGCCTTTTTAGCCTTTCTATCTTTTCTGCCCAAATAACCAAGATCTTCAAGCCCTTCGATTATATCCAAAGATTTGGAATATTCCAGATCTGTTTTTATTGCCATCTCATCGAAACACAATACAACAATTTTTTCATTTATTCTCACAGATTTAGCTTTTATAGATATTTGTTTTAAAAAATCAACATTGAAACCCGGACAAAAATTTGACTGCCCTATCCATTTCTTCACAGTGCTCAATCCAGGCAAAACAATTTTTTGCCTTCTCATTGCGTTATAACAGGCTGGCGAGGTATAAAATATATATATTGCCAGCTCTTTTTCGTCCTTTGTCCAGGTGGTTTTCCTGTTGCGCATTTGCATTAGTGCTAATGTTTTTGATTTTGCAGATGGATATTTCACATTTTTTAAAGTATCAGCAATGTTCCGATAGATAAATTTTTTTTTTGATTTTTTTAGTCTTGACAGTTGGGACCGCTTAGTTGCTAGTAACTTACTTTGAACTTGGACGTGACGTGATAATTTTTTAATTTTTTTTGTTTTTGGTGTCTCATCGTTAGAAATTAATTTTCGTTTGCGTGGCTTTGGCGAAGGAAAATCACTAGCATCATGGAGCAACTCCTTTTCTTGTAGAGACACAGAGAAAGACACGTCTATATCAGATTCATCTAAGATTTTTGGTGAATAACGTAAATTTTTTGCCACATATTTGCGTTTTGGAGTTAAAACTTTTAATGATGTAGATGCTAAAGATGTTGATGGGCTAAGTTCATTTGCATCCATTCCATGTTCAGAATGTTTAAAATGAATTGGTACAGCACATTTTGATAATCTACCAGAAGCCGAAATGCTTTCATTTTTGAAATGAAATTGACACACAAACTTCTTTTTCAATGAAGTCGGAGATAGAGTTAGCAAATCTGCGTTACCTAAAAATAATAAAATTATATTAGGGTTGACACTAAGATTTGTACACTTTCATATAACGGGTGATCCAGAATGACTGCAGACAGTTTGAATTTGGCGCTTTAAATAGTTACTGATTTTTACTTAACACGCTGGCGGTCGTGGTTTCCCCGAACACACAAGGCCCAATAATAACTAGTTCATCCACCACACAATAAATGAAATTTGGCATATTACTAACTTTATAAACGGTTTGTTTTTCGGGAAATTCAAATTGTCCGCAGTCATTCTGGATCACCCGGTATAGTCCGTAATGGAAAGTTCAAAAATGCAAATATGCATGTAAAAATATTGTTCTATGTAATTAAAAATGCATAATCCGAGCTCATATTGTTACTTTTCAATATAAAAGTTATTCGGTAAATTGTAATCAAATTATTACAACTTATAGGTACTTACCACAATTTTTTAACCATTCGGGATGATTACGAAAACAAAATAATTTTAGTCCTTTAAAATTTCTACGAGTTTTATCGCAATTTATATAAATACACTTATTTCCGCCAGCTAACGGCATTCTTAAATTTAACTTGATGCACTAGTATTTAATTTCCACGCGAGCGTAAACTTCGTTAGATGGTTACAAGTACACGCAAAACGAGAGACTGACGTTCGCGCCACCAACAAAACCAACGAAATCTTTCCATACTACTAAAAAATCTTTCCATTTCTCGAGCGTTAGCCGCGACAAGTCGCCCATAAGGACGAGCTATCTGTAAAGCTCCGTTTATCTGTGCTATCATTTTTTCCCGGCAAATTTTGTTGCACATGTCCTTCACTTTCAGGATTTACATTGTCTCTTTCTTTGGTGAGTAGATCCGATGCAGCAAAAATTTCGTCAGGAAAAATGTTTGGGTTAACCGGAAATATTCCAGTTGTCTCGAAACCTTTAACCGCCTTTTCTACAGTTGCTACGCGACCATATGCTTTTGAAAATAACGCTGGTAGATCAGATGGAGTTAGCTTTTGATTGGGATTTGTCCTCATAAATAATTGGCACTCATAGTTGTATGCTGTCTTCAATGGCCCATAGAAAGTAACATCTAATGGTTGAAGCCTGTGCGAACTGTGTGACGGAATCGACAGAAGCGTTACGCCCTTAGACCATATAGTACATACATGTATTGCTAATTGTAACTAAAATATGGTAAAGGACATCGCCTGGGTATGTCCGATCCTTTCCTCGTTTATATTTCACAGCTATGTCATATTTTTGAATTTGAAGAAGCATCCTCTGTAATCGTGCTGGACATTTATTAAGAAGTTTCTTGAAAATATTTATTAATGGTAAATGGTCAGTTTCAACAACATCAAAAATTTCTTTAAACCTTGCATGGAATACCTCCGGTGCTGATTTGATTCCATAAGGAAGACGTATGAATTTGTATCTTCCAAATGGTGTTCCGAAAGTACATAACTTAGAGCTGGCCTCATCCAAAGGAATCTGATAAAACCCTTGGGAAGCATCAAGCGTATTAAAATATTTAGCACTAGCTAATTTTCCTGTAATTTGTTCGAGTGTTGGTATTTTGAAATGCTCTCGTTTAACAGAAACATTTAGATCACGAGGATCCAGACAAATATGTAATTGATTGTTTGGCTTTTTAACTATTACCAGTGCATTGCCCAATCTGAACTACCTTGTACTTTTGCAATAATTTTTGTTTTTTCTAGGTTATCCAAACTCTCTTTTAAAGCATTCATTAGAGGTAAAGCAACTTTTCGGGTACGTTGAATTACAGTTTTCAATTCTCATGATTAATTTTAAGTTTATGCTTGATTCTAATCCTAGAATAGCCTCAGATTTTGAATTTACAATATAGAAATTTAAATTATAAAGTGTGTTGGATTTTTTACATGGGATGCTACAAGTACCAACTACTTTTAATTTTTCACCTGTATCTGTATTTGACTCCATAATTTTACTTCTCGATATACCTAAAGACTGAAATAATTTAAGTGGTAAAACATTTACCATTGCGCCAGTATCAATCTTAATAGTTATTTATGTATCAAGTGTGTAAACAGAAGCTTTAAGACATGAGTGCAAGGAATGACGAAGGCCAATTTTTTAAATATACGAGGCTTAGTCCAACCTGTTTTGAGTACCTATTGAATATCGTTAAGCCTTTTTTGAGAAAACAGCCCCGAAACAAAATTTTTATAAGTCCAGAAGAACGTTTAATGATAACATTGCAGTAAGTATTTAATAAATATATGAGTATATGACTATATAAATATTTTGTGGTAGTTTTCTCTCTCAAGGTTCATCTATGCAGGAGTTAGCTTGGAATTATTATGTTGGAAAGGCAACAGTGCATTCCATAATTAAAGAAACGTGCAAGGTACTGTGGGAACAACTGCAACCCATTTATTTACGGGCTCCTTCAACAGAAGATTTCCAAAAAATGGCAGCTGAATTTTATTTAAAGTGGAACATGCCCAACTGCATCGGTGCTGTTGACGGCAAGCATGTTATGATCCAATGCCCCCAGCATTCTGGGTCACAATTTTTTAGCTACAAAAAATCATTTAGGTGTGAAAAATCTCTTCAAAATGAAAGGCAAATAATGTACTTTAATTTATATTGTAGTATTGTGTTGATGGCCACCTGTAATGCCCATTATCGATTCACTATGGTCGACATTGGTGCAGCAGGGTCAAATCATGATGGGCTGGTCTTTCGACAGTGTGGATTTGGGAGTTCTTTATTAGAAAAACGTCTGCCAATACCCAATCCCAGCAGACTTCCTGGAAGTAACATAGTCCTCCCATACTTTTTGGTTGCGGATCAGGCTTTCCCACTACATGACAACATAATGCGTCCATATCCTGGGGAACATTTACAAGAACAAAAGCGAGTATTTAATTATAGATTATCACGGGCACGGAGATGCATAGAAAATGCATTTGGTATTTTGGCTCAACGATGGAGGGTGTTAAGAAAAACTATTGTAGCTGATGTAGCCAATTGCGAAGAAATTGTGAAGGCCACCATTGTGCTGCACAATTACGTTATTGATTATGAAGAGAAAACCTTTCACAATAAAAAATTTTATGTGCCACATGGTTTCAGTGATTTTGTAGACAGCGAGGGCATTCTCCATGATGGTGAATGGAGGAATAGTAATACTGGTTTAAAACCAATTGCCAGAGTTGGCTCAAACAATTTCAATAGAAGAATTGGTAGTAATACACTGAGAAAAATAAACAATAAAGATATACCCGTTATCGGTTGAAGGTTAACCAGCTGTAGTGGTTAAATAGGCGCCAAATACTACAAGCAGTACTCTTTTACTACTACACTTTAGTACTTGACAGAATGTAAAATAAACTACTATGTAGTGGTAAAAACTACTACTAAAATAAATATTTTTGGTTATCGGCAGTAAATGTAAATTCAATGCCTATGTAGTGGTAAAAACTGCTGCATCAATAATGATTGTAGTTATTAGCAGTACATGTAAGTACGTGCATTCAAATGGTTATATCTAACATAATGCCTGGCCAATTCTTTACATTAACGTAGTAAATAAAACTCTGCCAACTAATTCACGTCATTACAACCAATACGTTCACACAACTTTACTATTTAGTATACGATACAGAAGAGCGGGTATAAGTGAATAAAACAATAAGTAAGTTGTATCACATTGCTATTTCATAATATTATTACAAAATCACATAAAAATATCTTATTGCAAAATTACTGTAAAATACTATACATGTACAATAAAATATACTTCTACAAAGAAAACATGTTGATGATCATTATTAAAGACACTGTATAAGAAGCTTTCAAACGTTTTTTTTTTAAATATGATGAGGTAAGTTTATCATGGTTAAGTTAGATTTTTTGAATAAAATACAGTCTATGCCTAATAAAACTGCATTAGCCTCTATTATACCTAATTCTGTGTCGGTCAATTCAACAATATAACTATGGTAATGGTAAGACCTGCCACAAGATTGAAATCGCTTGTATATAAACCACACTGAAACCTTATCCGTTATAATGTCAACAATCTGACCGAAATATGGTTCTAGGTTGTTATCATAAAATACAATAACGGACCCTTTTTTGTATATAATACTGTTCATAACATGGGAAGAAAGGATAAATTTTTTTGATGGTGTGCCCAACAGTGGAAAATTATACTCGGTACAATCAGTATTTTTTAAAGATCGCGTTTTTGAGTGGTCTGCATCATTTTGATTCTCCGATTGTAAAAACATACAGGCTATATTAATTTGGTGTTTAATCGCTAGACTGAGTGGAAGATTTACTCTTGATTTGTTCACATTAGCAAATGTTTTAAAAACCTGATGTTTGGCCTCAAATCTAATGCTCGACAGTAAATCTAGAGGACCCGACATTTTAAAAATGGTGGGATAATGTGTGATCACATGCATTTTGAATGTAAAGTTTTTCTTTGTTAATTGCTTGTAAAGATTGTGATGTTCCATTATAAGATGAGAAAGCACTTGAAAACTTTCCCTCTGTAGTCTCTTTGCACTAACAATGTCTACAATTTTTCGTAATAATATATATAAATCCCATACAATATAACCTTCAGGAACGTAATCTCCTATTATGATGGGGAACATTCTGGTGAAAAACAACATTTCGGACGCCGAAAATCTCAATTTGTCATTGTTTAGATCGTCCATAAAAATTTGACGAGGTAAATTTTTACTTTGAGGACCATAATTTAAGGTTTTTATTCGATAGTTAAGAGTGTCTAGCGAGAATAATTTAACTGTGGATATAAAATGTTTCAAAATAAAAACGAAATCAGTTTTGCAAACACCTTCATACATGTCATGCATGACATCACAGGAAAAATTATATACAGCGTGAAAACCACGCACAGAGTTCCATACACATAGCTCCTTCACTCCAGTACTGTACACGTCATTTTTTTGCAGATCGATGTCGTAGTTTTGTTCGTTTCTTAAATGTTCAACTTGTTCAAAGGATAAACCGTTTCTAATGTGTTTAGGTACCCTACACAATCTGCAGCAATAATTTGCACTAAAACTTTCAACAAACCCCAACAACTGATTCTGCCCAAGATTGTCACCGATTAAGGCACCCAACTGAAAAAATACGGTTATCGGCTCTATTCCGTCCAATTCAACACTTATTCCAGTCGTTCTTAGAAAGTTTAATTCTTCAATAATATGTTGGAAAACAATCTTTGTACCAAACTCCTTTCTGTCGCTACTTTTAAATATAGTAGCCAGGAATCTGTATTCCAATTTCGCCTGTAATTCAGGTGGAATACAGGGAATGGAATAGTATACTGCCCCTAACTTATTTACCCCAGAATGAGACCCCAAGGGGTTACCACACTCAAAGTCGTCAAAGTATACAAACAAAGGTATAACAATTTGTCCCACGTCAAAAAACTGTAGGAGATGTTTCCATCGTTCACCCTGTATAAAATTCGAAATAACATTTTTATCACTAGTCAGCATTTTCATATAATCCAAACTTTTGTACAATAAGCCTGGAATTTCAAGTACTTTTTTAATGGTTTTCTTCAGTGGAATATATACTGCTGATACATTAGTATTTCTGAATGTTTTCACACCGTTTTTTTTAATCATCCTATAACGTGATCCAATAATGACCTCTTCCGGTTCTATATATAAACCTAAATGTTTTAAATATTTAATACATTTATATTCAGTTGTAAAAGTGTGATCTATAGAACTTAACTCAATATCCAATACTTCCCTAATGCGATTATGACCAATTTGTGAAATATTGAACTGTTCGCATTCATTTAATAATTTTAATTTTATTTTTTCTAATAAACATTGAGTGAATTTTCCCACTTCAGTTAGAATTTTGTATACACTGCTACGCGGTATATACTTATTAGAAAACAGTGTCATCATTAGGTGTAAATAATTAGTATGTGGAAAAACAGGAGAATCTGAAGTACCAGAATCATCATTATTTGACATTTCTAATGTTTTGGAAATATCAGCGGTATCTACACACTGTGTACTTTCAGCTTCAAAATTAGAGTTACTTGGATTAATTGCAACAGAACTACTACTGGTAGCTAAAGTAGTACTAACATTATGTATTCTAATATGTTTTCTCAAAGATTTTATGTTTGAGAAGCTTCTTGTACAATTTCCGCAAGGAAAAAAATCTAAATTTGTATGATAAATACCAAAATGCAGGATGAACCCATTATTACTGTAGTGACGATTGCACAGGTTGCACAGCATTTTCTACGGTTGATGATTGATCCAGAAGTATATCCGAATAAACACTATTAGTTGAGATAAATGATGGATCGGTTTCTGTCTCAATATTATATATCTTCTTCTGAACAAATACCCAACACTGCTCACAACTGGCAGGGTAGGACGCATTGAATACGAAAAAGCTTTTAAAGCAGATATCTAACGCTTTTAAAGGACATTCAACTTCATACAGAACTTCATTAATTTTCACAAAATTCTTAGGATTTGCTACATTTCCAATAATGATAATCTGCGGTTGTTCAGTTGTTTTATGTATTTGATGCCTTTTCTCGCGTTCTTCTAAAACTTTCCTTAGGTCTTCTTCCTTCTATAACAACATTTTCAAATACTTATACGCTCAATTTTCTTCTGAATACATACCTCAACGTACATAACAAAGTCCAACTCTGCTTTCGAATACTTGTGGATATCCTTGCTCTTCTTTTTTCGCACAATACTGGGAAACAGTAACGGTAGCACTAAAAGTGCAGCGGTTTTTTCAATTTGATCTGTAAAAGTGACATGATATGTAAATGTTCTAATGCATGTATAGTTGTATACTTTTAGAAATTGTTAGAAATTCATTTTCTGTGATGTGCGTTTCTATTATTTTATTTATGATAGGACATTTTTTACGAGATCCGACTCTAATGATACTTTTGTGCAGTATATCCCACTTCACTCCTATGTCTAGGTTTACAGCTGGCAAAACAGTAATGAAGTCAATTAATATCTAAAAAGAAAAATGTGAAAAAATAGTAACAGCAATACAAAAATTATAAACGGTATCGAGAATCGTTATAATAAACACGTAAATACCAGTTCATGGCCAAGCGGCATCTTCAACGCAGGGTACAGGTCAAAATATTGATCGATGGTAGTATCTTCATTTTTAAATGTTTGTATTCGAACGCTTGAAGTGAGCTTCCACTGGGATATTATTTTTGGCCAATCTCCCACATTAAAATGCAACCAATTTAACGCAGTGTCAATTTCAGGAGTTGTCAGCACGCCGGGAACATCTATGGACTCTGAAAAACGGATGTTGCGAATATGCAAATATGCATTCAGCGACCTGTAGGCTGTAGGTATATGTTACCTGAGTAATTACGTTTCTTAGTTTTTCCTCGATTTTCTGCCAATTCTAACTTTATGTATTTTTTTCTAGTATTAGAATATTTATCATAAAGTTTGCCTTGAGCTGAAATTGGTTTGCCTGCGGCATCCCGTCTTGGAGAAATATAGTACGTGAATTTCGATTCTGTAGGGAATATGTCAACTATTTGTTGTGATAATAATTCAAATCTATTTTTCAAAATGCTAAAAATCAGATACTTAAACTTTTTCAAAATTATGCATAAACGTACCTCCTATTGGCGTCCCCTGATAATTCTCTATCAATAATTAGTTTCACTAAAAGTCGTCTTTTCAGTTCTTTATTTAATCTGTATGCTTGCAAAATTTCTTTGCCATCATTTATGGAATTTAAGTATGCAAGGAGATGAGTCTGAAGAGAATGAATTTACAGAATATTACCTTTTCATCGATAAGATCTACCTGATGATTACTCGCAGTGATCTCTTCATTAGTACAACTGGTTGAAGCGTTCAATGACGCACAAGACTGATTGGACTGATTGTCATCAACGGTTGTGGCCGAACATGAAGTTGAGGGCTCGGTAACATGGAAGTCTATATCGGGTAGTGTTACTTCAGTATTCTAAGTTAAAGAAAAGAACATAAAAATGCAATATACATACGGAACTGGATGCGCAACGAAGGAAATATCCAGCACACAATCGAATTTTTGGTAAAAAAAGATAAAATAGCTAAAATTCGTGTAAAGTGTTTGTTTTTTGCTGACACATGAAAAGTGTGCAAGGAATTAAGCAGCAGCACTGATAGAATAAAAAATTCTGCATTAACCCAGATTACTTTTAATGCAGGAAAGCAGGATATACCAGCGGTAATTTTGAAAGGTAATATTTTGCGTTTTTTCGCGAACCTTTATTACTTTTTTGTTTTAATTCTACAACGATAATTCAGCACCACAGCTATATGGCAACATCCCAAAATGAGAAATTTTAAATTTAAATTTACATGATGGTATGGAAACAAACTAAAATTAATTTGAACATCTCATATGGGTATAGTTATACAAAAGTTCGACTGTAAAGTCTTTTAAAGGTTGTTTGTCATACTTGCAGTAATTGCAGTTCTTGAAGCTTTGTCCTGATCTTTAAAAATAAACCTAATTGGGGCACTATTGTACGGAGTTCTTCTTCTTTTAATAATAAAAAAGCATCAAAATCGATTTTCTGTTCTACAAAATAATAAGTAATAATGAAAAACAATAATGAGAAAATCAGAATGCATTTCTTAACTTGTTACCTTCTGCTCGCATGCATTTTTATTTATGATAAATAAAACTAATGGTAAACCTTCATTAGGTGTATGTCTTATTAAAAAATGTAGAATGTACAAATAGCTAGACAATTTCACCATACTAAACAAACAATGCAATGCGCCACGTTAAAATGGCATTAGGCAGAAGTTAACAATATTTAAACAAAATAATATAGGTACTAGAAAAAAGTAAAAATCAAAACATAGATTCATACATGGTGATTAATAAGAAAGGGACTTTTTGGCAAATACACTGTAAATACATACTATTGGCGAATAAACCATTTAAATTAGAGGCTGTCTATAAAGGAAAAAGGGCAATAAAGAGCCCTAAGAAAAGAATTACTTACTTTTTTGATTACACACATCTTACATATTATAATTTTTACATACTGATAGACGTACGCAACTCGGCAACTCGTGCTTTTAGTTAAGTTTTGCTTTATGCATTTACTTTAACTCAAAGGATAAGGTTCCTTCTGAATTGGCGAAATAAGCTAGGTACCCGAACTTAAATCTAAGCCAGAATTTAAAAATGTGCAGAAAAAAACAATTTTGTGTTCAAATTCAATGGTAGGGATTTTACTTCCTCAGTACAACAAAGTTATGGTTTCTCTAAGAATCCCATATCAAATCATTAATCACCTTGCATGCTGTATAATAGTATGTACATCTCTCATTCAACTAACCTTTAAAAATGGGTACTAGTTCTGGGACACCCCAAGTATTTAAAAAATCTTCCATCGCGAAAAAATCTTGATGTTAGTAAGTATTATTATCAGGTATGTAACATTTAATAAATAAGCCCTTACCTGCGATTTAGTGATGTCTAGATGATAACGGTCTATTATAAACTTCTTAGCACAACGAACGAACTGAAATGTAACAACGCAAAAACAGTACTTAGGTAGAACTGCAGTATCTGCATATTCACCGTTTTAGAACAAAAGAGATCACATTGCAACGCGCACCAACGATATGGTTAACTATGGAATTTGTTGATAACAACAATATAAGCGTTAAAAATTACCACTACAGTAGTGGTAAGTGGAACTACCAGAGTTATGTGCGTTGTAATAAATGCCGTTCAGATTGCACATATTAGGCGCCGTGTATATATTACTTTTGCAATAAATCTTTTTTGTAGTAGTTAGAAGTAATGTGCGTATGGACTACTTATACTAAAAAATGTGGTATTATGGACAAATTTTGCATTACTACTACAGCTAGTATTTCTATATTTAAATATTTTTCTCAGTGTAGAGACCAATTAGCTGAATATTTCCAAACGGAAGTAGGAGGTGTGCCATGGCAAATGGAAAAAGTATATGCAGGCAGCTTACCCTCTTCATAAATGTTTGTAGAATAAGTCACGTTTAGTTTTAAGTTTCTATATAAAATAATTCTCATTTCTAATGTTAACATATTTAACCCTTAAATATATACAATAACTTTATAATTATGACTCGTACTTTTCTAAAACCTCCAAAACTTCAATTTTGGCTCTGGCTTTTAATTTCCTATCATTAATATGTTTTAATGAGGCAGCGACTGTTTTGGCAAAATAATCATCTTCGTCTAATTCAGTTTCCGAATGTTGCATGACATTTTGCAATGAAGAAAATGCATTCACAATTGCTGTCTGTACAAGCTCGTTAGGATTTCCCTTTGACTTTGAGCCTTTTGCACGATTTGTAGCAGTAGAGCGGGACTGAGGGCTGTTTGGTGCCGTGTCAATTGACGGTGAACGGTCCCGTTCTTCTGGGTCGCTCCTACTGCAGCTAGGCTGTGGATCAGCACTTATGATTTGAGAGTACGTATCCCACTCTTCCGATGGAAGTTCCAACTCCTGCGTTTGTTGTGTTTCAGTGGAATGGCAGGAAGATGGGGTAATATTTCCCACAGTTATGAAAAAATTACAGTAGAAGTAGAAGTATTCATAACTACTGGCATGTATACTTTCTTCGAATGATAAATGTATCGAGGAATGACAAAGATTCAAATAAACTCCATTTCTTTTCCACCCCACCTGCGTCTCCCGATCTTTGGCTTTGCATCTTTTTCTTCTCTACGTTATACCTATTACGAAGAGTAGTAAAACGTTGTTCTGCATCGCCAGCTGTGTATTAAAAAGAGAACATGTTTCAAAACACTAAAATAGACCTATTAATTTACCTACCTGTTGTGTTTAAAATACTACCAATAGTGGCCCACGCATTTGCCCTGACGGTTCTATTTTTAAAGTCAGCGTGATTTCTGTTATATAGAGAAGTATATTTTTCCACTAGACTAATCAAATGGGCGTCGTCCATATTTTAATTTGGAAAATGGCAAAATGCATTTGATCACAATAAATTACCGCGAAGTCACTAACCTAACCATAAAAGTTACCGTATCCACGTGACAAAACACAAAACAGCTGTGATGGAAAACTCAATACTTAATAGCTTTATTCGATTTAGGGCCGGTTTATTCAAGCTCAAGTAAAGTTCAAAGTAAGTTACTGGTTCAAGTAAGAGCGACATCTGTATATTCACAGCCAAGTAAATTTACAGGGGCGTGTAAATAGCTTACTGGTAAAGTAAACTTATAGGCTACTTCAATGCGCCAGTAAGGTGTTACTTCAGTTATTCTAACCTCACACTTTGTATTGTATGTAAACAATGGACGTTATCGACGATATTTTGTTATTTAACGAAATGGATATTATTAATAACATTGAAAGGCGACCCTATAATACAATTAATAGATTTCGTCACGTCGATAACTTTCACGAGTGGGATGAAACTGATTTTGTAAGACGGTTTAGATTGTCTAAAGCTTCCGTCCTTGTAGTATTAGAGTTAATACAAGGTGATATTCGGGCTCGTACTAACAGGTAAGTGCAAAAGTATACATCTGTGATGATGGTATGTAATTACGTGTTTTTTGTCAGGAACAATCCCATAGCTCCATTGCAGCAGTTGCTTCTTACGCTTCGCTTTTTTGCAAGTGGAAGCTTTTATATAACCGTGTCAGATTTCGGCGGAATACATAAGAGTACTGCGGCACAAATAATAAAGAGAACCGTAACTGCCTTGTGTCAATTACGCCGGGACTATATCTATTTCCCAAGAGATCCAGAAGAGCAACATAATGTCAAAGCAAAATTCTGCAACATTGCAGCATTTCCAAGAGTTCTTGGAGCCCTTGATGGTACCCACATCCGGATTCAATCACCAGGTATGATCAAAGTTTAAGTACCTAACTACTTACCTACATGTAATAATACATACATAATTTCTTTTCACCAGGTGGGAAACAAGCCGAGACATTTAGAAATAGGAAAGGATATTTCTCCTTAAATGTTATCAGTGATGCAAAGCACTACATACGAAATATTGTCACTCGATGGCCTGGATCAAGCCATGACGCAAATATATTTGATAATTCACTCATTCGAATGCAATTTAAAAATGGGGAAATGGGCAATGGACTGCTATTAGGCGATAGTGCATACCCCCTCAGATCGTATCTAATTACACCTATTTACAATCCCCAAGGTGAAATAGAGACCCTGTTTAATGAATCGTTAATCCGCACGAGAACTGTAGTGGAGAGAACTTTTGGCATTTGGAAGCGGCGTTTCCCTATACTATCCGTAGGAATGAGGTGTCGTGTTGAATTAGCACAAAATATTATTGTCGCCACAGCAGTAATACATAACATTGCACGTCAAGAGAGAGATGTCATTGACGATTTGGAGGATGACCCACTAATAGAGAATGTACTGGCTCCTCCACCTAGGAATGACAATGATAACCACCATCATAGAAGAGAGTTATTAGAATATTTTGAACAGTTGTGCAATCATAGAAATTAAAAGTAACTTTAAAAAATAACTGAATTTTAATACAAATTTTACAAACATAATTGCTTTTGTAATAATTTTTGTTTCAATTTTAAGATCTCCATTTCTAACTCATGCTTTGCTGTTTCCCTTTCACGCCTTTCTTTCATGAGTTGTAACTCTTCCTGTCGCACTTCTTTTTCCAATTCCACAATTGCCAACTGCAATTTAACCAGCTCCTCTCTACTGTTTGCTAATTTACTGAATTTTTGTTCTAGATTTGCTTTACGGTTTGTTTTTTGTTGCAAAGCTTTGTGAGGTGGTTCTTTCATTTTTTGTGGGGTCCACGATTGCCAACCAGTTGCATTTGTTGCTAGATACAATAAATACTCACTTCAATTAAGGAATTAAAATGAAAGGAAGCACTTACCGACATCACTTGCACTTGCTTCAATTGGAGTTGCTTCTTCATTTGGCATATCTATCTCGATGGGGATATCCAAAACATATGCAACGGGTTCTAAATGAGATGTAGCTCTGGTGATGTTATTACACCCTACAATATACAGTATACAGGTCTTATTTATCCCTTTGTAATTACCACAAATTACTTTCATCTTCACTAAGTTCTGCTGTCGACATTGGTGCATCGATTACAATCGGTTGAGTACATTCGACTGGTTCTGGTGGTGGAATAACAGGAATTTCTAAATCTGCAGCACTTTTGTAAATAATGTAATAGGGTCTTTTTTATTGTTACCTTTATCACAATCATTTTGCGTGTGTAATCCGTCCACTTGCGTACTTATAATAGCTAGCAGCTTCTCTTCGTAGTCAGTATAGGTCACTGTATCGGGAGGGCCTCCACCAGTCCGATATAATCCACACTTCTCTTTACTACGTTTCTGCTGGAGACTTCGTTTTATGCCTTCGTATTTTATTTTTAACATTTTAGTTGATCGAAACGTGGATCCGCTGTTTGCATTAAATGCACTTTCGAGGTTGATCCACGCGTCCTCTTTCTGTTTGCATGTCACAGCATCAGTTTGTTTATTTTCAATAATTTTTTTCCGTTTGCAAACTTCGTCTACTAGTAACCTTGATTCAGCCATTGTAAAATTCGAAGATCGTGCCCGTTTTTTGTTATCACTAGCTGTAAAAACATGTTGTAATAGTAGTGAATATTCCGTAATTGGTAAAACTTACCTGTATTTGCATCCATGGTACCGGTACGTAGAATAACTAATACCGAACAAGTAAAAGCGCAAACGGTATATAACCTAACAAAACCACCTTAGAAAGTAACGTAAACGTTGTCACTATCTTTGTTTAATACTAGCATTCGTATGCCGCATCTCTCTCTAAGAATTACAGATCGTTTAAAAACGTTGACGCTCACCTACTGGTGTGCGTGACTATTCGTTTAAAAACATACCAACCTTTTCAGTATCTACTTAACAGCCAGTAGCACATGAATAGACAGAATTGATTTACTTTTCATAAGTAAATTTAACTAACCAGTAGTTACTTAAGATTTGTTGGGTAGCCCCTTAGTTGACTATGCGCGCTATATGTCACTTTCGTCACATTGTGGGTATTCGTTTTAGAACCGCAATTGGACTGTGGCTGCCGTTACGTTATTCGTTTTACATTTTCTGCGTCAACACCGTGTCAAGTTTGTGTTGCCGCACGGAACACATGCTAAGGGAGCATGTTCTAGTTGCGTCAAATGTCAAGAGTTTGTTGTTTTAGGTTACGGTAAAAGAATTTAAGTTTTTTAGCGATCGTTTAATTTCAAAAATTATGGAACAGGTGCGTTTTTATGTTGATGTCGTTGAACGTGATTTTTATTATTTTATTTTTTCAGCCTGGGTACATTTGTTCCGTGTGCAACACAAATGTAGGACTGACCACCTCAGCTGCAAAGCACCATGACTGCATGGAGGGTCATGAAAACATATGGATAGTGGACAATTACATCTACCCATATGATCCTACTTCTCAAAGTGAAGAATTCCATACTGAATTGAGCGACAACTCTAGCGGTAAGTACACTTTGGAACTGTATACTTGGAAATTGTCTATAATAACAAGACCTACTATTTTCAGAATCAAATTTAAATGTAGATAATGAAGGACATTCTTCTGCTACACCACAGCTGTGGCCACTTCAAGCTAAGAAGTTATTAATAGAATTGTACCCTAAGTATCTGAAACGTTTTTCAGATAGAGTAATTATTTCTAAGGAACAAATGTTTGTCAAACTAACAGCTGAATTAAATGAGTATGGATATAAATACACTGCTATGCAAGTAAAGTACAGATGGCGATGCTTCGAAAAGGCTTATAAAAATTTTGCTAAGCATACAAAAAGTACAGGTCGAGGTTATAAGAAATTGGAGTTTTACGATGAGCTGCATGATATCTTTCAGAAGGAACCAAGATTCTACCCAGAAGTACTCACTTCAAGTGTAGCAACAAAAACTTTGCAAAAAGAAAATGCACTTCCTCAAAATGAAAATGTGCTTCCAACAAGGTTAAGTTTTGTCTTCAAACTATAGCCTTTTGTTAAAATATTGTTTTAGTGAGGCGCCACGTGCAAATACAATCACAACCATAACGCAAAACCCACCACAAGGTTTTAATGTTCAAAAGAAAGGTTACAAACCTACATCTATTGTTCTGGAAGGAATACATGCAGAAATGAAACGGAAAAATGATCTAACTGAACAGAAATTAGCCATAGAGAAAAAGAAAAATGAATTGTTAGAACGCAAATTGGAGTTAATGAGTAAATACTTAGCAGAGAAGGAGAAGTCGGAGATTTAAATTGCTCATGTTGTGTTAAGTAATATGTAATATTTAAGTATAATGACTTATATAATGAAATAAATTAAGTACACATTCTTTATATCACACTTGCAATATAATTTCTTTTTGCTGCACCAGATCTTGCTTCAAAAGTCATATTGGTATCTGCAACAGCGACATTTTCATCTTCTATGGCAGTTATATCCAATGGATTATGTTCACAATCAAACAACAATTTATCTTGTATTTGACATAAATTATGTAACACACAACACGATTTAACCAGGGCAACAACTCGTTCAATTTTTCGTAGTTTTACATGGTACAACTGACGAAATCGTTGCTTGAGAATGCCATTTGCATGTTCCACTTTGATTCTTAGTGAGCTATGCACTTTGTTATAGCGTGTTTGCATTCTATTAAGATGGCCATTATCTTTGTAAGGAGTAAGGCAGAAATCCAGGCATGGATAAGCCGAATCTCCTAAAAGATGTCCATCTACAAGAACTGATTATGTAATTTTTTTTATTATTTAATTAAAAATTACCTTGACATAATTCTGATAGTTGTGGATATATAAAACTTGATGAGAAGACACGTGCATCATGCACAGAACCTGGATACCCAATAAAAACATCTATTAATTTGCATTTGTCGTCACATATGATTTGCACCTGTATCGAATGGTAATGCTTCCTGTTGCAATAAGATTCCTGATGTTTTGTAGGCTTGTCGATTTTAATATGTGTCCCATCTATAAATCCTACATTAAAAATTCATTTTAATCCCGACAATCTTTACTTTAGTGATCTCACCAACGACACCTGGAAAACGTGTTCTTCTGAAAACTTCTGAACTGGTCTGCTGTATTTCTTGTTGTGAAGGCCACTTAATGACTTCTGCAGCCATTTCATCAAAAAACGCATTCATACGACTTCATTATTTCAAATAACGTCGATACTGTGATGTTGAACCGATCACCAACATCTACATATGTACAGGAGTGGCCTACATACCACAGAAAGATTTCCAAATGTTTTTTTGGTTCAACTACATCCTTTCCTTTTGCTAAAATGTACATGAATTTTAACTACTTATACATTAAAACCAAATTTACCTACTATGAAAATGTTGTAAGAAAATATGGCTTTCAGTAAAACGTTCTGTCAAACTGTTCATTAGCTCCTTTGAAATTCTAAAATGAGTTTTAAACTCATTATCATTGTAACTCACTACAGTGATTTCACTGTAATTTTTTATAGCGTTTCGCTCTGTCCTTGCTGATGAAACTATTGCACCCACTACTTCATTATCAAAATCGGAAGATGAATCTGTAGTCTCATCTTCATCGCTTTCAAAAAGTAAGCTGCCAAAAATAACATCCTCAGTAAGCGCCATAATTCAGTGCAAGTAATTTTGGAGGTTAAAAAAGACGGTTATGTTAAAAACTTTTCCAACCAGCGCATTCGTTTTTAGTGCCCTAACTTGTTTTGCCCTAAGTACAAAACTTGACTTCAAGGTTACCGACATACGTTGACGTTGACGTTAGTTGGTGCGCCTTGAATTTCAAAAACGAATAAAGCTAATAGTACCTGCGCACTTGCGTGTTCATGTAAATTAAAACTAAGAAGTTAAAAGTTGGTTAACTTTTTAATTTCTTATGTTAATTTAATTTAATGTAAGATTACCATAAACGGTATAATATAAATCTACAGGTTTGAACTTTTCTTAATTTTAAATTAGTTTTAAATTAATGTTAAATGTTTTTGCATAAACCCACCTTAAAGCTTATTTATATTATTTTGCGTTTTATAGGTTAGAAGGTATATTCTATACAAACTACCAGAACACAAGAAAAATGTATTTTAATAAATTGAACATTACTTATTTATTATACAAATTAAAGGTGCCAAAAGAACAATTATAAAAATTGACACCGGAAGTGATCTCATCGCTGATAAACCGGAATAGCTCCCTTCAAGAGGTTATTTGAACGGGTCGCCGGGGTCGAATGCGGGAATATAAAAAAGACGCACTGCTCGTAGTCGGTTTATTGCTTGTCAGAAATCGGGTGTTTTTTGTCGTAATCGGGAATTGTCTTATTTTGGGTAGTTTCTAAATATAAAGTCGAATATCAGTAGGTACATGCCTTAGGTGAACACATCACTTAATTTAAGTACGAGCTTAATTTACAAAGTACTATGGACTTACCTAAATATAAAGTCGAACTCCACAAGATCTCTTAATAAATACAATTAAGTTCACAATGTTGGATCATGCTCGCCATATTCTAGAATGTACATCAAATTTGCAAATAGCAAGGACATCAGGAAATGAGATAAAATGACCACATGTAGGAACATATTTGAATTTGAAATTACTGATAAATATTGTTATTATAAATACTAGTAGCGCCATCTGTTGAGGTGAAAATACATTAACATTTATCTAAAACAGATTTCTAATTGATTTGAAATTAAGTTTATTTTTATTTGTTTTGCTATACTGTTTAGTTGTTGAATATTAACAACGTTACTTTGGTGAGAAGTACTGGCAGTAATAGTGCTCGGCTTAGACGTCAGAATTTTTGCTGTCGTCTCAAGTTTATTAGCAATTGATTCGTCAATATAATTTTCTGCTACGCTTGACGAAACCCATCCACCGTGCCGCTTGATTTCCACAAGATTGGCCCCTCGGTTGGCAAGCAAAGTAGTCGACGATCGCCGAAAACAATGACAAGTGTATAGTTCCGGATTTTCTAGTTTTAGATATGAAGCAATAATTTTAGGTAGATTACCAAATGTGTTAATCCCAACAACCTGATTTATACAACGGCCGTTCTGATATTTTAAAAAGAACCGTTTTTCTGCAGAAGACTTGTTTGCTCTTAAAGCCGAGTATTTTCTGTAATACGCCAAATAGTCAATGTTATCTGCATTTATGACTGTAAATGTTCTAGGTTTGTAAGTTTTAGTATCCTCAATGTTTATGATGAGAGAATTATTGATTTCCGTGATGTTTTCTGATTTCAAGTTATATAACTCTTGACATCGGCAGGCTCCGCAAATTCCAAAGATTAATGCGACCTAAAAGAGTTTATGACTTTTGCATGCTGCCGTCTATTAATAGGTATGAAAGATTTCGACCCACCTTTATCATTAAAAACTGTTCATCAGGAGCTTGACTTAGGAAGTGAATTATTTGTTCGAAACTTAGGATTTTTGAGTTTTTAGGTTGATATCCAACCCTTTTTCGTTTAAGGAAAGCTATTAATTTGGAATATGTTCCTATGTTTATATCATTCTTCGCCAATAAAGTTGCCTTTAACATTGAAAATAATGACCAAAGTGACGGAGCCTTATACGTTTCGGCTTGCTTTGAGAAATATGTAAGGAGCACATTCTCTGAGTACTTGTTTATCCTATTTGAGTTACACCACTTAATAAACTCGTCATAACGTTTTTCATAAATTTTCCGTGATTTCGAAGGCAACAACTCTAGGGTAACTTTTTTTGCAGTTTCAGCAACATCGGGAGGCGTACAGCCCTCGTATTCTACGGCATCTAAATCTTCCATTTCTACGGCAAATTTTATATTGTGTTTAAATTTTGATGTGTACCTATGTATTCATACCTAATAATCTATTAAAAGTACAAAAACTCGTTTAGTATTACAAAAATTAACGTCTAAATTTTATTTTGAATCTTGATTCAAATTTTTGAATTAAAGTGACAGGTAGATAAATATGGCACTACTGCAAACATAACCATGTCAAAGTAACTAAACTAATAATGTGGAATAGCTGGGATCATTCCATGATAAGGTGTCAACCATGGAGTGTGTAAACAAGTTACTATATCGTAATAGATTTGTTTACGCATCGCCAGAAATGCGTAAACCAAGAAGTTTATACGTGACCGTAGAAAAAACTAATTACCTTACGATTAATTTCTAACTCAGTTCTCCACTGACGATTGTCTGTAACGGTGTCCACATTTTGTTGCTCGTCTACGCTGCCTACGTAGATGAAGTTTTTGTTGTTATCCTCTTGTGTAATATTCTAAGAGCCCGCGACGCAAACCATTACCATTCAAATAGCAGCATAAAACGTATACATGAACAAGTATTGGAGGTCCCCATACACGAAACGCTCGGTCTGTCGGACCGCATTTAGCCGGAAGGTAAACAAATTCAATTGTTTATTTGTATATTTCATAAGAAATCATTACTTTTAAGAAAAGGAGGTCATATGTGGTACCAAATTAAAGCTCTTGACGTCCGCTGCACAAATAACTCGGTCTGTCGGCAAGCAAATAGCCGGAAGTCCTTGACAGACCGACATTTAGTCTGCTGCTAGAAGCTGACATTTCAGTTAGTTATAAATTTCTACGATCACTCTGATCCAAGCATTTTAGTTCTGTACTAAAGAGTAAATAACCATAAACCTCTACAGCGGATCTAAAAAAGCGACTGAGCTCCTTGGTTTGACCCTACGGGGTCATCGAACATTTAGTCTGCTGCTGGAATCCCACAAAATAATTGTAAAGTGAAGAAAAGTTATCGACAAAATATGAAATTAATACTTTTCTTCACTTTGCAATTGTTTCATTGTATTGTTTTTGAATTGAATGATTCTCTTATATTTTGAGCTAACTGTGGGATTCTAGCAGTAGATGAAATGTTCAATGATCCCGTAGGGTCAAACCGAGGAGCTCAGCCGCTTTTTTAGATCCGCTGTAGAGGTTTATGGTTATTTACTCTTTGGTACAGAACTAAAATGCTTGGATCTGAATGACCGTAGAAATTTCTAACTAACTGAAATGTCGGCTTCTAGCAGCAGACTAAATGTCGGCCTGTCAAGGACTTCTGGCTATTTGCCTGCCGACAGACCGAGTTATTTGTGCAGCTGACGTCAAGAGCTTTAATTTGGTACCACATATGACCTGATTTTCTTAAAAGTAATGATTTCTTATGAAATATACAAATAAACAATTGAATTTGTTTACCTTTCGGCTAAATGCGGTCCGACAGACCGAGCGTTTCGTGTATGGGGACCTCCAATACTTATTCATGTATACGTTTTATGCTGCTATTTGAATGGTAATGGTTTGCGTCGCGGGCTCTTAGACTATAATTGAATTTACTTCTTCGGCTTCTTGATCGCTGACTTCCTGTATTTTCCTGCCTTTGCTCTCGAGCTGTTTTTTCTTTTTCAGACATACCGCTGCAAAATGATTGGGAATCCGGCAATAACAAATAACTGCAGACCCTTCCATAAGCGGCACACTGGTTGACCAAATGTTCATTCTTCCCACACTTCTTGCAATTTTTTACAGTTTGTTTCCCGACGAAATTTTTCCTAGATTTTACGGCATCAACTTCGACTGGTTTTGCATTTCCTATGGCCTGACTTCGTACTTTTGCAGACTCTATGACGTGACATAAATCAAACGCTTTATCCAAAGTCAAGGTACCATCTTGTAATAGCCTCTCCTGTACGGTCTCACTCCTTATTCCACATGTAATCATAGTGACTATCAAGCTGTCTTGCATGGTATCTAATTTACACCTGCTGGCCTTTTTTTTAATTCGATGATAAAATCTTCTGTAGTTTGGGATTCTTCTTGTCGATATGAGAAAAACTTATACCTTTCATAGGCTATGTTCTCTTTGCCCATAAAATGCTCTTCAAACTTGGCAAGTAAAGGTTGTAATTTGTCTTTCTCTTCCTGCTTTATCACAAACGTTGTGTAGATTTTAAACCACTCGTCACCGATGTAATGGAATAGTTGAGCGCATTGTGTAACTTCGTCCTTTTTACATACTTCCGAAGCTACTAGGTAATTTTCAAATCGAGCTCGCCATAATTTCCAATTTTTCGCCTGATTTCCTCTCAAAGACAACGGTACAATTCCACGACTGTCGCCCATTTTGTTTCTCCGACTCGAAATACGACACCAAATTTTTTCTTGTGTAATTACTAATTATATTCCTACAACTTCGTAAATTGTAATTTTGTATACTCACATAAGTTTTAAAAATGAGTAGGTACTACTCGACTGCGCCATGTTACGTCAGGGCCGGACCTACCAATTTTTTCTAGGAGGGGCAAGCTTCATTTTTGGCCCCCCCCCCCCCTCGATTTACAAAAAGGCATACTACTATATGAGTCGTATATGAAGTTGAAGTAAAACTTGGTTGAATTAGAAAGTGTTATTTTAATGAAATAAAAAAAATTTCCATTTTACATTAATTCAAAACAATACAAACAATAAAAAGGACCTAATTCTAAGTAAGATAATAGTGGTTGGTTTTATTTACAACACATGTTTCATATCCTATTCAATCCATTAACTGATTATAAAATTTTTATCTTTCGAGCCTTCTTTGCAGCAAATGTGTTAATTATGTGATCAAAAGAAATCAAAGAAGCCCTTTCATGTTCAATGGATATATGCTTAAATTAGTCAGTTGTTGCTGTTTCATAGCATTTCTTAGGTAGGTTTTTATAAGCTTTAATTTGCTGAAACTTCTTTCTCCAGTATATGGATATTTTTAAAGCTACATATATATTTGGATAAACCTCTTCCAACTTGCTGTTATACATTATTTTGAGCAAAGATGCTGCTGTTGCGTTTTCAATTCCATCTTCCATAGTTAGGGCATGAAACTTAAAACTCTCGATTTCATTTACAAGTTCTTCTTCGTTTAAATCATTTGTATATGTTGTAGCTAATTCTTTAGCTTTACTTTGCAATGTTTTAACGTCCAGTTTTTTAATTTGATCCCCACACAAAAAACTAAACTTGTCGGCAATCATTTTTAATGCATCGTACCTGTTACTTAGCTCAGTAATAATTCTATCACAAATTTGGAAAAGTGATCTTTTGAAAAGTTCTTCTTGCGTAAAATTTGGCCCATCATCTTCATATATGTCTCCTGTCATTTTTTTTTCTCTTTCTTGTTTCCTTGTACTCTGCCGTTATGCCCATATTACTAGATAACAATTTTGCCTCATCAATTGCCTCTGAAACAGTTAAGTCCCTGGTTGAAGATAATACATTTAGAAGACTTGTATGTTTCTTGCAGCATTATCTACTGTTGTGTCCTCTCTTTGCAAAAACTTACTCACTCGATCAATTTTCTTGAGGACTGAGTACCAAAAGCATGTCATTACAACATATTCATACCTTTTCATGTTCTTAATTAGAGATTTAGCTTCAGATCTTGTTTCTGTAGATGAGAATTCATGGGTGGTTAATTCTTCAAGTGCAGACAGCACCTTGTCCATATGTTTATATATAACCTCCACAGAGTCAATCCTTGCTGACCATCTTGTTTTACTCTCTGATTTTAATGAAAGGGGAACATGTTGTTTTAAAACTTCCCACCTTGATGTTGACGCATGAAAGTAGTTGTAAAGGCTGTTTATAAGGCCAAAATATGATTGTGCTTCAACACACGCCTCTGTCGAATGAACCCCAACTAAATTTAATGAGTGTGCTGAACATGGGACAAAGTAGGCCAGTTTGTTCTCTTGGACAATCCTTGACTGGACACCCTTATATTTCCCAGCCATGTTTGCCCCGTTATCATACGACTGGCCCCTGCAATCCATCAAGTCTAGACCATCTTTTTTGAGTTTTTCAGCGATACTTTCAAAAAGACCCTCGCCTGTTTTTTCACTCACAGTAAAGAAATCTAGAAAACTTTCACATACTTGTGGCCCTTCGTCATTAAATTTAATGTAACGAATAACTTCAGTCATCTGTTCATTTTTACTTACGTCAGGGGTACAATCAAAAATCAACGAAAAATATTTAGCTGTTTTAATGTCTTTAATTATGTCTTTTCTAATTTCATTTGTAATCCCATATAGCATATGTACATACAGTGTATGTACATAAGACATACTTAATTAAAAATCGCAATGTACATTGTACGTCCATCAACGCCTTATGTACCTCCTATGTACGTACGTACATATGACATCCATTTGACACAACATTGTACTGGGTATGTACGTACATAATTTACGGCCAGCGTACGTACATACAGGGCCTTCATCAATTACTGAGACCCACGTGACCAAATTTAAATTTCCCGCTTTAAATATTTTTTCTTTAGACACGGACAGTTGGTTAAAACAAAATACCCAAATTGCATATTTGTTTATTTCACCTCCTGTCAATCTTTGCTTGTGTTTACCGTTTTTTTCGAATTTCTTTAACATTATCTTAGATCAACAGCCAAAACAGTTCTTTTCAGAGCTCTTAGACGAAGTTATTCTGATGTAAGTTAACAATTTTTTAAGGAGAATTGTCATTAAGTTATTCTGAATTTTTAGTGTATCGCTGTAGGAAGATGGTGTTATTTTAATGGCACATTTCCGCAGTGGTAACCGAAATCCTGATGGAACTTGCAGCTATTCACTGCAATCGTGCATTGAACAGTTTTCCGAAGAGTACCCTGATGTTAATATCGACTACGATGTATTTAAGAACCACAGGTCACGTCTAATAACACGATATGAAAACAAGCACTGCATTTGCAAAGGGAAGTCCGGCAGACCGACTGTTTTAAGTGAAAATGTTGTTAACGATATTCAACAACGAATGGAACAAAGTCCCAAAAAATCGATTTCTCGACTTTCCGCTCAAACAGGTACGGCTAAGTTTACGTGTATTTGTGTAATAGAAAATAAAATGTATTTTTTATAGGCCTATCGACTGGTACCTGCCACAAAGCTTTGAAGAAGGTGCTACACATGCATCCGTACAAAATTTCTTCCGTGCAACAATTACATGCACTTGATTACGATCGTCGAGTGCAATATTGCCACTGGTTCAACGAACGCTTAAACGATAACAATTTGTTAGACCTAACGTTTTATTCAGACGAAGCATGGGTACATTTGTCAGGTTACGTTAATAGCCAAAATTACCGGACTTGGGCAGCAGAAAATCCGCACATTTTTGTCGAAACATCTCTACATCCCCAAAAGGTTGGCGTTTGGGTAGCCATGTCAAGAAGGAGGATAATTGGACCGATTTTTTTTTATGAAACTATAAACGGAGAGCGATATCGTGCAATTCTGCATCAAGCTATTGAAGAAAATCTGCAAGATGATGAGCTACAACATGGATTTTTCCAGCAAGATGGAGCCACGGCACACACCGCTAACGAAACGCTTAGATACCTCCAAGAATTTTATGGCGATCGAATTATAAGCACTGGTTTGTGGCCTCCAAGAAGTCCTGACCTCACACCATTGGACTACTTTTTGTTTGGACGAATTAAAAATAATATATTTAAAAATCGACTGCACACACTCGAAGAATTGGAAAGGGCGATACGACAAGAAATAAACGATGTGACGCAAGATGAACTCGAACGTGTATTTGAAAATATGAAGCGTAGAGTGAATTTGTGCCTGGAAGTGAACGGTGGCCACTTTGAGCACCTTTTGTAACAATAAATAGTACAATATATTTCGTGTTTCTCTAAAATACTTAATTCGGCCTTCAAATATTACTGGGCTTCAGTAGTAACTTTCCTAGGGGAAAAAAATCAGGATTACCACTCGCGCATTTTTAGTTGCCTAACCACCTGCAGTCACGTGGGTCTCAGTAAGTAATGAAGACCCTGTATTTTACCATTATCGTACATACCTTTGTCATGAATAATGCACATATCACAACTGAATATTTTATTTTACATAAATAGAAAACAATCCAATAATAGTATTTTACATTATTAGCCAGGTAAGTGAGTTTTTACTGGCGATAGGAGAAGTTGACTGGCGAGCCTGTCATCTCCTAGAGCCAGTAAAAACTATTACCTGGCGTATAATGTACAATATTTTATTTGTTACTCATTTGTAAACGTAAATAATTAGTTCTTAAATTGATCTCGAAGAAATGTCTAAAATATCATGTTATCCATGTAACAGAGACTTCGCATTAATTCTGGCCAATGAAATTACTAGATTACTAACTTGTAAAATTTTTACAGGTCAGCTGTCAGTTTTACAAGTCAGTTGTCAGTTTTACAAGTCAGTAGCGTTTAAACATGACGTTTATCCGTTTGCGTTTTGTCTTGTTAATCAACGTTTACAACTGAGTAACAAATAAATAAACTTACATTCTTATAGTAAATAATAGTAAAAAATGAAAATATATTTAATTTTGTTTATTGCCTCTCTCCAGACACCTGCGTAGCCATTTTGTTATATTTAATTCCACTTTCTTGATAGTCGATTGTTTAAATTGTTTTATTGAATAAATAAAATTATCAAGTCATATTAAACATTAAAAAACTTACTTATTAATAATTCATTCAACTTTAAATTGCGGAATGGTTGTTTTGGTCTTCTGCCTAAAAAACTGAATGTCTCACCACAACTGATTTGTGATTAGTTTTTGACAGGACCGAGAAATAAATTCGTATAAGTTTGCTCCACCAATTTGCGAAATTTCTTTTGCCTTAAAGAACATTTTTTGTAAGTATAGCTGCCTAGTTTTATGGAGTGCTTTAGGACTTCGTACAGCGAGTAACGTTTCACATGACGTAAATAAATCTTATAGACGCTTTACCATAGGTACTCACAGCAAATTGTGGCTTCCTACTGAAAGAGTAGCGAGCACAAAACCCTAAAGCATTCTTAATTGTGTACAATAATTTACTCAATTCAACATTTTTCGTAAATAGACTGTTACCGCTTTATCCAGTTTTTCTGAAGTAGAAAGATAATTTTCTAATTCTTCTAATTGTGGCATTGTGTTGACTGGCAAGTTAGCAATGTTAGTAAAGAGAGAATCAACCCCTTGAATATCTTCTGCTGCTACTTGAGTATTTTTTTCGTTAGTTTGGTTGCTGATGTCCATCATCATGGACTGTAGAATATTTTGTTTACGAACAATTTGTTGTTAATATTCTAAAAAGCGAAGCAATTACACAACAACCTTCAAGGATGACCTAAATCTTACTAAGAATTGTGTCTGTCTGAACTAGTGTCTGACTGCGAATGAGAATTAGTTGATGCAATTTTGGTATAGCTAAGTCTCATTGTCTGTGTACCACGTATTGCAGGTGCTGTTCTTTCAGCATCTAAAAAATGAATAAACATTTCTGTTTTTAATTTTTCATACACATGCAGAGTATAAGTACCTTGCAGCACCACAGATTCAAGGTTAATATTATTCTCATCTTGATTTTCGTTATTATCATCATTACAGTTGGACATTGATTCATCATCCATCTCATTTGCAATCACAGTATATTTTGATTGTACTATACAACTACTTATTGGGGAATTTTCACGTGCACCCAAGTGGTTGGAACGGCACACACTGAGTCTTCCTCGGGGAATTTTATAACTGACCAGGTCAGTTTTGCATCCATTACAGGAGCGAGTTGCAATTCTAGTTGTCAACCATTTTGGAGTGATTATGAAAAAAAATTTTTAATATTAAAACTGCAAGTAATTTAAGTAAAACACCTTCCTTTATGAAAGGTGACAGTGTCTAACAAAAGGTTACTACATACTATAAGTTTATAATTTTAACACATACTCTCAAAAACACTTTTAAATAAATCAGCAAATATAGCTAGAAAATCAAGCATTACATATAATCATTGGTATAACTCAATTATAGCATATAGCTTCCTTTTTTATTAATCATTATGCATAAAACTTCATTAGCTAATTGATTGAGTGAAGTAAAGGAACTACTACGAACTTGTCGTTATAGTTCATTTTAAAAAACTTGCAGGAAATTTCTTCTACATCCAAGATCCTAATGGACCTAGGTCATCCACAACATAAATTCCTAATGTGGAAGATGGACATGGTTGTAAATAAAAGTCTTTGCAAGTATTAAACTTGCGACTAATTATAAATAAATCATCGTTAGAATTGGTCACAAAGTTTTCAATAGAAATAATACTTTTGTCTTTTAAACCGCAGCAATTATCTCCTGGAGAAAGTTTTAATACAAAATCATTAAAGTGAACACACTTATATTGATTTATATAAAAGTTTCCTAACATAGGACCATTAAAATGTTTATGTTGTGGTAAAGGACTTTTCACTGAGGCTGGAGGTTGCTCTTGCACATTATTATTTTCCAGAATTCGATTAACAATTTGTGACAATGGATTATTTCCTTTGCGAAGTAACGATTTTAGTGATTGTAGGTAATTTTCAAATGGAAAAGCAGAAAATTTTTGCAAAATCCCAAAACGTTGACAATCCTCATAAACATGCAGTAAGTTATGTACGTTATGAGAGACATATTCTTCTCCATATACAACTATAAATGTTTCAATAAAATATTTTAATAATGAATGTGCATAACTACCAAATTCTTGCAAGTACTTCTCATTTGACCAAATAGTCACACTAACATGTAAGCTTAAAAAGTTCATATAACGATCAGGAGATAGAATAGATTTTAAAACTATAGGTCCCGTGTAATATAAGAACTGGCGAAACTCTGTCGCTTTAAAACGTTTTAATTCTGAAAGTGAACGCGGCTTTCTCACAAACTCACATGGAACACTTTTTGCCAACCGAATCAAAGAGTTGGAAATGTTAGAAATATCGCAAAACGGTAATTTAGTTTTGGGTTTTCCATCAACCCGTAATAAAAATAATTTTTTGTAGTATGGGGAAACATAATAGTATATTAAAGAACAAGTTTCATAAGTAGCTGTTTTATCGCACGTGTCCAGTTTGGAAAACGAGCCGCGTAGCGGCGAGTTTTCCAAAGGACAAGTGCGATAAAACGGCTTATGAAACGAGTTATTTATACTACTTTTTCTATTTCGCGTGATTTCTATTGTAAAAAACTAAAAATAGTTCAAAATTCTGTACTACTTCACATTAGTTGTAAATGTTAAGTTGGTAGCACTGGTTCGCTTTTTCAAATTGAAAATTTTGAAGTTTCAATTTTTGCGCAGATATAGCGAATTGCCATTTGGTACTGCAATTTTTGTGAAATAGAAATGGAAGAGCAGCACGAAATCATAACTTGCACGCCACCTGAATTGCGGGAAATAGCAAACAGTACCGTAGATAATTTGCTTCCGCAGAAATCGAAACTAAAATATGAAAAGGAATACCTTAAATTTGACCAGTGGTGTAAAGAAAATAAAGCCCAACACATTTCGGAGAATGTTTTATTAGCATATTTTGAATTACAAACTCATTTGAAAAAGCCATCGTCATTATGGTCAATGTATTCGATGCTACGATCCTACCTAAATGTGCATAAAAATGTAGATATATCAAGATACGTCAAGTTACAAGCACTGCTAAAAAGATTTTCGCAAGGCTATGAGCCAAAAAAATCAAAAATTTTAGATTTAGAGCAAATTAATCGATTTATTCAGGAGGCTGACGACAAGCATTATTTAGATACAAAAGTAAGTAGAATTTTTTGTTCTAGTGGGTAGGTACTAGCTACAGGAGTATCTTGTTTGTATTCTCGTTGTAGGTTATTTTAATAATGGGCTACAGTGGGGCATGCAGACGCGAGGAGCTGACTAATATGGCACTGGGCGACATCCAATATAAAAATGATATTGTTGTTGTATCGGTGCCTAAAACAAAAACAAATGTAATGAGACAGTTTGTCATCACCGAGAAATTGTGGATTGATATTATAAAAAAATATAGCAGCATAAACCCAGTTAATACTTGCCATCAACGATTCTTTGTAACATACCGTAGTGGTCGCTGCATTACTACTCCGATCGGAATCAATACAATGGGCAAGACGCCACGAAAGATTGCAGAGTTTCTACAATTAGCCAATCCGGCACAATACATCTGGGCACTGTTTCCGGCGTTCAAGTGTCTCACATTTAGCCAACAGCGGTAGTGACTTGGTCACCATTAAACGACATGGCGGGTGGAAGTCCTCCGCAGTTGCCGAAGGATAAGTATATTGAAACGTCGGTTCAACGAAAAGTGGAAGTTGCAGGAACTCTTGCCCAAGCAAGTAAATCATCCTCATCATTACATGGAATTCTTGCACAAGGATGTACATCAACACATGTAGAAAGTGCCGTTCCCAGTGCTATAGTTGAAGGAAATATAAATAGTGCCGAACACAACATCGTAACCCACAATTTACCTGGTATCAAAGTCAATACACATGATGGAGCTGTTACCGTCAAAGTGTACAATAATTGTACATTTAATTACGCAGATAAGGACGAAATCTAAGTTTGTTGTATTTACTTTATTATGATTAAAGCTTTCGTTGTGCAACTTTAGTTAGAAATGTTTGGTTATGTTATGTACACATTAGGAATAAATACCATCGACTATTAGCATTTGCAATGTTACCAACAGTTGAAAACAAAATCTATGCGGTGCGTTAATGGCTATTATAGAACGATACGCGATTGCGTGCGGTAATGGAGCTATAAACAACGCAAAATAGAAAAAGGGCCTTTAAAACACACGTGCTTTAAAGTTGCTAAGTAACGATACTTCAAGTATGACTTTTGAAACTGTCATCTGGGTGAAATAAAAAATCTTCCTAAGTCGCTTTCTGTAAATGCAGAACATTTCTTTGGCTTGTACCTATCCTTTGGTTGAAGCTTTTACAAACGCGCGTAATTTAGGGTATGCTTACAAATCTGTTCCACTTTTTAGTCCCAGCAATAAGTGAAGTTTTGAATGAATGCACCAAAAGATAGAAGATTTAAATACCTTTGACATTTCCTTCATATACGCCAGCATTATCGATGCATTTAAGACTTTATTCGTAAGTAACTTCCTATTCATCCATGGAAACAACTTTTCATATGCTTGATAATAGGCTTTACTGGATTGAGATTTTACACCTACCAACGTTTGTTTAGATTTTACAAGCGATTTAATGGACGGTGTATTATCTTTTTCAACGGAAATCGTTTAATTCACAAAAACGACGATTTTTATAAGCAAACGTCAAGTGACATTTACATGGCAATCGTGAAATTACGAACACCCAGCCCACTTAATTAGACATGTATTCGAGTATAACGTCAATATGATTTCATTGAATTTCCTATTTTTAAATTATACTGCAGGTATAATAAAAAATACTATAAGATACACGTGTATAATTGGTCTTTAAAGCACTTGCATCGTTAAAGGCACTCCGCTTTGCGTCGTGCCCTTAAACTCGTTGCGCGTGCTTTAAAGACTTGATTATACACTTGTATCTTAATATACTATTATAATCCGTTATTATAATTAAAATTCGGCTTGTAATTATAACTATAACTTCGTAATAAACTTTTTACGGCGCTGAACTTTTTACGAGATATATAAGTTTTATAACCTGATAGGGATTGACGTCGCGGAAAGATAGCTCAATCAAAGTTAGAGTATAACTTATTTCAACCCTCCCAGACAACTTTGTTGTGCTTTTTTACAGCGGTATTGGCTTATATTTCTTATTGGTGATAAACCGAACTGGGCTGTATTTAAGTTTATCGTCTTTAAGGTATACCTAATTGGGGAGGAAAATATTTATTTTTATGCGCCACGCTTTAATGATCGCACGGTCTTTCTTTAAACTTGTTCCCACTAGAGAAAGTTACGGAAACGGAAACTTTCGGCTTAAAATTGTCGCGATAATTAGTTTCAAAATTGTAATGTCATGTCAGAGTGTGCATTTAGATAAAGCTCGTCAGTCTGTTAGGAATAAATTCGGAGCATTCCAAATTTATTTGGGAAATATTTTATTTTGCTAACTTCATTGAGTCCAATTATTTTCATACTTCGATTGAATTTACGTTTGTCTAGGAATAAATAATTAAATTAAATCAATAACTCCCGACTACTTGTCCTATAACCATTCACGAATACTATATTTTTTTGCTTCTTATAGAGTAGGTTTAGTTGACTATCACTTGTACACTTTTAGTGGTGAGAGCTTCCACTTCAGTCGAGCCCCACCATTACCTCATCGAAAAACGTTGAATAAGTAAGACTTATTTGCATGCCTATATCGTGTATAAAATTTGATCGCCTGTCAATGCAAATTTTCGCAACTTAATACTGAAATATGTCGAATTTCTGAAAATAGGTAACTGAGGCGGGCACCAGAAGGATATAGTGACTAGAATGCAATTGAGACATTTTTGTTTTGTGTAAGGGGAGAGTGTCCTAAAATGGCATACTTTTTTCAAAGATGCATAAATTCAATCGATCGGATCGGTCGACTTAATTTCGCTGGTTCGACTCGAATTCAAATAACTTAGCGATAAATTCCTGGTGGCTGACAAAAGTTCGTTCACGGCTCCACACGAATTTTTCCAATACAAAATGAAAAAAGCAACACCCTAAGTTATCTGTGGGTGACCGACTTAACTTCTTTTACCGCTCGACGCAAACACTATCCTGACTTAAGGCGTATTACCATGGTTTTCCACCAACAACCAAATTCCCACTACCTTTATTTTTTAATTCGCACCCATTCTGTGACGTACAATCTTCTCCACCAACAAAATCATTTTTTCTAGCCAATGACATTCCTTGACAGGCATAAATCGACTGCGCCCCGACCGGAAATTCCGCTGACTTAACAAATCTCACGCTTCCCAGCAACAACGCCTGCAAAATTCCCCTATAATTTGAACAATCCACGCCATATCTCACGACTTACCGGTGCCCTAATCTTTCAGACACATTTCACCAATCAGGGCCATATTCCGGGACTCGCCCACATAAACAAATCGAAAAAATTTAGAAAATCCTACCAAATAATGAGGCTACCCTTTATATCTTGCATGAACAAATTTAAAATCTGCGCAAATCCGGCGACGGACTGCTGTTACAAATGTGAAGAATAAGGTCAGATAGGCGCAAACCTGTTAGTTTCGCTGTCTACTACTGATTATTTATATCGTAGTTGTTAGTAACTGTAAGCAATAAGATTTACCTGATGAAAGTTGAGATCAGTTTCAGTTGACATTTGTAATAACATTACAGTTTAATCATTTCTGTTTGAGGACCGTGAATTGGATAATGGCGTAGTACAGAATGAGTTTCTAGTTATCAAATTGGATTAAAAACTATTATTTGTGCGTATTGCGTATAGTCGCGTTTATATTAGTAAGATGTATGTAAAAATCTGCATTGTACCATCTAATCTAATATTTTACTTTTCAGTGTCATTACTTCGATTTCGAAGAGGAAATTGATTTTCAAACAGGAAACGAATACATGGTGAATCACGCCTCGTCATGCTCCATTCAATAGCAAATCGTTATCATGAGAGAATGTTTTTTAAAAAATATTATAAACGTGAACTGTATACAAATATTTCAGTATTATTCATGTGAACGATTGAAATTTGAAATGTGTAAAGTAAATGATGTATTTCGTTGAGAGTAAAACTGTTTTAAAAAGTTAGTTTTTATCCCAATGCATAAAAGAAACCTTATTGTATATTGATTGTTTATTCACATGACGTTATTCCATCTGAGCTTGCATTTGTTTAAGCTATCAAAAAATAAATTGTTTATTTTCTATGAACTTGAAGAATGTACTTGTTATTTTAATAAATATTTAAAAATGTTGTATAGCACTTATTTATGGTCTTCAATGTTTTTACTTCATAAAAAAAAATCTTATTTGTTTTTCCCGCTACTAAAGGACCGGAGTGGCATAGTATCTAAAATCTCTACTGACAGGATTTTTAAATGTATACAATATTGTGTAACGAAGAACTCGTTTTCGGCGTAGAAATTACCAATTTTAGTGATCACTTTTTAGATGAACACCCGGTATCTGGAAGCGTTTTAAGTTGGGCGCTTCGTTACGAAATCGTATACGAGAACCAGCATTAAACCGACAAGGTCGTGCACGTGAAAATCAACGCGATAACAGATTTCGCCGCTTGACCTCACAGTCCAAGGAACAAAAGGGCATTACTGGACTGTCGAATTTGGAGATTTCATTCCGACTAATTGGATATTTAACATCCTCCGAGATTAAATCCGATAGCTACGACCTTAAAAAGTTTGAATTTTGACACTGGTCCCATATTTCTAAGACGTCTGGGAGGGACGTAATTAATTATAGTTCCATGACATAGCCAAATTTTATAAACTACCGCATGGAATATGATTTTAGTATTTGTTTGAATTTTAGTATGCGAATTAATTACAATTAGGTACCTAATTAAATTACCTAGATTGGTGCTACTTAAAATTGTAAAAAGGATTTTATAGTACATTAATCAAAAAGGTGGAGAACCGCTGATTTAATGTACATTTTTTTAATAAATACGTGGCGGGCATAGGAAGACACATTTTTTTAAAAAACCAAACTTTTAGTATTAACAACAAACAATACCAACGCACTAGCCTTGCTTTTTTCATAGGTTGAAATGTTGGTAACTGTTTTTGGGGTTGTTAGTTGTCACCAAAAGATTTGTCTTAAAAAAGTGTCTTTGAGTTTAAACAATGAAGGAATTAACGGTTTTCGCGCTTCTATATGGAAATGTTTGCATTCAACAGTGTCTACCTAAGGTCACATAGGCCTTAAAAACCGCCTGTGGTGACCGATGTCGTTGTATTATAAATAGTGGGCTGCTTGTGTCTTAATAGAATTTACGACAGTATCTGAGTTGCCAATTTGTCCTGGAATACTTTTACGGTTAGTAGGTATACCTAAAGCAACACTGTACGTTGTACGCTCGTTATATGTGTAGGTACGTTATTTTGATGGTCGTGTGACCCTAGCCTTAGCAGTGTCATGTAACCATGGACGACGCAAAAATACAAGTACGTTTTGCCATTTACTCCAAGAAATTGATTGCCACTTTTAGACAATTTTATAGTCATCTTGAAGTTCCGTCACAATTACTCAAAATTCGCCACAAAAGGACGTAAATCTTGATCAGCTAACGGTTGACAATAAGTGCCAAAAAAGGTGATAGCAAAAAGGCGCTGGTGGCAATCTCGATTAATTAACGACCATGAATGGCAAAATTAAATTTGGTCCCTTGTGTCCGTAAAATTTTGATGGGTAAATAGATTGTAGAGAAAAAGTGAGAGGTGGTGTGTAAAATAAATATTTTATTGAAGTGCGGATAAAATACATAAAACAGCGACGAGGTTTTCACGTTGTAAATACTCTCACGGAAACACACCTCGATTAGAAGATTGCTTGGAAAATAAAATCGTCTTACAACGTATACGCATTTGAAATTTAAAGTACTTGTAGGTATGTCGTCGGACAAGTTGCTGAGTGCACTAAAATCGAAATTTTCAGCAAAAAAAAACATCGCTGTACTTCCATCAGTATTTATCAATGAATTGCCGCTGGTTTAACCGATTTCTGCCCTTCATATAGGAAGTGCTTCATTTCTAAAGAACGTATTTCAGATCACATAAATATCCATTAGCACGTTCAAGACACAATGCGTATCGCCAAACGTACAAAAACTCGACCTGAATACAAATACTATCCCTTCATAAGATATTTGTTTTTAGGGTTATCTGTATTTGACAGTTTCATCTTGGGGGGTTTGTCTCGGAACGACCTCAAAGCGTTTTTACATACTTGTGATATTGTTCCATTAAAACTCCGCCTTCAAAATTAACTATCTCTTTGAAGTAATCTTAAAAGTCTAAAATCTCTTTGTGTCGAGTTGTATACATAACGTAATCAATGATCGTGACTGGAAAAAAATTGATGTTACAGATACTCGTACAAATAGTTATCTGTAGTTGTAACATTTAGTATTAAAGCGAATATTCTAGAAATCCCGATATACTTACATCGAGGCGCCCTAAAAGATTAGTCATCGGCGATAAGATACGAAAGCGGTTGTGACGCATTCTTTCCGGGAAATATGACGTGTTTGTTCGACATTCCAGAATATTCGCGAGCGCTCCAGAAAAATGGGCGTTTTCTATATAAGTAAAGGAACTGTACTTCAGTTAGTTCTAACATCGATGCGGTCGTGTTATGTTTTAAATTGTAAGTGATAGATACTAATTAACTGTTATAGATTAATCCATTTCAACACTGTTATGAATTTATTAATTAATTGTAAATAAATCACGTAATTAAATAGGTATTGCATTCCAAGGTGGATTCATAACGGTGGCGGCACTCTGATCGTTTTATATAGGAAGCGCGTTTACCAAATCTGACCTCGCATGCTTATTGCCTACCTTCCAGTCATAGGCTGGTTTTACTATGGAGTCTTATGGGAGATACTACGTTTTTTGTGTATATAATCATTATTTAAAGATTTCTGATGTTGTACCTTATACAATGTGTTAGTGTACCCATGGATTATGATTTTACCTTACGGCAGCAACTTCATTTTGTTTCTCCAGTACAAAAAAAAATGTTCAAAGTTTTTCCGCCTGCATGTAGGCAACAAAGCGTTCAGATGGGTGCAAGATTATCATTGAATATAAAATAACAGCTATGCCGCTCAAATTTATTTATACAATTTTAAATTTCTTTATCGAATCTTTAATTTTTTTTCTTTTATCCGCATCCTCTAGTCTGCGTTTGTTATATTGTTTGCATGTAAAAATCATGCGAGTTGTTAGATGAAACCGTAAAAGGTCTTTCGTCAATTTCCTTTTGTGTAGTTCACAGCCCACTGGTTTGTAGGTATTAAGTTTGGCATTTTTAATAACTGCAAAAGTAAAATATAATTTAAAAAAGTTAATATCGTGCAAGCAACATGCAATAGTATATTATAAGTAACAAGGGATTAAAAAGAGTTGTTGTTTTCGAAAGAATAGTTAATGTTCTTGAGGGACCAAAAACTAGTTTGATCCAGTGTTACTTATACTATTTTTTCCAACACCGACCGTTCTAAATTCATTTCGAAATGAGTATGATTTATATTATAAAAAACACTATCAAAAAGTAAGGTAGGCTATTTAACAATATGTCATGATCACAAGGGATAAAATTTTTCTTAATTCCTAGGGATTAAAATTACCTGTTAATGCACAAAAATTAGGGATTAAAATCAATAAAAACTAGGCGATATTGGAAAAAATATTTAAGCACTGTGTTATGGTGATTCGGTTAAGACTTTGCTTACCTTCAAAAAGAATATTGTCACCTAATGATGTGTGTTGCAGTGTATGGCATATAGAGCTTTCAAGATTATAAATTATTTCATATAATCCCTCAGATGGCGTGAGTAAATGTCCATCATTCCTTTTGTTAATGTAGGAATTATTTTCATTTTTGTCGCATATCTGGTCAGCTTGCAGCAATCCAAAGCATTGATCGCAGTGCTTTGCATCTGTGGCTTTCCTTGCCTTTCTTGCTACGTAACCGCAAAACATGCGTAAAGCTTTTTCGTCAATTTTATTAATTTCATGATATGAATGGTCAAAAAGCGAAATAAGGGATTCAACCGGTTCACCATTGTCAAGAAGTTCATCCAACTCTTTTTCGAATTTTACCTGTCTTTGTTTTGCAGTCTCAGATATAAGATCACTTGCATTTAATAATGAGTTCAACATTTCGCCGCCTGTTATATAACTACCTCTTGGTGGCTTAACAAGAGATGCAACAGATAGAAGGCGATATACCTGAATGAATTGAAGTGGGTCTGGATGAGTATTACATCCACACGCTTGGCGGACTTCTCCAAAGAAATGCTAAAAAACCATAAATAAGTAATTATATTACGCACCTTATCCAAGGAGATTGCATATTGCTGTTACTTTTAAACAAGGTAGTACCTCAATTGCATCTTGATTCATACGTCTTGTCATAAAATACTCATAATGAAGATTATTAATGTTAAAATGTAAATAAAACAACATGGTTTTAAGACAGAACAGACTACTGCCAAGAGCCAAACACGAATATATTTCTAATAATGATAATACAATACAGGCAGTTTTGGTTAACACTGTATACTACCATTCTGTGGCAAATGAACATATTGTTGCCTAACAGCTGGTTAAAATAATTCTATTGAACCATGGACTAATTACACTAAAGACTTTCACTGTAAATGCGCCGTTTTACCGCTCTAAATATGATTCAGCGATGGGAGTAGAGATGGCGCGGCTTGTATTTTAAGAAAATTATAAGATCAAACGAACTTACCTAAGTGATGTTCGATCTTAATTATATGAAGCGCTCCGCCCGAGATGATCAACAATATGTAGTATGTCTCCTGGAGTGAGTAATAGCACACATTTTTAAATCTGAAACTATTTTACCGACCCGACCCTCTGGTATCCTGTGTAGGTGTCATTACTATCATTCTTTTGAAAGCTCCTTTTTTGTCGCAACTAGATGATCGGGGTAGACACTTGGGTTGGGAGGGACCGATCATCTCGGGCGGAGCGCTTCATATAATTAAGATCGAACATCACTTAGGTAAGTTCGTTTGATCTTATAATTATATTCGCGCTCCGCCCTCTATGATCAACAATATGTAGATGTTTAAAGAGTTGCGACAAACTACAAATAGAACTGATTTATTTCCAGAAGTAGATATAAAAGTTACTATTCTACTTTTTTAACCTATTAACACAATAATATATATGCTTAATAACTATAAGTATACCTGTATGTTAAAGAACAGTATGTTGTTACAAACATTAGTGAAAATAATGCACTTATTTCCTAAAATAAGGCATGAAACAATGAATTTTGTGAATGCAGTGGTCTATTGTAATATTTTGCAAACGTATCGGAATTCTTGGACCAACCTGCTGTTCGTCGTATCTCATCCAGGTTTAGACCGTTTCTGCAAGCTGCCGAAGTGCTTGCATGCCTAGTGGAATGAGCAGAGAAAATTTCAGTATTAATGCCACTCTGGGTTAAAGTTTGCTTAATCCATCTGCTCAATGTCTGAGAAGTGACTTCAGTATGAGGCCGTTTTAGGGTGATAAATAATTTATGGCAATTTTTTGGTCTACGTGAACTGGTTCTTGTGAGATAGATCTCCAATGTGGTTGCCACACATATTTCAGGCCTGTCTGTTAAAAAGGGCAAAGACAAAAGAGGTTGCATTCCATTTTTACGTGAGGTTTTTATTCGATCTGGTATTTTAATTTGTATTGCTGTCCCATCGGGTATTTTATGTATATTTCGAATATCGATTAAAGATAATGTTTGTACCCGATGAGCTGTAGCTAATGCTAATAGAGTTGCTAGTTTCTTTGATAACAAAGTGAAAGATATATTTGCGCTATCACAATTTTCCAAAAACGTTAGAACTTCGCCTGGGTCCCAAGTATAATCATACTTTGGAGCGCTTGGTCTTAGCATTTGGACTCCTCTGAAAAAACGTTTGATCTTAGTATCTAGAGCAAGATTTGTTGGTATTATAAACGCCAAAGATGAACGCAGCGTATTTAATGTTGCGTATGAGGCTCCTTTATTAAATTCTTCTGTTAGAAAACTTAATATGGTATTAACATTTGCATCGTACAGGTCTAGGTTTAACTTTTGGCAGTATAACCACCAACGTTTTAATCCACAGGTATATTGCTTCATTGTGGCTTTTGAAATTGATGCAACCATTATTTCAATTGAAGAACTTGGCAATCCTTGACAAGTGAAGGCCTGTACGATAATAGTCCTGCCACCAGGGAAAGACGCTTCCAAAGTGGGTGTCGAGGTCTGTTTTGAGAAAATAACAAGTTAGGATCTGGGGTAAAAACAATTGGTTCTTGTACTAACAATGAAGTAAACAATGGAAACCAGGCTTGTGTTGGCCAATGTGGTACCACTACTATACCCTCAGCCTTGTCTGCTATAACTTTTTGTAATACCCGTAAAACCAAAATAAAAGGAGGAAATGCATAAAATCGCAATCCCTGCCATGACAAAGTAAATGCATCTACTGCTATTGCATCTGGGTCTCGTATCCACGATACATATTTCTTACACTTTGTAGTAATTCTGTTGGCGAACAAATCAATATCTGGTTCTCCAAAGTGAAGCACTATTGTTGTGAACGCTTTTTTCGACAATTGCCACTCAGTTTCTGGTTTTAAGCGACGCGATTCAGTATCAGCCTCAACGTTTTCCTTTGACTCAATATATGATGCAAATATGAATATGTCTCGGCGCTCACACCATTGCCAAATTTTGCGAGCCAAACTATTTAGAGTTTTAAATTGAACCCCTCCCATGCGATTTATATAGGCAATTGCAGTAGTATTGTCTATTCTTAATAGAATAGAACAATGGTGTAAGTTTTTGGCAAAACATTTTAGTCCCAAAAAAGCAGCCAATAATTCAAGTTGATTGATATGCCAAAGCTGTTCTGTGATACTCCAAAACCCATGTGTTTTTTGGTGGTTGCAAACTGCACCCCACCCTGTTTTTGATGCATCTGTGAAAATTTCTAAACAATATTGCTTGGGTTTTATAGTTTGTTTAGCTCGATGAGCATGGTGTTTCCACCATGATAAGTCTTTAAGCGCATCTGCAGAAATCTGCATGGCCGCGTCATAATTATTATTATTCTGACGTAGAGCTAAGAACTTGGCTCGTTCTAAATTTTTCGTATATAACCATCCATAAGGGACTGCTGGACATGCTGATGTTATAAGACCCAATAAACGTGCAAATGTTCTAATTTTACAAGTATGTGGTAAGGAACCAATGCAAGTTCTGATTTTTGTGCCCTTGTCCTCTGGTAATTCAATGCACATATTTATAGAGTTAAAATAGAATCCTAAAAACTTACACCTTTGTTTCGGATCAAGTTCACTTTTTTGTAGATTAACTACAAACCCTAGCTCTTGTAGTAATGTTACTGTTGCAATAATATTTTTATGGCAATCGACTTTAGTGTCACCGAATAAGAGGAAATCATCTAAATAAGCAACCGACATGAACCCTTTTGATCGCAGATTTGCTAGTACTGGTTTTATAATTTTTGTGAATACAAGTGGGGCGGTACAAAGCCCATTCGGCAAGCATGTGAACTCATACAATTCGTTTTCTACTTGAAATCTTAGATATTTTCTATGAGAAGGGTGAATTGAAACCAAAAAATAGGCATCTTTTAAATCAATTGATCCCATGAAACAAGATGGCTTAAGTAACTTAATGGCCGTATTTCTATCCTCCATCTTAAAGTGCTCGGTATCTATGAAAGTATTTAGTTTTTTAAGGTTCAAAATAAATCGTTTTTTACCACCAGGTTTTTCAACCAGAAAAATTGGGGATATGTATTGCCCAGCACTGGGCTTACATTTTTGAATAACCCCATTTCCAAGCATGTCAGAAATAACCTGGAAAACCTCGTCTCGGTCTTTTGCAGACCAGTTTGAGGGTGGAGGAAGTGATAATTGTTTAACTGTCCTAGTGAATGGAATGCGATAACCTTTGATCCACGTAAGAACAACTGGGTCGTTGGTAACTTTCCTCCACTGGATATAAAATCGTGATAATCTACCACCATGCCTACTCACCTCAGATATATTTGAGGTTATTGTCGTCTTTGCTGACGAGATGCTTGCGTCCAAGAGCTTGTGTGTGGTTTCTCCGACTGACGCTGGTACTTGTGACGAAATGTCTGGTGGTGGTTGCTCCTCTGATGTGGCAAGACTCGTCCGTCCAACTTCTGGTGGAATTTTTGAGGACGTTTTGCTGTGGACGGACGCTGCGAGTTTAAAAAATTTCCTGGAGCCTTTTTTGTAATTGTCTTCTTTAGATCGGAAGAAGACCGTTCCAGCGACTTCGCAGTCCTTATCCGTTCTGTTAAGTCTCCTCCGAACAACCATTCGTCTGTAGGCGAATCGTCGATTGTTGCTTTGAATTTTGTATTTAATCCCGAGCCCACTAAAATCCTCCGTGATTGAGACTCTGCAAATTGTAAGTCCGCTATCAATCTTGCAGTATCTCCAGCGACTTCTAACACCTTCCGACTCTCCTCAGTTTGTTCTGATTTTCCAAGGAAAATCATTAATAATTTTCCCATGGCTGACAAGCAGGCAGAAAGTTGTTTCTGTTTTTCAACAAGACGTTCATCCCGTCTTAACGCCGCTTCTGTAACTGCTCCTTTTACCTCCGGATTTAATTTGGGAGGTGAGGCTGCCGAACAGTTGGAAATCGGAGCGTATTTTGATAATAGTTTGTTTTTCACTTCTGTTTCTAGCCCTTGCCGAAGGATTTTTTCCCAGCGGACAGCAACATCAGAATGTACCGGATCTCCCAATTTGGATTCCGTACTCGTTTCCCCCAGTAAGGATAAAATTTCCGGTAGCAAGGGGGGTTCGTCCACAACGGGAACTTCCGGGTCGGAAGGACCTAAGAAAATAAAGTTTTAATGTTTTGCTGGGAATTGTTTCTGCTGTCATCTAGTGACAGTTTGTTTGTATTATGACAAACTAATTTTGTTGCAAAGTATAGATTGCTGCCACTAACGTGTGCATGTAACCAAACAGGTTAGGTTCTTTGCTTCGAGAACGTATCATTTTTATGATAGATCGCCATGACAGTTGCAATAATTATTTCGTTATCTAGTAACGTAATCAAGTTGTCTAGTATAAGACAACTAACCTTGACTTGGAGTTGGAGAACGTTCCCATGAATCTTCGTTTCGTAAAGGCAACTGTTCATAATCTTCTTCCATTAACTCGCAATCAACAGGTGGTGGTGGATCACTATCTTTGGCGGAAAGTGAGCGAGGAGAACGAGATCGCTGGCGGGATCTATGACGAGGCCTAGTACGGCTTCGTGAGCGGCTGCTATCTCGGCGGCCATGTTTATGTCGACGACTACGACGTGAACTCCGATCCTTTTCTTTCTGTAAAAGCTCCATAATTCGCAAAATCTTACGAGCATCCGCGTCAGTAGAGCTAGAAGAATCGGTAGGTCGATTTTCTCCCGACATTCCATACAAAACAAGAAAAATCGTACGATAATAGTGAAATTAACGCAACGCGTGCTAATTATTCACACACAAAAAACAGAATGATAGTAATGACACCTACACAGGATACCAGAGGGTCGGGTCGGTAAAATAGTTTCAGATTTAAAAATGTGTGCTATTACTCACTCCAGGAGACATACTACATATTGTTGATCATAGAGGGCGGAGCGCAAATATAATGATAATTTTATGCTACATGATTGATTACAGGTTACATTTGTTTCAAGACTAAAGAAGTGTTGGTATGCAAATGTACTACCTAACTGAAAAACGTTTGCATAATTTTATTCATATTGTGCTTGACGTAGGTATCACTCGTATCAGGTATCCATGCCCAATTTTAAAACTTGATAACGGCACCTTTCGCGTCTCTTATTATGTGCGATAAAGAAATAGATGGTTAATTTAAAGTAACAATTCAGTAACTTAGCAATTTTATAAAACCTGTTCTAAAGTTTATCATTGTAGTTTAGTAGTTAGGTAACAATGCTTCAAAATAAACAAATAAAATTAAAACTATACAATAATAGACTGTATCTACAAATTCAACTGCCTACTTGAAGAGAAGATGAATTCGCGTGAGATGTTAAATAAAATGACAACTCGATATAATATGACGTGCGAGAAACATGGATTAAAAAACCCCTGAAAAAACCTAATTAATCCGTGCGAGAAATGATCTGATCAATTCCCTGAATTGATTTAGTGAAACGAGAAAAAACTATCAAACACGTGATTTTTAATATCAGAAAAGAAAATTCTAAACTGCAAAATCATCTTTTCATTCTTTTCTGCATTCAAGATAAAAAAATTCCTTTACTAATCACAACAGACAACACAATAGTAGTCAGTCAAGAAGCCACGTTACCCGTATCTATACTGCCTCCTGAGAACGATCCTTTTCCTCGCTAAGACGTTTGAAAGACTATTTGCGCAATTCTACTGGTCAAGAGCGACTAACAGGACTTGCTCTGTTAAGCATTCACAGAAATATTAAAATTGATACCGAGGATGTGGTAAATCGTTTTGCGAGGGAAAAGCAAAGAAATATTCAATTGTTACTATGATTACTATTTGTAAAATTTTAAATTGTTTGTTTTTTCTATAACCTGATATTTTCATATAATACACATACACCTATTAAAAAATGACAGTTTTTTTAAATCCCTAATTTATTATCAAAATCAAATTCCATGGTTTAACCTCGGGTTTAACCCCCCCCCCCCAAATTTTTGTCCAGATACGGCCCTGTGGGTATGCACGGAATCTTTGGACCAAGTCCTTTCAAATGAGCCCTATATCGCCAAAATAGATGCAGTGGTTTAGGAGTACGTGAGACGGACAGACGTACGGACGTCAAAGTGCAGCCAATAGCGATTTTTCACTTTGAGGAAAATACGCTAAAAATTACGAAATTATGACGAATTGTAATTGTACTTAATTTTAATCTTTTAATATTAATACACTCCAAAACTGACCTGACTTAACAACCCATTTCCTGGAAATCATCTCATCCTTTGGAAAACGGTGGTGTCTCAAATTCGGATCGTCTCTTTTCGTTTTGCCACAATTAAAAAAAGAACATTTGTTGCCTCGCACCGCACGATTCATATTTCTAGATAACATACACACTTTTTAATTGGATGACCTTTGTCAAAGAGAGTAGGTACTCTTTGCCTTTGTAGTGCAAAACACAAAGTAGTGCAGCAACTTACGAAGACATATAAGCGACTGTGGCATGGACTAAGGATTAATATAACATAATGGCATTATTTATAAATGAATAACAAAAATAGTAGGTACATATTAATCAAATGATCTATATAACAAAATGCGGAAATGAAACATGCATGTAAACAGTTTATAATTCGTCCAGCATCATTTTATCCTAATGCCGATAAGGTTTCTTGTGTTCTAGTCTAGACTAAAATTTGAAATAAATAATTGGAATCTGGTAGAAATCAGTGGGTAACCAGAAAGCGATCTTGTTTGTGATTGTACAAGTTTGGGTGACCACTTAGAAACGACAAACGGGCGGTTATGTTTTGTTCATAGTTATCGAAAGTGTTTTTCAATTTTCAATGCACTAATTTATATTAAATGCAAACCGTAACAATATGTGCATAGACTAAAGTCCATGATATGTGTATAGGTGATGTTTTTCGTTAGAATTATACATGTCGTTTTCGGTAGATTCCGATTTTTATCCGGCGCGCGTTTTGTCTTTCTTTACAGTGTTCTTTAGCTTTAACTGACATAAAACACTAGCGTCGTTGTTATACAGTGGCTGCGTCCCAAAGCTCAGATAGTTTGCGTCCTTTTTAAGAGCGGTAAGAAATTAACATTGCAGTAAAAGTCTTGGGTTTTTTTAGTCTATGCTATTCGTAAGGCTCATATGGCGTTGCTAAACATCATGTGTAATTTGTAAAGGACCGAAATTTGATGTTTTCTTTTTTATGTAATTTTGTGTAGTGTGTATTATAGTGTGCTAGTTATACATAATAGGCAAATGAAAAATAAGGAACTATTTTTTGCTTCAACCGAAATCGCGCAAACTTAGCCACGTCCAGATGTAGATATTCTGTGGTAACCTGTCTTTGATGGGTATTATTTTGAATTTTTAACGGTTTGTAAAAGTTAAAGTTTTGTCTTTGCCCTGCTGATAAAGCAAAAAGCTTGGCAAAGACGTGATGGACCCAAGCACAAACGAATATGTATGTAACCATTCTTGATGTATTTATACAATCAACTTATCTAGCACCTTCGTTGCAAGTTTCTATGCCCGTAGTACTACTGCATGTACTTTTCTTAGGAATTAGTTGTTAATTGAACTTGATAGTTGCTTGTATAGATGGTAAAGTTAAATTTTGTAGGTTAAAACACGAGAGAAAACTGAACGGAAACAAGATGCTGACGATGAGTGTGATAAAAGCTCTCCAACTTTTGTAGAGAAACCGTCTTCTCGAAGAGTCAGTTTTGCTAGTATGAATTTCATCAAGTAATGTATATAAATTACATTTTGTACATTACAAATTAATTGTTGTAGGCAATTTGCCATAGACCCGGAAAAGAATACAATATGGGATGCGACATACGAAGAAATGCTCACGTTAGATTCAACGCATTCTTCTGAAAATGTGCATGGTACACTGTCTGCGCGGCAAACAGGCAGTTATAATTCGGATATTAGAAAAGGTATGCATAAACACTATATTTTAACCTTGATTTTAAATATTCGCTTTCATCTAAAACACAGTTGTTCGAGATGAGAAATGTGGCGCGTTCTTGCAACAACTTCTAACTTTCTGAAATTTTGCTTAGTGGCTAGTAACGATTTATCCACAACTTGTGTTTTTATTATAAAATGTAAAAAGTTGTAGATGACGAAAGGTACTATTTGTTACATTGTATACTACAAGCGCAGTCTTACTGGCCACCAACAATTAATAAAACATCAAAATTTTTAGAAATTGAAATAGAATTTGAGTAACTAAATACAGAGACAATCAAAGTCAGCTCCGAGGTCTGCTCAAAAACACAGTTTTGTAAGAAATTTTGTGTTTTTCTAGAACATGTTGGGGATGCAGAAGATTTTCAACTTGATTTAAACTTACCTAATATATGGATGGATAAGGAAAATATAAGTTTTCCAAACAATAGTCAAACGCAAAAAGGTAAGTATACCCAAAATTTAAGACAGAATTTCTCGAGGAATTTCTGATTTCATCAGCCTATTGCCATATGCGAGAAATGGCTTTGAAATGTTGTTAGATCAGTGTTCTGCAAACTTTTTACGTAGTCGAGGCTAAATAGCTGTAAAATAATTTATTTTCAAAAAAAATTAGTTACCGGGCGAAACCGGGTTTTTCAGGCAGGTGAAATGAATAGAAATTGGGAAAAAATAATTAAAACAGCTGAATTTTTCCACGGGTGAAATCCCGGGGGTTGAAAGGAGTGGAAAGTGGTGTTTTGCAAATTGTGGCAAAACTCTTAATT